>NC_141549.1:57690833-58035000 GCF_021556685.1 Rattus norvegicus
AGTATGACTCATAAATGAGACGATACACTGTACAAAGTGACAAATGTGACATCTGGAGCAAAGCCCACCGCACAGCTGCTGGTGTCATCTCAGTTTGGGGCATTCATGCAGCCACCCCATATAATACTGGCATTGTATTATGCTGAGTTCTATAACAGCACCCTGCCTCTGTCTGGTTTATTGCATCATGTTTCAATCAACAGATTATTAGACACTATGTCCCTGTGATGACACAAGCTGATGACAGCCTTTGCCACTCTCCTGCTAGTGAACATATGTTGAATAATAAAAGATGCGTGTAATGTAAATTGCTACATGACCTCGGGCTTCTGCATGCTGATGATTGTTCCCAGTATGATTCTCACAATAATGTGGCTACAATTTGCTTGCTGGGTACATGGATCCATGGTTCTTGCATTACTGTTATCAGTTGAGCACACAGCACAACATGATGAATGATTTGAGGAAAACTGTTACTCAATAACAGTTTTCAATGTGTGTGTGTGTGTGTCTGTGTGTATATTATATAAACCTATATATAAAACTATATATAAAAATCTAGAGCCAGTGTATACTTGACTTCAATTTGATAGTCAGAACATGATCTAGTATATTTTAACTAATAATATCATGAACACCCTTCAGACTGTCATTGACAAATAGGAAAAGAAAACAAATCAGAATAAAATGTGAAAAGTATTCATTAACTTCTATTGGTTTTCATTCAAAAATGGGAATTTCAACCAACTGAAAATTGTGTTCACATGCATTCAAAAGAATAAATATTTCTGATAAGAAACTTGAATATTATTATTATTAAATTGAACCACAATAGGACAACTTACTTAGCAGTTTTAAAATGTTATTTGTTGTGCTATTTTAAATAAACTTCTAAAAGCTCCCATTTAAAAAAGGAAACACAGTTAAATGTAGCTTTTCCACTGAAAAAAATGTCAATAAAACCAATCTTTGTAATCATAACATATGGTGCTTTTAAGTAACTGTATTTGTCAGCATGTAAAAATAATTCATGAGTTTTATTAAAGCAATTTAAAATTTATTTGTTTGACATTCCAATACTCCTTATTTATGAAATTTCAACATTGTGAAATGTGGTGATTTGAATATGCTTGGCCCAGGGAGTAGCACTATTAGGAGGTGTGGGCTTGTTGGCAGTGATGAGGCAGGCACAGCTCTGGAATAGGTGAGAGTTGTACATCTTTATTCAAAGGCATCCAGGAGCAGACTGTCCTCAGGCAGCTAGGAGGGAGGTCTCAAAGTCCACTCCCACAGTGATGTACTTCCTCAAACAAGCCCTCACTTCCTAACAGTGTGACTCCTTGGGCCAAACGTATTCAATCCACCACATTCCACTTTCTGGCTCCCATAGACTTGTTTAAACACATGAGTGTATGGTGACCATGCATAAGCATAGATAGCATAATGCAAAGTATATTTAGTCAAACGTCAAAAGTCCCCTAGTCTATAGCAGTCTCAATGATGTTGAAAGTTGAAAGTTCAAAGTCTCTTCTGAGATTCATGTACTCTCTTGATTGTAATCCCTTATAAATCAAAATCAAAAAGGAGATCATGTACCTCCAACATCACAGGATATACATTACCACTCCAAAATGACATGGTGAGGAAATCCTGGACAAAAGCAGAGAATCTCAGTCAGTTATCACCATAAAATGTTCACATTTTCCTCTCATCCTTGTCCTGTCCTAGCCCCAAACAATGCTAGAAACCGTGTTATATCTTTAGCTTCTGCGTTTCTGCTCCATTGTAGCGCACTGCTGGAAATAGATGCCGGTTTCCAAGACCTCCCTGATGATTTTGTTATACACCTTCATTGTATTTCTTGAAGCTCTGTATTCCATGAAAACACATACCTTCTGCTTTATAAAAAATTGTATATCTTTAGTGTTGCATGCTTCTTGAATTGTTAATTGTTTTTACTTCTGTTTTTTGTGGAGTTCACTAACTTTAGTATTTCTATATTTTCTGACTCTTTTCACCTTATTTTTCTATACTTGGACTTGCCAAGTTTACTTTCAAATGTTCAGGGTACATATTCAGAATTCCTTGTGTCACATACCCAGAATGGAGTTTGATTGGTTATAAAGGTGCATGAAAATATGCTATTTTCTGGGAAATGGATGGGACTAGAGGTTTTGTGTTAAGTAGAGTAAGCTAGACCTACAGTGACCAGTTCTACATCATTGCTCTCAAACATAGAAAGTGGAAGCTAGATTTACATATATAGATACACAAACTGTGACATAATAGCAAAGGGACAGCAAGGGAATAGGACCAGCCAGGAGGGCAGGGGGTCAGTCATTCTGTCTTGCTACTGGCAACCTGCTTTGAAGCAATCACAGGCATGTCGGTGGAGTATGACTCAGCCTCCTCTCTGCTGCATTTCCAAAGTCACAGGAATAAAAAGGCCTGCAACTATTTGAAGAAGGCATGGCCAACTCTCAGTTTGCAAAGGAAAGGGCTTGAAAGCAGCAGACTCATGGTATTTAGCATAATCCAAATAACCAACCAGGAGGGTGAGCCCTCATGACCTGTGAGCCCAGGATAGCTACCAGTACTGGTTGTTATTAAACTTCTAGAAGTTTACCTTTGCAGCACTTTTTTCATTTAACTCTATTCCTAACTTGGAGATTTTTGTTGTCCCAGGTAAATTTGTTTCTGGTTGTGCTAGAAAGGACTAAATAGGAGAACTATTCTGATTTATGGTCCTTCGCCACACAGCCTCCTAAATTCTTGTAGTGAAACGTTTAACTGGGTGAAAGCCAGCCCTTGATTATCCCTGTGTAGTGGCAGTCACACCTTTCTCCAGGTCTCTTTTGCACCTCTGTGTTGCTGGAATATTGCTAGATTCATCACCTACTTTAAAATATCAGAGGCTTTATAAAATTTCGAGGCTAGCTTCAAATCGTTCTGTAAAGGGGGCCGAAGGATAGCATTGTGAGCTTGGTACTTTAGCCTTTGGCTTCACTGCTTCACCAATAGAATCCTCACAGTTTCCTCCTAGGATGTTGCCCCAAGCAACCCACAAACAAGTAGTGAATTAATATAAACATACTCTCTCAAAGCCCAAAGAACCAAGTTGTTGATATGGCTGCTTCTGTTAGAAGTTCTGAGGGAGAATTTGCTCTACACACATATCCTGACTTCCTGTTTTGTTCAGAAGTCCTGAAATTATTGGCTTGTAAACATGTCACTCCAAACTGCATTTGTCTTTACAGTGATGTTTTTCCTTTGAGTTTGTCAGCAGAACTTTGCATGTGGCCTTCTCTTTGTGTGTTTATATCCTAATTTCCCCATCTTGCATCAATTCCAAATATTCAATTTACACCAGTGCTAATTCCTAAAAGCCTCATCTGATTAAACTGCTTCTGAAAAATTATATTTTCAAAGATCTAATCTACAAGAAATATCACTTTAACCGGTTATGATATGATCATATCTTTGAAGAATAAAATTGATTCCATAGCCTTCTCGGACTTAGATTTTTAAATATTTTACATTATAGCTACAGTTTCCCTTCCCTCCTCTCCTCCTAGTCCCTCCTGGCTACCTCCTCCTATTCCCCCCATTCATTTCCCTCCTATTCTCTTCAGAAAAGAGCCTCTACAGATATAGAACAGCCATGGCATATCAAGTTGCAGTGAGACCAGGTATTGTTGGTGGGATTACAAGCTCATACAACCACTATGAAAATCAGTCTGGTGGTTCTTCAGAAAGTTGGACATAGTACTACCTAAGGACTCAGTTATACCAATACTAGGCACATACGCAAACCATGCTCCAACATATAACAAGGACACATGCTCCATTATGTTCATAGCAGTCTTATTTACAATAGCCAGGATCTGGCGAGAACCCAGATGTCCCTCAACAGAGGAATGGATATAGAAAATGTGGTACATTTGCACAATGGAGTACTACTCAGCTATTGAAAACAATGACTTCGGGGCTGGGGATTTAGCTCAGTGGTAGAGCGCTTACCTAGGAAGCGCAAGGCCCTGGGTTCGGTTCCCAGCTCAGAAAAAAAGAACCAAAAAAAAAAAAAAAAAGAAAACAATGACTTCATGACATTCATAGGCAAATGGATGGAAGTAGAATATATCATGAGAGAGGTAACCCAGTCTCAAAAGAATACACATGGTGTGCTCTCACTGATAAGTGGATATTAGCCCAAAACCTCAGGATGCCCAAGATGCAATTCAAAGACTGCATGAAGCTCAAGAAAAAGGAAGACCAAAGTGTGGATGCTTCAGTCCTTCTTAGAAGGGAGAACAAAATACTTAAGGGAGGAAATAAGGTGACAAAATGTGGAGCACAGACTGCAGGAAAGGCCATCCAGAGACTGCTCCACCTGGGGATCCATCCCATATACAGACACTAAACTCACACACCACTGAGGATGCTAAGGAGTGCTTGCTGACAGGAGCCTGATATAACTGTCATGTGAGAGGCTCTGCCAGAATCTGACAAATACAGAGGCTGATGCTTGCAGCCAACCAATGGACTGAGCACGGCGTCCCCAGTGGAGGAGCTAGAGAAAGGACTGAAGAAGATGAAGGGGCTTGCAACCCATATGAAGAACAATATCAACCAACCAGACCCTCTACCCCAAGCTCCCAGGGACTAAACCACCACCCAAAGAGTACTCATCGAGGGACTCCAGCTGCACATGTAGCAGAGAATGGTCTTGTCGGACATCAGTGGGAGGATTGGTCCTTGGTCCTGGGAAGGCATGATGCCCCAGTGTAGGGAAATGCCAGTGCTGGGAGTCAGGAGTGGGTGGGGGAATACCATCATAGAAACAGGGGGAGAAAGGATGGCATAGAGGATTTCCAGAGGGGGAACATGGAAAAGGGATAACATTTGAAATGTAAATAAAATACCCAATTAAAAAAGAAATAGAAAAAAGTAGATAAAGCAACCATTAGGGGAAAAAGGTCCCAAAGGCAGGCAACAGGAGTAGAGACAGCTCCTCTCCCACCTACCCTTAACTGTCAGAGAATGTGAATCAAAAAGACTCTGAAATTTGATCTTAAACTTGTTAGAGAACTTGTTAGATCAAAGACACAAGTGACAGCTCACTGAGGATGTGGAGGAAGGGGAACACTCCTCTCTTGCTGCTGGTCCTGAAAACTTCTACAGCCACTTTCAAATTAATAGAGCTCTTTTTCAGAAAATTGGGAATCAATCTACATCAAGACAAAGCTATACCACTCCTGAACATATACCCAAAGGACACAGCAATGTACCTCAGACATTTGCTCAGTTATGTTCATATGACCTATATTTGTAATAGCCAGAAATTGGAAACAACATCGATGTCTCTTTACCAAACAAAGAGTGGTTAAATGACTGGAGTCATGTAAAAAAGGCTAAGGTTATCAGGTGCCCTTTCTAGAAGTGGCCATCTTTTTCATGGACTAAGATGGGTGAGCTCTGAGAGACAATGTCTCAAAGAGACTTCACCTCAGGATTAATTCTTACAGCTGATAAGCCTTTCCTGTCATTAATAAATTAATATATTAATCCCTCGGCCTTAGCCCAGGGATTTGAGGAGATTTCCTATTGAGGAGATTTCCTACAGATCAACATAAAGATAGAATTTCATGAATTAAGGCTGTGTTGATAAATTAATGATTTTATAGAATTCCTAATTTGATTTAAATAATCTTAGAAAGTTTTAAGAGATGGTTGCTTTGCTAGAAAGATGTAATAAAAGTTAGAATCAAGAATACAATGTGGCCACTCTGCATTATAGTAAATAAAGGCTACATAATAAGAAATAAAATGAGCTTTCGTAATTACACTAAAAAGAGAAATAAGCTTGGGACAAATTTGTGTTCAAGGTAAAAACATTCATTCTAGGTCAGACCCAAGGATGAAGCCACATCTGTGCACTATGATAAGACAAGGTCATGTGAAACTGTTGCTTTGAATTTATAATGAGATTACAAATTGAAACACTGCTTCAAACTTAATATCAATATTCTTTTGTAGTTCTTTTTTATGCATCATTTTATCTGTGAGGTAATTTCCTAAGAACTTTTGTCTATAAAATGTCTAGAGAAAAGAAATAAAGATGATGGTTTGGCTTGGGGGGCTCTGCATCATCCATTTATCCATCCATCCATCCATCATCCATCCATACATCCATCCATACATCCATCCATACATCCATCCATCCATCCATCCATCCATCCATCCATCCATCCATCAATCCAAATGTAGTGATGTGGCCATTTTTCCGCTTAACCCTATGTGTATGTGTCTCTGAGAGCGACCTTTGTCCTTTTCTTTTTCCCTCTGGTTTAAAAGAATTAACCAGTAAAGGGCTTCTGATGTATGGTCAAGAAGTGAGAGCCTGCAATAAATAGTTTACTTAATCCCTGCTCTTATGCAGTAGGTGCTAATTCACTTTAAGCCATCAGCTTCTGGCCCCAGAATAACACAGAATCAGCAAAGGCAAATATTACTTATACTAAGCAACCTTTATATATGCAGCACCAAGTCTTGCCGCCTCCCTCAGCTGCCTTGCAGAGAGGACCCAGCCCTGGTAAGCTCCCCACAGATAAAGAAAACGTGCTACATTTACATAATGGAGCATTACTCAGCTATTAAAAATGGAGATAATATGAAATTTGCAGGCAAATGGATGGAACTATAAAAGCTCACCCTGATTGAAGTAACCCAGACCCAGAAAGACAAACATGCTACGTGCTCATTTATTAGTGGATATTAGTTGTGGAGTAAAGGATAGCCATGCTATAATCCATAGATTGAAAGAAGCTAACTGAGAAGGGGAAAGAAAATAGTCATGTCAGGTAGATGAGCAGAGAGTGTGGATGGAGGTGGAGGCTGAGATTGGAAAGAGGGATAAAGCGGTGGGAGGATGGGAGAGTTACTGGGAGAAACAACTGGAATAGGGGCCACATCTCTGAAACAAACTAGAGACCTAGGACAATGAAAACTTCAAGGAATCTATGAGGATGACCCTAGCTAAAATTCCAAGCAATGGGAGGATATAGATCCTTAACTCGCCACCTGCTTGTAACATGCCAAGACTTCTGATGGAGGGGTTGGGAGGCCAACCACAGTACCTTTAACCTATAATTTGACCTCCCTGTAAGATATGCTGGGTTGAAGATGGTACAGAAATTGTAAGTATTGCCAACCAATGGCCAACCAACTGGTCCAGGTTGAGTTTAGTGCCATGAGAGGGAGTCCTTCTCTCTTATTGCTGAGAGGACTAGAATCCAGAGGCAGGATATTTCTTTAATACCAGTTCCAGAATAGAACAAAACATAAATGGGAAAAAATGTCAATTTCTAATGATATTCTCCTATATTCCTGAATTTGCGACTTGCCAGTTAACAGCCCATTTACCCAGCAACTGATGGAAACAGATGCAGAGATCCACAGCCAAACAGTAGGCAGAACTTGAGGGAAAGAGTAGATTGTAGGAACACCCAGAATCAACTAACCTGAGCCCATAGGGGTTCACAGAGACTGAACAACCAACCAGTAATCCTGCATGAGACTGACGTATATATTAAAGTTTTGTATCTTGATCTTCCTGTGGAATTTAGAATTTTTATTGTGACTATGATGATTACGATACTGTTTGTTACCATAAAAACTTAAAGTCAGAAAAAGATCAAAGAATTTAGGAGGAGGTATGGGCCATCCTACACATGAGAAAGTTATGGTTCTTGGGAGGCAGGTGAATGCCTCAAGTCCAGTTTAGGCTACATGAAACCTTGTCTCAAAATAAACAAACAAACAGGAAAGAATCACAGGAAATCTCTGTTCACCTGGACACTCTGCTCTGCTTTTCTTACTAGCTGTCAGCTAGCTCCTTTTGATTTTTATCTGTGTGGCATAAAATGACGTATCTTCACCTTCTGAAAACTGAACCAGCAACATCAGTCAGAAATGTGTCACAATAAACAGAGCCCAGGTGGGAACTGGGAAGTGGAGAAACCCTGTGAACCTGGGAGACTGCATATTGATTTTATTCTCCACATGGGAAGTAAACGGTACTCTCATTTTTACAAAAAAATAGAGTGTATAATAACGGGGTCATAATTCAATACATGTGATTTTTTTCAATCCGAGGAAGGATAGCCATTCACAGTAGCATGGAATGATACACACACACACACACACACACACACACACACACACACACACATATATACATATATATATATATATATATATATTCTAGAATTGAGCTGAGCTATCCCCTATTCACGTTCAGTATGGCCCCTGATATCATCCTTATATGTTTGCATAGCAATAGATCTATGCTTGGTGTATCTTCTGCCTACATAAAGACAAAGATAAACCTAGCCTCTTTATATGAGCCTCACTGGAACATGCTAAATTTATTTGCCTTTCTTTTAGAACTTTTGTTATGGCCAAGTGGCTCATTGAAAGTTGTATGGGAGGATACAGAAAAATCACATAAAACGTATCTCTTTATAGATATCTTTACCCCATAGTATCTGAAGAAAATAACATTGCAGGTTGTATAAGAAGATATGGAAAAATCACATAAAACAATTTGTTGTACCTTTCAAGTTGTTTAAGAGGATACCGAAGATCATATAACATGACTTGCTGTTTCTCTTTATAGATATCTTTAACCCTTAGCTTCTGAAGGAAATAACATTATATTTTAAAAAATAAAGGCTTCTGAGTAAATGTGTTTTGAGATACTGTTTTTATAGATTTCAATTACACAAAATAAATGTACTTATCTGTGGTAAAATTTAGGTCAATAACCTTTGTTTTTATAAATCCATTGATCTGGCATAGTCACTGACAGCAGCAAATAAGTCAACCTGGACTCACTAGTTCACCACTTTTTAACAAGATAGTAAAAAGTTTATCCTTTACTACAGGGAGAAACATTTTCTTCTCAGTAGTTCGGTGCTTGTATTTTTTCATTTTTCTCTTACTCTCATTTGTATTAGACAGCCTAAAAATCAGATTGAAAAAAATCAATTTGAAGAAATGAAGGGAAATTATTTATTATCTTAACTTCTAATTCTTCCTCCCTCTTACTTTCTCTTTCTCCTTTCACATGAACTCTTAGTTTGAAGATTTCATTCCTCTTATCTTTTGATTCTGGGTCTTGTTTTATAGTCTAGCTGTCCCAGTACTTTCTAGGGGTCCAGGCTATTATCAAACATGTGATCTTCCTGTTTTAACACCCAGCATTCTGGGATTATAGGCATGCAAAACAATGTTATCATGCCTAGCTTTTCAAGGTTTTTTAAATACATCTGTTATGATGATTTCTTCTTGTCTTCAAAATCCTTTTAAATTTTTTGAACATTACTTGTCTAAGAGCAAGTTCAAGCCAAGCTTTCCTACAGATAAATGATATTTAAGAACTTCTATTTAGTATCCCTGATCACTGAAAAAGGAAACACTTCCCCATTCAATGTGGCTGTTGAAAAACATTGTATGTGTGATAAATAGTGTTCATCCTTTTTCATTAATGTTAACTAGAGCCATCATGTTGCCTCTTTGGGAAGAATATTTGATTGTAAATATTCTCCTCATGGCTTTATAAACGATTTCCTTTTCTTGCTTGTGAAATTTGTACTAGTCGTTGTAAAGGAATGTTAAAGTGAAGAGAGATAGTTTAATGACAAAGCAAATTCCCACAATGCATCAGGCCTTAGGTTGGATCCTGGTGCTAAACAATCTGATAGCTACATTGTAACATCCTCTTGACTGGGGATCCTGATCGTCTTCCATTTCTAGTTCATGTCTACCGAAAATTTTGGATTTCTTTCTCTTCTTCCAGCTGTCCATGAGCAACAATGTTTTGATGTTTCCCCACCTCACACAATGCAAACTTTCTCTGACTCCAGCTCCTCATTGCACACAGAGAGGGGGCAGGGACAGCATGATTTCCTGCCCATCTCCCTTTCCATCATGTGTCCCCTTTCCATCCAAGGTCCTTCCCTCCTCTCTTGACGTTGCTTTCTTCTCCCTCCCAAGTGGGACTGAGGCACTTGGACCCTTCAGCTTTTTGAGTTCTGTTGACTATATCTTGGGTATTTTGTACGTTTTTTTGCTAATATCCACTTATTAGTGAGTACATACTGTGCATGTCCTTTTGAGTCTGAGTTATTACATTTAGGAATCCTATTTTCTAGTTCCACCCATTTGTCTACAAAACTCAGTATGTCCTGTTCTTAATAACGGAATAGTATCCCATTTTGTAAATGAAACATATTTTCTGCATCCATTCTTCTGACATGGGACAGCTTGGTCATTTATAGCTCCTGGCTTTCACAAGCAAGGCCATGGTTTCATCATATAATGGTTAGCACTCTGGACACTGAATCCAGTGATCCAAGTTTAGATTCGGTGAGACCTAGCTAGTTTGTCATGACAATATTTGGTTCTGATACTGGCTTATGTCTTTCAAATTATGTTTGCTTTTTCTTGTATAATTCTAAGTCAAATTGTTGATAATCATACTTGTCCAAGATAAAAGGGACTCATGAAAATAGGCCTTAATAAAATAATGAAATGGCCCAAAAAGAAGAAAAATCTTATAAATTTATGTAATTATGTCATCGTTTCAGTGATTATGTTTTAGGACTATGGATCTCACAATTGTCTCTAAGTGTTTTTCCTCCCCTGTGTGGTCAGAAAGCCTCTATGTACTGCAATGAGACATTCTTTTCTCATCTGGCAGGATAGGAGTCAGTTGGACAGGGGCAGGGGAAGAGGAGAACATGATCTGGTATTGGGTAGGGAACAAAGGACTGAAGCCCTGAGGGCCAGCAGAAAGAATGGAAACAGGTGACCTCAGGGGGAAGGAGGTTGGGAGGACCCTCCAGAATGTACCAGAGACCTGGGAAGTCAGAGACTCTCAGGACTCAAAGGTGGGGGCTTAGATAAAATGCCCTACAGTGGGAAGAGGGAACTTGTTGAGCCCACCTCCAGCAGAAAGACAGGGCATCAAGTGAAAGAACTTCAGTGATGGAAATGGAGAAGAGCCTGAGGAAAAGAAGGTTCAGTGACAGGTACAAAGTGGGATTTACCTCAAGGGAGGCCCCAAGACTTGACAGCATTATGGAGGTTATGGGGCACTCACACAAAGGAACTGTCATGACTGCCCTCTGAAAGACCCAAGAAGCCGTTGAAAGAGTCAGATATAGATATGTGCACCCAGCCAATAAACAGAAACTGCTGATCCCGCTGGTTGAATTAAGGAAAGCTGGAGGAAGTGGAGGAGGAACACAAACCTGTAGGAGGACCAGCAGTCTCAATTAACCTGGACCTTCGAGATCTCTCAGACACTAGATCACCAACCAGCCAGCATAAACCAACTGATATGAGGCTCCCAAAATATATACTGCTGGGTCTGGATTCAGTCAGAGAAGATCACCTAATTCTTAAGAGATTGGAGGCTCCAGGGAATTTAGAGGTCTGATGGGGTGGGTAGGGTAGGGACATCCTCATTGAGACAGGGGGTGCAGGGAGGAGGTATGGGATGTGGAAGAGTTGGAGGATGGAGGGGAAGGGGAATAAAATCTGAAGTGTAAAAATAATTAATTTCTTTTCCCCAGGCAGTTAAACTCTAAGGAAATTCCAACAAGTCAGGCCTGTTGGCTAATATCTCCGAGAGAGAACAAACACAGCGCTACACACATTTCAGAACAGTTTCTGAATCATACCCTGTGCTGCAGGCTTGGGAATCATTTTTTCTTGAATGAGGTATGACCAGCAGAATTGTAGGAGTTTTTCATATCTGGGCTCCTTGGAACTCTTAACACCTAGGCGTGTTCTCATTGACCACTCAGCAATTCATTGACAATACTTCTGGTTCTTTTCCAAGACTTCCTTTCTGCAGTCTTGTCTCTCTCTGGTTTGCTCAATTATTTCTACCATCTCTTTCTCCAATTGGAGCTGTGGTTTGACCTATGATCTCATTTCTTTTATAGATCTGAGTATAGTTATTGACTTCTCAATTTAGTGCAGTTTTTTCCTTGTTGCAGTAGAATGGCAACAGCCAAACTACTTTCATGCAGATTCATCCTTTTACATAATATTTACATTCCATTTGAAATTTCTATTACCTTATAAAATTATCTTCTAATCTTTTCTTTTTTTACTTGTTTTTTTAGTGGTTGTTTTATGTTTTTTCAATACAAGGTTTCTCTGTGTTAGCCTTGGCTTTCCTGGAACTTGCTTTGAAGATCAGGCTGGCCATAGACAGAGTTCTGCCTGCATATGCTGGGATAAAAGGCATGTATTACCACTGCCTGGCTGGAATTCCTTTTATCTTATTTCTCCTCCCACTTTGTTTTTCCTTTGCTTTATCAAAATATTTAATAATTCACAGAGGAAAACACAGAGAGAATGACAGAGAGAGAGAAAGACAGAGAGAGAGAGAGAGAGAGAGAGAGAGAGAGAGAGAGAGAGGAGAGGGATGATGCTGGATGCTGGGCATGGTGACTCATACCTTTATCCCAGCATTTTGCAGGCAGCTGCAAGTGAGTATGAGTCTAGCATGATCTATATAGTGAGTTCCAGGCCAGCCAGGGCTACATGGTAAGATAACATATGAAAATAAATACATAAAAATAGAAAAGACCTGGCAAGACAGGAATTCCAAGATTAGCAAGGGTTCAGTGTTGTTCTTTATGAAAGTCTCCCATGAGAATCAAGATTCACTCAGCTCTGCATTACGTCCTTCTGATGGTAATGGCATTGTCCATTTCTATTAGGCACCAAGTTCTACTGCATCTGACATCACGATACTGGACTACAAGCATCCATGCAAGAACATTTGGAATGCACACTGTAACAATATCAAAAACACACTATCTACCAGCAGGGGCCCAGTTTTCTAAGAGAGCTATCAATATAATTACTTTTATTTTATCTTCAATACAGAAGAAAGTCTGGGACCAGAGCTTTTTACTTTCCATTGATTTTACTTTTAAGAAGCTGTTTTATTTTCTGTAATCTAGAATATCTCTACTTGACTCTCTGTTATGACTTTGATTTCATTAATAGAATGCCCCAATGAATTTGTTCAAGGGCTTTCCACCATGAGATTAAAGTTACAAATTCCTAGCCTTATTAGAGGGAGGCTTCTCCATGATGTTTCTCAAAATGATATTAGTTTTGATCATATCATTAAAATATTATCTTATATGTTAACCACAGAAGTACTCTATTTTCTAATAAAGCTATGTTCATTTGGAAAGACTTGGTTATGGCAATGAGTTTTTGGCAAAAACAGTTTAAATTCACTGTCACTGGAACTAAAAAATAGATTTTTTTCTGTTCTATATCCATAATCGAAATAAATATGTGTATTTGGTGGACTTTGGATAAAAATATAATTTTCAAGTTTGTAAAACCTATACGTAGAAGCATTTGTTTTTGTCAGTTACTGATTTACATTGAGACTATCTGAACCAATTGAAACATTAACTTTAGCATTAAATGAAATCATAAAAGATGCATTTAAAGCTCAAGAAGAAGACTGAAGCATGGATGCTTCAGTCCTTCTTAGAAGAGGGAATAAAATACACACAGGAAGAAATAGAAAGATTGTGTGGAGCAGAGATTGAAGGAAAGGCCATCCAGAGATTGTCATACCCAGGGATCCAGCCCATATACAGTCAGTAAACCCAGTCACTATTGGGGATGCCAGGAAGTACATGCTGACAGGAACCAGATAAAGCTATCTCCTGAGAGGCACTGCCAGAGCCTGTCAAATACAGAAGTGGATCTCACAGCCAATTACTGTACTGAGAACCGGATTCCCAATGGAGGAGTTAGAGAAAGGATTGAAGGAGCTGAAGGGGTTTGCGACTGCATAGGAAGAACAACAATATCAATGAACTAGACCCCCCAGAGCTCCCAGGGACTAAATCACCAACAAAAGAGTACACATGGCGGGACCCATGTCTCCATCCACATATGTAGCAGAGGATGGCCTTGTATGGCATCGATGGGGGGGAAAGAGCCTTGTTCCTGTGAATGCTCAATGCGATGCCCCAGTGTAGGAGAATGCCAGAGTGGTGAGGTGGGAGTGGGTGGGTTAGAGGGGGAGAACCCTCACAGAAGCAGGGGGAGATGAGATGGGAGAGGGGGTTCTGTAGGGAAATTGGGAAAGGGGATAACATTTGAAATGTAAATAAATAAAAAATAAAATAATCTTTCTTTCTCTCTCTCTCTGTCCCCAGTGTAGAGGAATGCTATGGCAAGGAGTGAGTGGGTGGGCGGGAAAGCACCCTCATGGAAGCAGGGGAGGGAGGATGAGGTTGTTTTCAGAGGGGAAACTGGGAAAGGGGATAACATTTGAAATGAAGACAATATCCAATAAAAATATCACACACACACACACACACACACACACACACACACACACACACACACACGCTCTCTCTACTTAAAAAAAGTAAAAAAATAAAGTTGGAAACTGTCTGTTTTGCTTGATAACTTACAAATTTTACAAATTTGCATTCTGTCTTTGATCTTATCTTTTTCCTGTCTTATCAATTATTAAAATAAAATGTAAGATATTTTGTTTTACTTTAGTCTGTTCAGTGGTTTCGTCTCTAACAACAAAATGTCTCTCATGCTGTAGAGCGCTGGGTTCCTGGTTGTCTCTGGTTAACTGTTATTCCTTCCCCCCAGCCTCCTGAATTGTGTACCCAAGCTACAAATAAAGAATTAACAGAGATACAAACTGGCCTTTTTGATGAGTTTTCTAACACAATGTCTCAAATTGTTGTGCTTGGCACCAGAATTCCTTTAATGCCAAAGTGAAAGAATATAGCAAGAATTTATCAAATCAATCATTGGCATTATTTAGCTAAATATCTTTGTAGAGTCTCTAAGGTTACTGTGCAAGACCAGATTCTACCTACTGTTACAGCTTAAGAATGAAAAAGAAATTTTCTTTTAAGAATGTGGCCTGAAAGATCTGTGAGATACAAGAACCAATCAGACACATTGTAATCTCAAAGGAGAAATTCTTCTCTGTAATAATATGAACTGGTATCTGCCCATCATGAAAAATTGTATTTTGTATCCCCACCCCCAGTGTTGCTGATTTATTTTGTCTTGTTTTTTTCCATAGACATTCAGAATATTCAGAAAATATTCTTTGTCCAAAAGTTGTATATTTCTGATGGGTATGTATGTATGTATGTATGTATGTATGTATGTTCATGTATGTGTATATTGCACATGAGGGCATGGGGAAAAGAACCCGAAGACAAAGTTTCTGTTTTTCTAGGCATCTATGAAATGCAAGTAATGCTAAACCAAGCCAAGGTCCTGTGAGAGGAGGATCTTAGACTTCACGTCCCGAGCATTGGCAATGATGCTGTAGCAAGAACTGTGGACTGCAGAAACATCCTTGGACTTCTATCCATAGAGCATAGTTGTAAGAAATTTATATTAAACAGATAAGCTAGTGCAAGTAAGCAATAGAAGATGTCCAGAACAAGTGACATCCTGAAAAATAAAATATCCTAGGGACTCCTACAAATTCAGCCTTAGGATTGATGATATAATCAGTACTATATAGACATGATTATATCATGTCTGCTACAGTGAATTTTATTAGGTAATTGCTTAGAAGTTTATTTTTCTTTTTCTTCTCATGAAGGCTTGGACAATGTTAGTATCAGTAAGGAGTCTTTAAGATAACTGACTTTATATCTGCAAATATCATGCATATATATTTTTAAATGTTGTTTAGCAGTTTAACCTAGTTCTATCTTACCAACAGAATTCCTAGTAAGAAGGTATATAGTAACTTATAATGACAAAGGAAGAGATCTGGAGATTAAGCCAGGAAAATAGGAAGAATGGAAATTAGAGGAGAAGGGGGTCAGTCAGGGCCATGATTGACTTAGGATTAGTGTGATGAATTAGACGCCTTGGAGGGCCAAGAAAATATAAGACCCAAAGTTTTAATAAGTAGAAACTATATTTATATTTGGTCTCTGGCCAATTTAGAAAATTTCCCTGTACACAAACTAGCTTACAGACCAGAAATCCAATATCCACTGTGAATCTTATAATATTTCACAGTGATAACATAGAACAAAGGACAAAAGCTTTGAAATGTCCCCAGAGAGATTGCTGGACAAAAGGAGGGCAGGGGTCAAAGGGATGCTGTTTATGGTAGTGAGATGATGCTGGTAGGCTATTAGAACGAGATTGCTTGGCTGGTTCAAATCTCTGCCAGCCATAATTTAAAGGGACAGAAGTCATTAGTTTGCACTCTGCTCTCTTTGTACCAGTAAACCTTGTATTTGGTGTCCATGCAAGTCTCACTGCTCTGTAACTCAATGTCAGGCAGTGAGTGAGACCTGTCTTAGTTACATTGACAACTACAGATTTCAGTAGCATAAATATGATTCACTTGCAGCTGATCTTCTGATCATTACTGGAGGTCAGCAGTGTCTAGGTTGTACCTTTATTCTCAGTTCTGGTAAAGAAAGACAAACCCTAAATGTTCTTTTATAATCTAAAAAGCATACAGCATCTGTTTTCTAATAAAAGCAATCAAAGTTTTAGCACAGAAAGGAGACCAAAGTTGGAACCTCTTGTCTAACTGACTCTATGGCTAGAAATCAGATCAAGCAAATCTTTTGATTTGCAGATTGTCATCTTGTACAAAACTGCTAAATCCTTGGCCTTTGCTAGGGAACTAAATTAGGTTTGAATCAGGCATTTGCACAGCTGTGGTGAATCAAAGGCTCTTGTTATGAGCTCATACTCATAATATCCATTTTTCTGACTCTGTGAGGTACACATTTATTATATTCTGTCCTACTCTAATAATAAAAACCTAATTTGCAAATGCCCATTCAATTGTCCTCCAATGAAATTAGGATGCTTTACCAAAAGCAATGCTTCTCTATAATCCAGTCACTAAATGTTTGCTTTAGCTTCTGTTCTCTCTTAGTTGTGTCTGAAGTCCTGCCCCTGAACTCTCTTCCCATTTCCTTCCTACTTCTGGTAAGGAACAATTAAGTTCTTTCTTGATAATGATACAAAACAAAAACTACCAATAAACTCTTAAAATCTGAGCATTTGTATAACATCTCACAATCCTTCCTATTATTTTTTAAAATGTTGTAAAATGCCAGGTAGGAAAATAAAACTTAATTCATATATATATATATATTATGGATTATATATTATATTATATATATTATGGATCACAGTTTTAATAAGGTCAAAAGAATGCATTACTCCAATATATATATATATATATATATATATATATATATATATATATATATAAAATAGCTCATTGTCATTGGGTACTTAATTCATTACAAGATATTTTTTGTGTGTAGCTTTAATATTATTTAATTATTACAATTATTCTATGTGGGAAATAGTACTTTATACTTGAAATAGAAGGTTAGTGTTACAATTGAAATCAGGGCTTAATGCAGCCAGGTCAGTGAGGAAAACTGGACCTGCTGTATTAGCATTAGTTTCAAGATTTGCTGCTCTTTTGTCTGTACAATTCTGCTTCACCCGTTGTCATGGATATTGCATAGGTTAACATATTTGGGGTACCTGATTAATTTGAATCCTCAATCCTCCTCAGGTCATTCTTTAGGAAATGTGAACATCTTATTCCTTGAACTTGGGCTGGTTTGTAAACTTGTTTTGATAATTTATGTGTATTATTTCAGGACTTATAAACAACAGCACCAGGAAGACTTGCAACTTTCTATCTCATTCTCTTGGGAAGCGTCTGACACTTTGTAGAGAAGCCTAGAACAAGAGGCCATGTTTAAATAGAAAAGTAACTCTTTCAGCCATTCCAGCTTAAGTAGGAGGATAGCCTGAGACCCTACTGCCTCAGCCCTGCTGCTTCCTGAATGTACATGCAAAAATAGCAGAGGCTAGGCCAACAATAGAAATGTTCTCTTGACTGATAGAACCAATAGCATTTAAGCAATAATAACATCAGCAAGATATTATTTTGAATGCTTTGTGATACAGCAATAGATAGTGAATACAGCAAAAATTATTTTAAGTCACTGCAAGAATATGTAGGTATATGCAAAATTCATCACAGCAAAAGGAAAATATTCATACTACTGCAAAGGGGAAGGTTCAGGAAGGTTATTTCACATGTGCAGGCTTTATTATTTCTGGATCCTGGGTGCTGTATGAAGCATATTATGGATCACAGTTTTAATAAGGTCAAAAGAACGCATTACTCCACTATTAAAAACCAAAAATAATTTTATACCGAGATAGAATCTCAGCTGCACTGCAAGAATTTGAAGTTCTATAAAATGTTATATTTTTCATTAGAACTTAGTTATTTCGCAAGTTTGAACTTTATACATTTTTTTCAAAAAAGATTAAAACTAATAAGGAAACAGTTGATAAATGGACTTTATCTTCTCTAAAAAATTCAAGCTTTTAGGCTGTTAACTGCTTCTAGCATAAACTTGGAGTCAACCAGATCTGGATTCACATAAAGGCCCTACTTACAACTTTGTGATCTTTTGCAAACTGCTTAAATCTTCTTGGGCTAGATTTTCTAATGTCCAAATTCATTAACAAAGGGCCAAACAGATGGGATTTATTGTTTAGTTCATACAGATCATGGTTTAGAATGTCCGTGTCTTGTGTCTTTAAGAATAAAACAGTACCCAAAACCAATCTTGGTGAGGAGAAGCAGAAATCATTTTCCCTGGGTACACTAACTTACAAAAGCTCTCCTGGTTTTCAATGTAAACAATAATATCACTTTCACATAGTATCTATTTAATTTCAGCATTTGTAAGTGTCAGACTTGCTATTTTCTATGTTTCTGTTAGGTTATTATAGCTTTTCATTTTGCATATTGTGGCTTAGGTTCTTTTAATGTGACTGACGATGAACAAGTTAGGTATCTTAGGCATTTGGAAAATGATTACCAGACAAAAAGAATCGAGTGGGAGTTACTGGTAGTTTGACGATGGTAAGGTGTATTATGACATGACAGGAGAAAGAGACTAGATGCCTGAAGATAAAAACAGGCCTATAATGGCTGAATGTGACTGTCAGCTTGGTTGGAAAGAGGACAACTTGGAGGCACTAATACGGCATGCCTTTGGGCATGTCTGTGAGGACTTTTCCAGAGAGAATTGATGGAGGACTGACAGAATGCACTGGATTCTCAGGCTGCATAAAAGGAGAAAAGGGAGACAGCTGACTCACTGAGATGTGAGCAAGCAGTGCCACCTCCTCCTGCCACCACAGAGCCACACACCATTAGGCCTTCGATGAAATGACAGACTGCATTGTCTCAAACTGTGAGTCACAGCAAACCCTTTGTTGTATGAACAATGAAACAAAAGACTAATCCAAGGGAGTTTTGGCAAAGAAATTAGGCTGATACCAGAATGGCTCCATTCTAGTCCCTGTACCATGGTATTGCAGGTTCATTGGTTTGTAAAAGCAGTTCACAGATGAACACAGGATCAAAGAGTGCCTTACACTGCCTTACACTGCATAAAGAACTGGACAAAATCCTGAGCAATATCTAGGCTATGACCATGGACATTCTGATTCACTAGACTGGTGAGAGTTATGAAACCTGAATTTTAAAGGCTTCTCAGAATTTCTTTATGTAAACTGCCAGAGAACAAATATGGACTACAGGCAATGGCTGAGGACTAGATAGTAACTATAGTGAATAGTAAAATGTGATATATTTTAAATTAGGAGGCAATCCCTACGTATTTCTCAATTTCAAAGAGTGGGCTCTCATAATAGATTATTACTCCTTGGTTACAGTTGACGTACCCCCACCCCTTTTTCATTTTTATTTATTCAATTTACATCCTGGTATCTGCCTCCCATCCTGGTTAATCTTTTCTACAATCTCACCCCCACCCTTCTTGTTGAAGAAACTATGTGAGACATAAGTGAATTAGTTACGTAGTACATTTTCCTTTCATGCACAGTGACTTAAGGGAATGTTAGTAATGTATATTGTAACAGTTATATCAAGGAGTAGTGATGAGTATAACAAGTAGTTTTTCCATCTCTTGAGCTGAGGTCATCTTTAGTCTAGCCTCAGGTGAATCTGAAGCTGCCATTAAGACAATCTTTGCTAAGTCACTGTGATGTTTTGAATATGTGGGCTCCCATAAACTCATGTGTGTGAACTCTTGGCCCATAGGGAGTGGCACTATTAAGAAGTGTAGCCTTGTTTAGTAGGTGTGGCCTTCTTGGAAAAAGTGTGTTACTGTATAGATGAGATTTGAGGTCTCTTCCTATGCTCAGGCTCTGCCCACTGTGGATAATAGTCTTCTCTTGGCTTCCTGCAGAGAGGAATCTCGTTCTGGCTGCCTTCGGATCCACATATGGAACTCTCAACTCCTTCTCTAGCACCAGGTCTACTTGTATGCTGCCCCATTGTCTGCCATGATGATAATGAACTAAACCTCTGAAAGTGTAAACCAGCCTCAAATTAGATGTTTTCTTTTTTTAAGACTTGCCATGATCATGGTGTCTCTTTACATCAATACAAACCCCAATTAAAACAGTCACCTTTCCATTTGCCTAGAGCTTCATCATCTATGCATCTTTCTATCACAGTTAGAAAACACCCATGAGGGATACAAGCTAATGTACTTGGAGTGGGCTACTCTAGGTAACTAAAGCCTAATATATCCTACCAACAAGCTAGACACATTCTTTTACTTTTTATTATCTATAATATAATTTTTTTTTGCTTTATGGAATTCAATATCTATCTTTCTTACCTTAAATTTCAATGAGAGGTCTGATTCTGTATAACATGTAATAATGTTCAATAGCACCAAGTATCATCAAATGTTTCAGGATATGAATTTTTTCAGGATGTCTCCGTATAGCTTTGGCTAGCCTGCTGGGGAAGATTTGTCTATAAAGCATTAAAGGCATTTTCATTTTCTGTTTCCAAGTGCTCAGAAGTCTATGCAGTATATGATTCCTTTCTCACAGGAAAGATCATTCTAGTGTTAGATCAAGAATAGTCTGGAGATGTGTGGAGGACCAGGTTGCCACTCTGGTATTTTGTGTGTTGGTTTCTCAAGGGAAGAGGAACCATAGAGACTTTGTTGTGCTTGGGATGAGACTTCCCTAGGAAAGAGGGAAGCTCATCCTGTCCATTTCTGTCTTCCTGTAGAGGAGAATTGACTCTTTTTAAAGTTTTTCATTTCTCTTTTTCTTCATTCACTGTTAAAGAGCCAGGAATACACGTCACACTAACTCTAGAAGTGTTAGAAATAATCACTAATCCATGATCTTGAAATGTCCAGAAAATGTTGAGTAGAAAAATAATTTTTTAATTGAATATGCTCCTGATTCTTGTATTTCTCTCTTTTGTGTTACTCTATAGTCTTGGTTCAGCTCATGTTCGGTTCTGGCTTTCCTCAACGTGTCCAGCCTTTCCTCCTGAAAAAGGTACAGTAACTGAGCCCTCGGGTCTGCTTAACGTCGTATAACACTAGCCACTTGCACTTCATCTAGGTGCACATTACTGTTTTCTACCTATGAAATGGGCCAAGGGAGCTCTTCCCAGGAGTGGTTTGTAATTAAATTGTTTTCTCGATTCCTGCTGCACTTATCTGATACTAAGCACTGCCACTGGTTTCTTTCCAAGTTACCTAAGAGCTGTTGTTCCCCACAATGGCAATTATTCTCTAAAGCAGAACAGAGATGATAGGAAATATGTATTTGGTCTCTGGTTATAGTTTCTGGCACACATTAAAAAGGTCTTGGGGTCACCAAAGTAGTAAATATGTCTTCTCTATGCTAGCAAGATGACTGAATCTAGTGGACTATAATTAGCTTCAGAGGGGTCTCTTCACCAGAAATACCAACATGCATCAAAGGCTTTCAGTTCAATTCTTTTAATTTCAAGGAAAAGAAAAGAAGCTGTAAGTTACTGACCAACAATGTATTTTATCAGAACTATACACTGAAATCTTCATAAAACCCCAAAGCGCAGGGTTCTGAGACTTCCCATTTATTTAGCACAGGGTATACCATGGAGATGCGTGTGGCTAAAATGTGCTTGTTTCCTGTGCTTCTCTATCCCTTATTTTTATAGATAAACTCTATTATGTTTTGAAAGTGATACAACCCCTACAGGCACATGTCTCTGAGAACTTGGGAAACTTTGGCACACGGAGCCTAATTAACAGAGATAGAATGTAAGCACAAGACTTTCTATTTATAACTTCATCTTTGTTTGGTCCTAGCTTTCTGCATCCTGATCCACTGAGATGTAAGCAAGCCTCTTTATTTTCCTGTCACCGACAAGAGCTGCTTGATACCATACCTACCTTGCCACAATAAACTTTAAACTGTGAATCAAAATAAATTACTCCCCTTAAGTAGTTTCTATTAGGTGTTCTACCAATGACAAGAAAACAATTATCACCTCTATCTGACTATTCATCTATGTCCTTAGTAATAAATAGCCAAATGTTGGTAAAGTGTTTTTCTTGTGTCTGGGAGACATGTGTGCATGTGTGTATGTATAAAACTATTTATAGCCTATCTTTTAAGAGCACAAGTCAAAATCTGGGACTTGTCCCTGAAATCTGGAATAGGTTGAGGCCCTCATATGACTAAGTTCCTTTTAAAAACATATATTGTTAAATTCTTCTCTCATATGTTATATCCCCACTGTACTACCTCTTCCCTCCTCTTCCTCTAGCCTCCCCCACTCTCACTGTCCCTCTGCCCCTGATCCCCACCCTCCACCTCTTGGATAAGAGCAGGCCTCCTAGAGACATCAACCAAAGAAGGTATACCAGCTACAACTGAGTTTTTTGTTTTTATTGGATATTTTTTATTTACATTTCAGCTGTTTTTCCCTTTCCCAATCCATAAGCCCCCTATCCCCTCCCCCTCCCCCTTCTTCTATAAGGGTGTTCCACTCCCCTTCCCACCTCCCAACCTGACATTCCCCTACACTGGGGGATCCAGCTTTGGCAGGACCAAGGGCTTCTCCTCCCATTGGTGCCCAACAAGGCCATCCTTTGCTACACATGCAGCTGGAGCCATGGGTCTGTCCATGTGTACTCTTGGATGGTGGTTTAGTCCCTGGGGGCTCTTGTTGGTTGGTATTGTTGTTCTTATGGGGTTGCAAACCCCTTCAGTTTCTTTAATCCTTTCTCTAATTATAACCCGTGGGATCTGAGACAGTCTTCAGGTAGATTATCACAACAGTAAATTACAAGGTTCCCTATGAATGCCTGATTGGTTGTAGAAAACCAAAACTCCTTTAGTGGTCAGAAGTGAAAATTACAGCCTGAATGTCAGAGTAGGAAAAATTAGTTTGTTTTCACTGTAACTGCATACACTCCATTCTGTTTATATATCTGGGTATAATTACATTAACAGTAAATGCAGGATTCACTTGAGACAAGGTGGCATCAGCATCATTTAATTTATTTCAAGAGAATGGGAGAGTTAACATATTTGCAGAGGCTGTGCCCTTGAGCTAAAACCTCAGCTTGTCATCTGATGATGGAGGCAGTAGCTAGCACACTGCAGTATGGTTTATGGTTGACCACAAAGTTTCATTTTATATGTAGACTTGATGCATTGCATTTCCAACCTCTGTATTTTTAGTTGTTGTGGGATGATTAGATAGCCCATAGTAAGAGATAATGCAGACTGTGTCTGCCTTATCAGGCAAAATTATCTTACATGTTTCTCTATTCTCACAAAGTCATATGCAAAATAAAAACATTCATAAACTTAAACATACTACTTGTTTTAGGGTTTCTATTGCTGTGAAGCGACACCATGGTCATGGCAACTCTTATGAAGAAAAGTATTTAATTGGTGCTGGCTTACCATTTGGAGCTTTCCTTCATTGTCATTATGGTAAGAAGCAGGACAGCATTCAGGCAGTCATGGTGCCTGAGAGATAGCTGAAGGTCCCACGTCTGGATCTGCAGGCAGCATGAAGAAAGAGTGACACCAGGCCTGGCTTGAGCATTTGAAACCTCAAAACCTGTAGCTACTGACACACTTTCTCCAATAAGATCACATCCACATCTACCCCAACAGAATATACCACCTAATAGTGCCAGTCTCTGTGAGCCTATGGGGGCCATTTTCATTCAAACTACTTCATTGCTGTGATTTCTTTTAAAGAAGTGATTAGAAATTTTAGACTCCTCTGCCTTTTTTTCTTAATTAGCTACTAACATGAATGATACGTGTCTTATCCTTAGGTTCCTTTTCCTCAAGGTTGGTCTTGAACTCAAAGTTCTTTTGCTTTCAATGTCAGGAATAGCTGAGATTATAGATACGTTGTGATGCGCACAATTTCCAGGCTTTTAACACTACATGTATTGTTGATTTGAGTACTTTGATACACAGATCTTTAAGGCAGAGACTTTTTCTATGTGGCAGAATCCAAGAAGTGGGGATATTAAATTACAAATGTCTATTTGAAATTTTAACCAGCATGGAATCCTCACTAATAATTTTGAGGTATATAATGCCCTGTACAAGCTTTAAAGGTGAGAGTGCCTTTGAGTTTTCTCACAGAAACAGGCCTTTTTTCTTTTCTATTTAAGGCCAATGAGTGGGGATAATAACTGTGGTTGTACTTAAATCTTCTTACAAACTTTTGGTAAGGGGAATTTTCTGTTCTTTGAATTCTTATGTCATTTTCATTTTTTTCCTAGAGGATTATGTCTCAGTTTTCTTATTTGATATAAAACATTACAAGAAATTTTTTTTACTCTAGTGATTTCTTTTTTTTTTTTTTTTGGTTCTTTTTTTCGGAGCTGGGGACCGAACCCAGGGCCTTGCGCTTCCTAGGCAAGCGCTCTACCACTGAGCTAAATCCCCAGCCCCTACTCTAGTGATTTCTATATGCCAGCAGGTAAAACCAGAACATTCGGTGTACATACTCCATAGGCAACAAAATTTTAATTTTATCTGAAAAACCCTGCATTATCTTTGCATACTATATTTTATCAAGGGGAAGCTGGGAAAAGTACAAAACTGATGAAAGCGTGTTCCTCATAGTATGAAAGAAGTTGGAAACCATGGTTTAAGTCATTTCAGAAATAAAACACAGGTGTTTAAAATAAAGACCTGGGAAAGGTCTAATGTGGGTGCACTTTCGAACCGACTTGTCCTGTATTCATGACTAAGTAACAGGGATTAAAGATGCTTGTCTAATTATAAGTCTAGAAACTTTATCAATAAACTTTCTCAATTATACTGTTTCTCCTAGTTCTCGCTTACCTTCCCACAGCACATAACATCTTGCTTGAGTGAATTCTTAGAGATAAAGTGCATCCTGACATACTGAAGAGAAAGACTGAAGTCACTGCTGACCTCATGACCAACCGAGTGTGAAAGGCCATTTACAGGTGGGAGCACTGACGAGCTAAATGTTGCCCATGCACTTTAAGAATGACTGGCTTGTATGAGCAGAGGGACTGAGAAGATTTCTTAATGCAATGTGGGAGACTCACATGTAATTTTCTCCCCGAGTAAAACAACTGTACTACAATAGTCACGTGTGTGCATGTGTGTGTTCTTTCTGCCTCAGTTTCCCTGCGACCTGAGATTATAGGTGTGCACCTCTCTGATCCATGTCAGTAGTCCTTCCTGACAGTTTCCATGAGGAGTTCAGAGTTAGAAGAAGGATGTAAGATTATCTGGGTACGGGACATCCATATGTTTCTAAAGAAACATGATATTTTAAAAACTATCAGTTAACTAGGTTAAATTTTTAGCTTATAATCCTTAACTCATGATTGGTTAGAGTAATAATAC
This sequence comes from Rattus norvegicus, assembly GCF_021556685.1. Taxonomy (NCBI): domain Eukaryota; kingdom Metazoa; phylum Chordata; class Mammalia; order Rodentia; family Muridae; genus Rattus; species Rattus norvegicus. The sequence goes on from NC_141549.1 coordinate 57,716,709, forward strand.
TCCTTTATAGGAAGAAATGACACTACAGTCCATTTGGACACAAAAGAACACAAATCAAGACATGCCCCCCCCCCCCCCCAACAATGGCATTCTCTGTAGGATCTGTGATCTAAGTGGCTCTGGAATAAAGCAGAAAATCTGTAGATGAATTTTAATCCAGCAACTTAACTGCTCTGGCAAGAGATCACATCTAAAGACCTTGTAGTTCTGTATTATCTGGCTGGAATGCAAACATGCCCTGGATTACAGTATGATACGATAAGAATATGGACACATCTTTAGTACATACATTTATTCCCTAACAATGAAGGTAAGGTTAGTTTGTAGACCGAGACAGCCGTGTTTGAAAGTGATGTCTAGGATTGGGGATTTAGCTCAGTGGTAGACCACTTGCCTAGCAAGCGCAGGGCCCTGGGTTCGGTCCCCAGGTCTGAAAAAAAGAAAAGGAAAAAAAAAGAAAGTGATGTCTAATTGAGAGACAGACAAATTGAGGAATCAAAGAAAGATTTAATAGAATGAGTCAGAGATAGGATATGTCCAACTCACATGAGAAGAGAACAGGAAAGAGAGGGAGAGGGAGAGGGAGAGGGCAAGGGAGAGGGAGAGGTGCATATGGTGTGTATATGGCGATTTTACTAGGGCAGTTTCACAGACAGATTGCCCAGAAAACAAAATAGACACAAGTGTTGTCAGAATGAACCAGATAATAAGAGAGAACCTGAAGATTGAGGGCTGGAGAGATGGCTAAGTGGCTAAGAGCACTGACTGCTTCCAAGAGGTCCTGAGTTTAATTCCCATGAACCACATGGTGGCTCACAACCATCTGTCATGGGATCCAATGCCCTGCCCTGGTGTCTGGTGGGTCTGAAAAGAGCAACAGTGTACTCCCTTACATAAAATAAATAAATAAACTGTAGAAAAGGAGTCAGAAGATTAGAACAATTGATAAATGGAACCTCATGAAACTGAAAAGCTTCTGTAAAGCAAGGCACCATCAAATGGGACAAATAATCTGCAGCCTAAAGATTGGGAAAAAAATCTCCACTAAACCACATCTAACAAAGGGTTAATATCCAAAATATATGAAGAATTCCAGAAGCTAGACTCTTGAAAATTGCATGTTCCAATCCGGACCTCACTATTTGAAAACGTGGTTGTTTCGTCCTTGATATTCAGTTATTTTTAGTTCTTCATATATTTTACATAATAAAATCACATTGAACATATGCCTTCAACTAAATGTTTGGCTTCATGCTGTGGCATAGATACAAATAACAAAATGCTAATAAAATGTTTCATTTACATTTTATTCTCTTCTTGTATTACTACTTTCAATGTTGCAGTTTTATACTGAAATTCCTTTAAATATGTAAGTGGCACTACTGTTTGTTAAACTTTATCATGGGTTTCTGTACTGGCTGGTTTTGTGTGTCAACTTGACACAAGCTGGAGTTATCACAGAGAAACGAGCCTCCCTTGTGGAAATGCTTCTATGAGATCCAGGTGTAAGGCATTTTCTCAACTAATGACCAAGGGGGGAGGGCAGTTTCTGTCCTAGGTTTTGTTTCTGTTTTGGATTTTTATGTTTTTTTTGTTTTTGTCCCGAGATTAAATACTGTGTCCAAAAACATCTTTGGGAGGAAAGAATTGACTGTACTTAATAGTTGTAGTTGGTCATGAAGGGTATCCAGAGAAGAAACTCAAGGCATGAACTTGGTGGCAGGGACTGAAGCAGAGGCCATGGGGGAATTCTGTTTATTAGTTTGCTTGGCCTGCTTTCTTATGCTTCCTAGAAATATACATTCCAGGATGGCACTTCGCACAGTGGTCTGGACCCTGCCAAACTAATTATTGATCAAAAAAAGTCCCCGTAGACTTCACTCAGGGCTGGATGACGCTTAACTTGTGTCAAGTTGATAAAAGTACTTGACAGCATTGTCTCATAATACCCTAGTGTTCGTCTTGTAAAATCTGGATAATTAATTTTTCATTTAAAAATTCATCTTATTATTACATTTAATTATTATGTGTGCATGCATGGGGGGAATGACACAGCATTTGTGTTTAGGTTACCGACCAGCTGTAGAGGTCAGTTCTTTTTGTCATCCATGTGTGATCCAGTGGCTGTATTTCCAGACTTGATTGGATTTGTGTGTGTGTGCATGTGTGCATGTGTGCCCATGCATGCGCACGAGTGCACAGAAAGCACATCAAGAGTAATCAACAATAAATAAACACTGTACACTATTCATTATATAGTACAGATATCTAAAAATAATCAACCATAATAATTTGGTACCCAAATTGCCAGGAATACAGTTTTAGGGGATGCTAGAACTTGAGTCTATAGATTGAATTATTTTACCTTAGCCAGTTTTAGAATTCTACAACATTCCTATTAAGAGCATATCGATTGATTATGATTTCTACATTATCTACTTTCAATAGGAATTTTATGATCCAGTTGTAAAGTGTTGTTCTTTCTTGCTCGTATTTTCCCTGAAGACTCAAAGGCATTTCAAGAAGCATACACTCATATCCTAACTACTCTTGATTTGTCACATTTTAGCTCCCCAAGTGAAACAGTATTGTGTCCATTCATAATCTGAACTTTTTGATTGAGTCAGCCCAAACTAAATCAAACTGATCGCACCTGCAGCTATGTTCCCTTGAAGGAAAGGAGTCAAGACTTCTGAGCTATGATGACAGTGCCATAGTCTGGCTGTTTTTCATAGAGTTTAAAACAACGTGGGTCCCCGTTGAAGGAATCAGAGAAAGAACTCGAAGAGCTTGAAGGAGCTCGAGACCCCTTATGAACAACAATGCCAAGCAACCAGAGCTTCCAGGGACTAAGCCACTACCCAAAGACTATACATGGACTGACCCTGGACTCTGACCTCATAGGTAGCAATGAATAGCCTAGTAAGAGCACCAGTGGAAGGGGAAGCCCAGGGTCCTGCTAAGACTGAACCCCCAGTGAACGTGATTGTTGGGGGGAGGGCGGCAATGGGGGGAGGATGGGGAGGGGAACAGCCATAAAGAAGGGGGGCGAGGGAATAGGGGGATGTTTGCCCGGAAACCGGGAAAGGGAACAACACTCGAAATGTAAATAAGAAATACTCAAGTTAATAATAATAATAATAATAATAATAATAATAATAAGAAGAAGAAGAAGAAGAAGAAGAAGAAGAAGAAGAAGAAGAAGAAAGAGAACAATAAAAAAAGAAGAAAGAGAACAATAAAAAAAACCAAACAAACAAACAAACAAAAAAAAACGACGTGGGTCTCTATGCCTTCATGTGTTCCTTGTGTTTTTCCTTTGGCTTTTTTCTCTGTTTGTTTGTTCTGTCTGATTCCTTTTGTTTTTGTTTTATTACTTTTTCTTCTCTTTTTTTATTGTCCTGTCTATGATTCTTTGTTTCCTAATAAAAGTTGTATATTCTGATGAAAGAGAAAGTAGGAAGGAACAAAGAGTAGTTGGGGTAAGTGAAACTTTAATCAGACTGTACTGTAGGAAAATAGCTATTTTCAATAAAAGAAAATTCTAAGATAATTATAATTACATAATAATTATAGAGTATAATTTTTGTACATTTTGTTCTTATGGGGAATGAAAAAGCACAAGCTATCTTTAGAGCAAATATCTTGTGAAAAATGGAAATTTTTAAATAATTTTATTTGTCTTGGATATTTTATGTATTTACGCCCTTCTCCTGTACCCCTTCCCCTCCCCCTGCTTCTATGAGGATGCTCCCATTCCCATCCACCCTCTCCAATCTCAGTGCCCTGGCATTACCCTACATTGGGGGAACAAGCCTTCACAGGACCAAAGGCTTTACTCCCATTGTTGCTGAACAATGCCTTCCTCTCCTACATATGTGGATGGAGTCATGGGTTATTCCACGTGTGCTCATTGGTTGGTGGTTTAGTCCCTGGGAGCTCTGGAAAATGAAGTTTTACAGGTAAAAATGAGCAACTATTTCTTTAGATGCTGCTATAACTGTTTTTATAATAATCAAATAGAATTTAATCTATAAGCTGCAGCTATATTTATGGTTTTATGTGTTTCTGAAATATTTAATCAAGATAAAGTTAAAGAAAATTGGCAAAACCACAACTAGACATAATGCTGAGGTTAATGTGCTATAGAGATCCCAGCACCAGTGAGTTTACTAAATCATGGTTCCTAGGTCTGTCTCAGAGAACAATGTGAAGAAGAGGCAGAAAAATTGTTGAAACCAGAATAGCAGGAAGACTGCTATGAAACAGTCTCTCTTAGAAATGGCTGCACAAACAAGACTGGAGGAGTATCAATATTAATAGATATGTTGATATCAAAAGGGTGAATTTTCAAGGGGTTCTATTCCTTGGCAAAGAACTACAGGCAACTATTGACTTCTAGGACGGGGAACATAAGGCTGTCCCAGGAACAAGTCCTCATTGTTTGTCCAATGCTGAGTTGTCAATCTTGAAACAAGCAATGAAAAGACAGAGAGTGGAGCAGAGGCTGGAGGAAAGGCCATCCAGAGGCTGTCCCAGTTGGGGATCCATCCCACATGCACAAATCTAACCCAGACAGTACTGCTGATGCCAAGAAGTGCTTGCTGACAGGAACCTGATATAGCTGTCCTCTGAGAGGCTCTGACAGAGCCTGACCAATACAGATACAGATGCTTGCAGCCAATCATCAGACTGAGCATGGGATTCCAATTCAGGAGTTAAGGGAAGGACTGAAATACAAGCAATAAAAAAGGTTTGACCCCCCCACCCAGGGTAGGGGAATGTCAGGGCAGGATTGGGAGAAGAGGTGGGTGGGGAATCATCTTCATAGAAGAAGGGGGAGGGGGAACAAGATGGGAGTTTTATGGACGGGAAACCTGGAAAGGGAATAATATTTGAAATGTAAATACATAAAATAATATCCAATAAACTAAAAAAAATATATTCAGCCTTCATAGGACTAAGGGCCTACCCTCCCATTGATGCCAGATAAGGCCATCCTCTGCTACATAAGTAGCTGGAACCATGGGTCCCTGCATGTGTAACCTTTGGTTGGTAGTTTAGTCCCTGGGAGCTCTGAGGGGGTCTGGTTAGCTAATATTGTTTTTCTTACAGGGTTGCAAACCTCTTCAGTTCCTTCAGTCATTCCCTTAACTCCTCCATTGGAATCCCATGCTCAGTCTGATGATTGGTTGCAAACATCTGCATCTGTATTGGTCAGGTTCTGTCAGAGCCTCTCAGAGGATAGTTATATCAGGTTCCTGTCAGCAAGCACTTCTTGGCGTCAATAATACTGTCTGGGTTTGGTGTGTGCATGTGGGATGGATCCCCAGTTGGTGCAATCTTTGGATGGTCTTTCCTTCAGCCTCTACTCCACTCTTTGTCTCTATATTTCCTTCAGATAGGAACAATTCTGGATTAAAATTTTGGCGATGGGTGGGTGACCCCATCCCTCAACCAGGGACAGTGCCTAGCCTCTGGAAATAGTCTCTACAAGTTCTCCCTCCCTTTTGTTGGATATTTCAACTAATTTCATCTTCACTGGGTCCTGGGAGCCTCTTGCTGTCCCTGCATCTGGGAATTTGTGGTGGTTACCCAGTTCTCCATCCACCATTGCTACATATCTCTGCTCAATTTTCTGATCCTCTGTTCATCTCCTGTCTCCTCCCATACCTGATGCTGCTCCCCCTTTTCCCCTCCCCCTACTCTCTTTCTCCCAAGTCCCTCCCACCCCCACCCACCATGATTATTTTGTCCTCCCTTCTAAATAGAACTAAAGCAATACACGCTTTGGTATTACGGTGGTGAGGCAAAAGTGGGTGAGTGAGTAGGAAGCACTCTTATAGAAGCAGGGAAAGGGTTATGGGATAAGAGATTTGTGAAGGGGAATCCAGGAAAGGGGATAACATTTGAAATGTAAATAAAATAGTCAATAAAAAAGTATAAGATAAAAATGCTACATGTCCAGCACAATAAATTAATGTAATTAATTTTTATTAAAATAGCTTGCTATTTAAGAAAAATGTATTCAGCAGGATATATACACACATGTGGCAAATAAAGTATGAAAAACAGGTGATGGACTGAGTTTAGGGACGTGGAAGGGGTTTGTGGGAGAATAACGTGAAAGGTCTGAAGGAGAAGGAAGGTGGGAAGTAGTAAAATTATATTTTACTTTAAAAATTAAAACCGAAACTTAATAATAATGGTTTAAAACTATATTTCCAGAAGTTCCTTTGGCAGTATAGTGTACTGTTGATTATATTTACCTTTAAGTAATGTTTGTAGTTAACTATATTTTTTCTTAAATTTTCAAGTGTATGTTTACTTGTGTGTGTGTGGTATTTGTATGTGTCAGTGCGAGTGTGTACAAATGAGCACATGGACATATATGAAGCTATATGTACGTGTCTTGGAATCCAGAGGTCAGTGTTGGGTACTTTCTTCACTGCTCTTTAACTTTCATGTGCATTTTTAAACTAGGGTCTTTCCCTCAATCTGGAGCTAACCAATTTGGTGATGCTTGGCCAGTGCGTTCTAGGTGGATTACACATATGTACTATTAACCACTAACACTTATGACGTGGTGTTAAGGATCCAAACTCAGATCTTCATGATCTCAAAGCAAGAACTTTACAGAACCATTTCCTGAACCTCTAGACTATTTTGAAATCATTTTTAAATAATATCATATAATATTATAATTATATAAATGTAACATAATACTATTAAGCACTATACAATATAATAATAAATACAATCATATAATAAATAATTTATTAGTATAAATATATTTTACTTATTACATAATTATATAATATGAATATATTATATTACATTATATTATATGAATTATACAGTAATATATAACAGTATATTAATTGCTAAATATTGTTACTGTATTGTATTATTACATTGTAATATATAAAATACTTAAAATAATAAGTAACAAAATAAAATAATTACATTTAAACTAATATAATTTTAATCTCTTATCCTCACCAGATTTATAACTTAAAATATTTCCTAACACTGAAGGAAATGCCACTTCTTATCTAGGAAATAAAATAAACCAAACAACATAAACTCTATAAGTTCAGACTCAAAAGACAAAGTTAAAGAAACACTAGCAAAAAGAGATAGTATTTCTTGTTATATAATAAAAATGTTATTTTGTTCAATAACTATATGCCATGGAGGGAACTTAACCTAGACTTTCTAGTACACTTGACATTTTAAACAAAAATAAAAGTTAGTCCTAAAATACTCCATGGCAAGTAGTTCAGGCCTTGTCAGTATTTCTTGCTATTCAAGTACCCAATATTAATGTGATAAGTCAGAAAGCCTTGACCACATCTCCAAGTCCAAAATGAACACGGTACCTGTTAGCTGGACTACACTACTCAACCTAATGCTTGTAATCCCTCAAAGGAGACTTTCCCATGTAACTCTCTTATCTGACCTTGTAGTTGGCCTGTACTTCTTAGATAGTGAACACATTTTGTTTTTTGGGCTATGTCATTTACTTTGATGGTGTTTTTCAATACTTCACCAGCATCCTTGCCTTTGACTCTCCCCTGCAACTGCAGAAAATATTTAGGCTCGTTCCCACTCTCTTTATTCTTTTCCTTATATTTTTTTCTTGTCTATTCTTTCTCTGATTCTCCTTAGGCTGATTATGCATTCATATACTAAAATAATTCAAAGGCTTCTCTCGATGAAGTTGGATCACTTCTATGATATCTGTATTTTAACTTATTTATCAGAGACTAAGAATACTTTATTTCTTTTCATTTTTTCAACTCTACTTCATGATCTCCAAATCTATTTCGAAGAATACCTGGATAGTTTCACATGCTTTTCTTTAAAAATATATCTAATTGTTTGATTGGCATACATGTGCACAGTTATTATGATCATATCATTCTCAAAGTTAAAATTATTATATATGAATATTTTCACCATGGCCACCATTAACTATATAATTATGGTCTTTGGGTGATTGAATACTGCACAATAAAGAATAGAACTCCATCAATGCCATGTGACTGCACAAACACATTAGGAGATGTATATATGATCGTTGTCAGATTGTTGTCTGCATCAGGTAATATTATTTCTACTCATGTCCAGAACATGTGAAATTGGTATTCTCCATGATATTCAAGATATAGAGTTCATAAATGTTTGGTATTTGCTAATCTGGTGAGGGAAGATTCTATTTTCAACTTGGCTGTATTGTCAAAATCAATAATGTTTAGCAGCTTTTCGCATCTCTTCATCTTCTGTAAATATTCGTGTCTCTTATTTAGAATGTCTTACGGAGCAGACATTCTGATTAATCCCAAAGAGTTCAACAGGAGTTCAAGACCATTACCTTTGTTTTTTAACTGAAATAGTCATTATGGTTTATTAAAATCAACTAACTTTCCATTTAATATGAATTTGTTAATTTTATTTTATTTATTACTGGTCATTTCCTTATCTAATGCCATAGAGTATTTCTCCAATTAAATCTTGCAATCACCCTCAGAAATAGTCCCATAAAAACGTGCATGCGACTCCATACAAATGCACATGCCCTTGAAGGTAGAAAGAGAAACTGGGATAAAAGTGTAGAAAAGTAAAGTCTGATATGAACTCAGTGGTCAGAAAATGGCATACACTCAATATTAGATCAATACTTCATAAATAGCACCAAAAAAACCTTCTTGATGCACAGTTGTGAGTTACCACGCCAGATATGGGCTGGTAGAAAGTTGCCCATAACCAAGGGAAATACCTCAGAGAGCACTGCAGGTGTTGCCTCCTCAACTCCAGAGACAGATGCCATGTCTGCTAATCTAGTTGCTCTACTTGGAAGGCCTCAACCCCTCTACTACAGCACTTTCTCTTTTGTCCCTTTTCCTCCCACTCCCCACTGACTGGAGCTATGTAAGTTAGCTTCTCTATTTTAATAAACAAGCTGTTCTCTGAAACAGCATCCCTGCTAATTGAGGCGGGAGAACCAGACACAGACATAGAGTCTAAGGCAGAGGATTTAATGATCTGCTCAGAATATTCTGTTAGCTGAGAGCAAAACACGAGGAAAGGCAGTGCCTGCTATGTGCATGCTGCAGATGCTTGCTGATTTATGACAGAAATTAGTAAAGAAAATGCTTCCCTAGTTGTGAACAGGAATAGCACAGATGAAAACAGACACTAGGAAGAATGCTTCTGTATGCTCTCCATGTTGTATATTATCTTTAGTGACCTACAAAGACAGAGCTTTCAAAGGTCACATTTATTTTTTATCGATAATTAAATAAAATATAGTAATTACTCTGATGCGTCCTGATTAATCCGAATTAATCAGAGTTGAAACTAAAAGCTGATTGTATTAAGAATAATACCTTGATTCCTATTGTAAAGGATTATAAAACTAAAATTAGTAAAAAGTTTCAAACATCCATTCTTTCTATACCTCAGAAGTGATCTTCCAGTCCACATTTTTATAAGATGAAACCTAGAATAATCATCATGTTCACAGAACTGAATCTTAGAATGCCTTTTATCTTAACTCAGAAAAGTGAAAAAATGTTTAACTATTATAGATCATTAGTAGAGTGACTTTATTGACATTAAATACAATTCCCATTGTAACAGAATGCTTTGCACCTAACATCACCCCTAGCCAATTAATGGGTCAGAATACACAACATGAATTGTAAAATAATAATCAAGGTTTGTGATATTCACTGGAAACAGGTTTCTGTTATTTTTTATTCTTTAAGAATTTCATAGCATGATTTTTATCATATTAATTCCTTCCAGATCTACTCCTTTTTCCCTTCCCAACAACGTTTTATCCTTTCCCTTTTTAAATGCACCAAATACAATGTTGGGGGTTTGTTCTACTAGTGGCAAACTATATGGTTCACCAGGGGCTACACTCCAAAGATAAGGGGACTCTGTGTGTCCAGTCCCATTCATCATATTTAGATTTGGTCTGCCTTGAGCTTGTAGAGGTCTCGTGCATGCTATTAGCACCACAGTGGGTTGATATAAGCAGTAGCACTGCTGTGTCTTGAAAAATTATTCTCTGGAAGTCATAAACTACTTCTTGCTCTTAACAATCTTGCCACTTTTATGCAGTGATTCCTGAGTCTTGGGACAAGGATATATGACATAGATGTCTGATTTAGTGGATAATACTTTCCAGTCTCTCATCATTTAAACCTTGACTAGATATGATTTCTTCAATGTTAATCAGAATTTACTGTAAATAAAGCTTCTCTGATGAGAGTTAAGGGATTCATTAATCTTCATTAATAGTTGAGTTACTTTAATTGTACACCAATTTAGCAGAATAATAGTAGCAAGTTTTCCATTAATGCTTACGAACTATGCAGCTACAGATTCTTGGTCTGATAATGGTGCCAGGTATAGGTTTCATCTGTGGTGTATCCATTCAGGCCACTTACTATTGTAGCTCACAGTATTCAAGCAGGAAAATACTGGTGACGAGTTTTCTATTCCAAGAATATGTGTATACAACACCATTCATCACTGTGGGGGCCTGTCAGGTAGGACAGAAGCTTCCTGGAGAGGAACAGCTTTATTTCTGTTGGAAACATTTTTTATCCATGAAAAAACTGTTTCATACAACCTCAATTACCACTTATTTCAATTATCTGACATTCTTTGATCAGTTGTATTTTTAATTTTCTTCCTTTTTAGTTCTTCTTTTCTCCTCCTACTTCTCCTTTGTCTCCTTTTTCTCCTCCTCTTTCCAGTTCTGATGAAACTGTCTTAATTTTTAGTTATTACGTTAGCTCATAGAATTACACTGAAGACTAATGCCACAGTAGTAGTGGAATCTCAAGTATAAATTTTCATGCCAATGGAAGTATAAGAGTTAGTGCCAATTGTTCCATTTGAATAAGTTAAAGCTATGAACTTGGTCATATGTGAAAACATTAGACTTTTAATAATGCAATAAATCTGTTTTATGATAGTATAAAGTTTGGAATAGACACATTTTAATTCCCATCAAATGTTTGAAAGTGTTTAATACTGTACCTGTATCTGTTCATTTTAGAAATTATGGGTGTTTTGTTAATTATTTAGGTGACCTTATTCCTCACTTGAAAAGTGATAAAGTACTTATGATTTTGTTTGAGGATTAACAATCAATATTTAGATGGATGACTGACTGACATAAAAGAAGGGCACAGTGAAGATGCAGTTTCATGATTCTTCATAAGATGTCCAGAGCTCTCTAATCCACAGTGAGCCCAGGGCTTCTCAAGTGAGCATCATGAGTCATTACATATGACGTTTTCAGTCTTCTTAAAGCCATTTTACATGTGGGGAGGAAATAGCTGTCTGCTTTAGGTGGGTGAGTGTTCATTACGCTCAAAGATTTCTTTCACTGTAAGGAAGCAATGTGGGTTATCACATGGGAAAACAGCATGGCCTGAAGATCTAGTGTGCCTTGTTGCATTTTCTCAAATGCACTTAATGAAGGGGAATATGATAATGTGAAAGACATTTCATGCCTTGTAAACATCTGAAAGTGAATTTCACAGGGAGCCTGCATGTTAAATCAAAGACAGTATTTGAATCAATAACCACTCAGTGAAGCATTCTATGTGGAAAAATCATTTAGAGGAAAGGCTCTGCTGTCACTAATGTGGGGAACTAATATGAGAATGAAGTATTCTACACTAAAATATGGTTTCAGAAAGGTGTTAACATCATGTTAGAAGGTGTGGATCCTTTCCTGACTGTTCTGTGCTGAAAGCAACTTGATCATTTTTAACTGGATTCACTACATTATATTCAGTTCAGAAATGGTAGCATAAGGGTCAAATTTATATTACTTTTTTTCTGGGACCCTTTTATTATGATCTGTTGAAGTTGTAATTTATATTCCCTAAAATTTATCATTGTGCAATTCAGTGGATTTTTAAGTGTATAGTTCAGAGGCTTAAGTATATTTACAGCATTATGTAAACATCACAAAATTCTGATTGCATATTAGTTTAATCAGTCCAAAGAGAAATCCCACAAGTGCTAGCAGTCACTTATGAATATCACTAAATTAGAGAGCACACTTAATTCTATTTGTATCTCTACGGACTTATGCATTCTGAGAATACATACCTATTCATATATATTTATATTTCCAAGGATATATAGATATAAATATTATATGTATATGTATATACATACATATACTGATAGGTGTATACATGCACAAACATATATATATATACACTGATATGTATATACATACACACACACACATATATATACTCATATATATATATATATAATCATAAAATAGGAGCTCTTTATGGATCTCTTTTTGAACATAACATTTTAATTGCTTATGTTATAATATGCATTGAGATTTTCTTATGTTATTATCAAATAATAGCCAATTTTATTTAGAAATTTTTTGTATGTTTGTTATACATAATTTTAAAGAGCTAAGGAGGTTGCCCAATTGGTAAAGTGCCTGCTGTGCAAATATGAGAATGTAGTGGTGCCCATATGTAACCCCAGGGTTGATGTAATGGGCATAGGCAGGTGTTCTGAAGCTCATTCTTCGTCAAATTCAGGCAATGAGTAAGAACCAGATTTGGCAAGAGACCATGTCTTTAAAAAAATTATCAAGATATAGCCAGCAACAGGAAAGGCAGGTAGGTAAAAATATAAAAGACACATGTAACATGCACACACACACACACACATACACACACACACACACACGCACACACACACACACATGCACACACACACACACACACACACACACACACACACACGCACGCACGCACGCATGCACGCACACAACCAAAACCAGCATTTGACTCTGAGCCTATTGGAGCCTAATATCCTAAGTTTGGAATCTTGTACCCAAACTGGAAAAGGAGAGAACCAACTTCGCAAGTTGTTTTCTGACCTCCACACACACATTGTGGCATGAGTGTTTAGACACAAATACACCAAGACTTTCTCGGTCAAAAACAAAATTCATAACTGAAGGCAATGGGAACAGTATAAAAGCAAAATAAGGTGGAGAGCATTTCTAGGAAGTTACCTGAGGTAGACCTTTGGCCTTTACCCCTACACTTACACAACTGCATACAAATGTACACAAACAAAAATTAATAGTCCATACAACACAGAATAATTTTGATTTTGTGTATATATGTGTGTGTTTTGTGTTCAACACAAATTTTCTCAAGGAAGTGTCTCTGAGCATGACTTGGTGGGACTCATGATGACTCTATGTTTAATTATCACAACAATTGCCTAAGGATTTCAGTGTCATCCCATCTTCTCCACTGCTGCATATTTTCTAAATGATGCCCTTTCCCATGTATGTCTATGTGTGTGTGTGAATATATGCATATGTGATTGTGTGTCTGTGTTTGTATTTTTATTCATCTGATTACTAAAGAATTACAATCATTTTTGTGCTATGGGTCATTTGCTTCTCATCTTGACAAAGTATCTATTCAGAAAATCCTTTACCAATTTTGACACTTGGATTTACAATAAAAGATTCTTTACATTTATATCCATTCTTTAAAAATAGCATATATACTTTTTAAAAATTACCAATAGTCAGTGTCTGCGACATATATTTCCATGTTCTCGGAGTCATATTCAAAGGATTGAAATAGGAGAACACACAGATATACAAAAATGACAAGATAACTTTATCTGATGTGAAGTAATACTGTAGAGCAGGAAAATCTCATCCTGTTGTTCAAAGTGTGGGATAGGGGTGAAGCTCAGTGCAGGTGGGTGACCTTAGCTTAGTATCAGGTTCCAGTGTTTGCTGAGGTGAGGCATGTGTCTATGGGTGTGTGGGGTGGGGAGGGATGGAGAATGGTGGAGGAAGGGAGGGAGAAAGAGAGATAATACATGGAAATAGGGCGTCCCTGGCTTCTAAATACATGCACAGATGGTGTATATGTGTGTCTGTCTGCATGTCTGTCTGTCCATCCATCTGCTGTGTGATGGTACATGGAAACAGGGGACTCTAGCTTTTAAACACATTCAGAGAAAGTGTATGTGTATAGTTCAATGGATGTGCTGTTCCTGGTCCCCAGATTGATTATTCCCTCTGCTGTCTGCCTCATATCAAAGTATTTTGTACCATTTTTTGCTTCTTGTCAATGTAATTAATGGGTCTTATCCAGCATAAAAGTTTTAATTTCTCTATTTTTCTCTATTTTTGACTTTGGTTTTAAAATTAATCAAAACACTAGAATCTACAATCTAACATTCAAAGATTTTTGCCTCATTATTTTCTCATAGTTTTTTTTTGTACCTTATGTTTAGCTCTTTGATGCAGTTGATTTTATTTTTGTATATTGATGAAATATGGCGATCTTTTGAATACGGAGGCTGATTTCTTTTCTGTATAATTAATTTGAAAAAGGTTTTCTTTCTTCAATAGTTGTCCTGGTAAAATTTCCAAGTAACCTTTTTCCCATTAAAATATAGATACGTTTTTGGATTGTCAATTCTCTTGCATTGAACATGCTTACCTTTTATAATAGTACCACAATGTCTAGATGATTGTAACTGAAGTAACTTGTGAAATTGATATTGTGTCTGATAAATTATTCATGATGACGTTTCCAAGGCACTTGGTGTGTCTATATTTCCATGTGGGTTTTAAGTTCAGCTTATCAGCCAGCAAGTCAATTGGGGAATATTGCTGCTGGATGGGGTGATGATGGCTAGTGTTAAATATCAACTTGATAGGATTAAAAAATCTGGAAGATGGATCTCTGGGAGTGTTTTTGAAGGATTTTTGATCACTGAAATTAAACCTATGTTCAATATTGAATATCAATATTCAATATCAATATCAATATATGAATTTTAACCTGACTTTTTAGTAAGGCCATTCCCGGGGTTGGGGAATCATAGACTTTATAAAATGGAGAAAGTATGCTGAATATTGTTTGTGCTCATTTATGTTTCCCAGTTGTGGATGCAGTGTGACAACTTCTTTCAGTTCATGCTGCCTTGAAGATCCTGCCAAGATAGAGTATATCTTGAACTGTAAGCTAAAATACACCTTTATTCCTTAAATTGCTTTTGTCAGAGTGTCAGAGAAAAAGGGAAAGAAACTTAAGACACTATGTAACTATGTAACAGTATCTGGACTTCATCCACCAGTGCATGTTGTCTCTCCATGTCCTTTGGTGGAAAGTCAAGGATTTACT
Organism: Rattus norvegicus; assembly: GCF_021556685.1. Taxonomy (NCBI): domain Eukaryota; kingdom Metazoa; phylum Chordata; class Mammalia; order Rodentia; family Muridae; genus Rattus; species Rattus norvegicus. Next base: position 57,731,948 of record NC_141549.1, read on the forward strand.
TTATTGTGCGTTTTTGTACATGATCCCAGGACTATAGGACCAGATGCCTCGGCTACTTAACTCCAGACTCATTTTGGATAGTTTCTCTGTCAAAAACTGGTGGTCTCTAATCTTGATTTAATGATTTGAAAGTTATTTTGTTCATTGTGATGAACGTGTATTAGTCTTCAATTTAGGGCATTCTCTCTGAGTGTCCTGCAAATCTTTCCCTTTTTCCAATTTTTCAGTAATATTTTGTCTTCCTCCGTTCTTATAAAAAAAGTCCTGATTTAAGGATGCTGATATTTTAGATGGATCTTGCAATGCACTAATAATTTCAATCTACTTTTATATTTTCTTTTACCATCTACCATCTCTAGTAAGGTTTACTCAAATTTAACATCTAACAATTTGATACATTTCAGAGCTTTCATAGATGATTATATATACAAATATATGTGAAAATAAATATGGCTAACATGTAAAGTATGCATTTTTGAAAAAATGATAGGATACTTTTTAATTTAATGCCATACTATAACCATTTCCTTTTAATACGTCTGAACTTATATATTATTTCATATGGTTTTTATTTTCCTCCTTTAAGTATCAGTTTCATTTTGGTGTGCACCATTGCTTTTCCCAAGAACCAGCTTCATCAAATCTAGAACTTTTAGGTTACAGGAAACATTGAAGAATGAGATAATGAAGAAACAAATGTGAATGTGAACTCTGGAGGCTTAAGGAGACTATCATAGCACAATAGATTCTCTATAGCATATTTGGTAATGTCTAGCCTTGTTAAAAATCACAATTTATAGTATCTATATTGTCTCGAGGCTATGCTAATGTTAATGATAAAATAAATCCTTTACTCAAGGCTGTGAGTCTGGCTTTTGATATTGTCTTCATTTAGTCTTACTGAATCCTCTCCAAATTTCAGTCCTTCTGTATTAACCTCCTATGTGCACAAGGTTTATTGATGGTTAGTTGTACAAGACAGTAGACTCAGGTAAATCTGAATTCCAGCAGAAACTTTGAAATTATCTGACATTTCAGTCTACAATCACTCTGTGTGCAAGAGTCTTTTCTAGCTATTCTACTCTCTGGACTCTTCATCAGTACTGCAAGAACCTGGCTAGTATACTGACTTTTTATTTTATCTTCCCCTGTTGCCTACTTGGAGGATGCTATTTCCAACCCTTTCTAGCATTCCAACCAGTAATTTACAACAACTACTTCTTTTGTCATTCATCACCTACCCTGACACCCCCATTCTCTCTGTTTCTGTAAAGTTAGGTGCTCACATTTTTATTTTAATTTCATCTACGGCTCAAAAATAGTGTGAAAGACCCATTTTTAATTATCACGAATTTCTCATTAATACTTAGATCACTCAAGAATAAATTGTGCTATATTCTGGATACCTAATGATGAATATAGCATATTTACAAACAGGGTTGTAATAAAAAGATGTGTGTAACTAAATAGTTTATATATAATGACTATGGCCAACTTCCATCCTACAACAGCTAGAGTTAAATCAAGGAGATTTGAAGATATTTATTTGGCACATCTGGTTTAATGGTAAGCATAATCATGTCTCCTGTAAATGACTGTGAAGCTACTTCAGGTTCTTCATATGTACATCTAAGACCAAAACGATTCTGAGATTAAGTGATAAAAAGGAGGATGCTGTAAACTTTGAGAAAAGTAACGGACCTAAGGACATTAGCAAAGTTCCGAGCCATAAAAAATATTAACTGAAACAAAAGAAAACAAAAACCAGAAACTTGCCAAAATTGCTTAATTTGGAAAGACACTGTCTCACCATGTAGTCCAGTCTAGTCTCAAACTTAGAGAGGAGTGGTATTACAGTCATGAGCAACAATTCCTAGAAAAATTGAAATGTCTTTTGCGTGTTCAGTGGTGAGCCTGATAAGAGTATGGGTCAAAATCTGGGGCTGCATGGAAAGCCAGAAAACATTATAGCACCCCAACATTTTTCTTACATAGGAAACAGTTCTCAATGTTAATCTATTAATGAAGTTGGCCCTTTGATTGAAGAAATCTAGAATTGTGTCTTCCCAAGTTCTTCTTATTGTGTGCTTACCTTTTTAATCTCAATGTATGGTTATTCTTTTGTTATATTAATATTTTATATTATTTGACTCTAATAAAAAACTGAATCTTTAAGATGTTATGCTTGTAGTTTGATACAAAAAATGAAGAGAATACAATCTGTTGCTATTGGGGAAATCAGCTATGCATCTTTCACGTTTAAAACCATGCATTTAATTCTAGTGAAGTCAGTTTATTAGGTCTGATGAAATAGTTACCACCATAGCATTTACCTGTGAATAACAGCAATTAAAATTTCTTAGTATTTAGAGTAAACTAATGCTTTAAATGTCCTTGAATTCAATAAAAGAAGAAAAAGAGACATGAAGGGAAAAAGGAGTTTTTCAAGTAAACAAAATTGAAATGCTTGTTGAAATTTGAGAGTCTCTTCTTTAAAAGCAAATCTAGATTAATGAAAAAAGGAATGAATTTTTTTTTTGCATAAAGAGTTACATGAAATTTAGGCAAAATATAAAACAGCAGAAAGGAAAATAGAATTCAGTTGAAAATCAAATTGAAAAACTGTGCAAAATAAGCTGAAACACTTTAGTTGCAATGCAGTAGTGATGCAAATTATGAATGAAACCTAATCTTGTAAAGGAATTGTATCTTCCTTGATAATGACCATCTACCAGGACCCCACAGTGAATTATACATAGTGGTCCAATATTTTTAACTTCTTAAAAATTCTTCAATCTTTTTTTATACAGTCCAGTATTTATTCCCATCCTGGTCCACACTCCCTCTGACTGTTGTTCATCCCACACATACTTCTTCCTCCTCCACCACATCCAAGAGGATGTCCCCATCCCCCACCCCTCACCCTACCAGACCTTCCCATTCCCTGAGGCCTCAAGTCTCTTGAGGGTTAGGTGCATCTTCTCTCACTGAGACTAGACCAGACATTCCTCTGCTGTATATGTACTGGGGGCATCGTCTATGAGCTACCTGGTTGGTGACTCAGTGTCGAGAGATCTCGGGGTCCAGGCTAGTTGAGACTGGTGGTCTTCCTATGGGGACGCCCTTCTTCTCACCTTCTTCCAGCTTTTGCTTAAGTCAACCACAGGGGGCCATGGCTTCTGTCCATTTTTGGTTGTACATATCTGCATCTGACTCTTTCAGCTGCTTCTTGGGCCTCTCAGAGGGCAGCCAGGTCAGGCTTCTGTTCGTAAGTAGACCATAGCATTATAATAGTGTCAGACCTTGGGCTCTCCCCTTGAGCTGGATCCCGCTTCACTGAACCTCCTTTTCCTCAGGCTCTTCTCCATTTTTGTCCATTTAAGACAATTTTTATTCTTTTAGACAATTCTGGGTCAGAGTTTTTCCACTGTGGAATGGCAACCCCAAACCTCCACTTGATGTCCTGTCTTTCTACTGGAGACAGACAATACAAATTCCCCCTCCCCACTATGGAGCACTTCAGCCAAGGTCCTTCCCTTTGAGTCCTGAGAGTCTCTCATCCGAAAGGGCCTCCCCATCTCTTACCTCCCGAGGTTGCCTGTTTCCATTCTTTCTGCTGGCCCCCAAGGCTTCAGTCCTGTTCCCCCCCAATACATGATCATGTTCCCCCTTTTACTCTCCCTGTCCTCTTTCCCAACCAGGTCTCCTGCCCTGCTCCAAGTGGGATTGAGGCATCCTCCCTTGGGCCCTTCAGCTTGAGTTCTGTGGATTGTATTCTAGCTTTTTGTACTTTTTTGGCAAATATCCATTTATTAGTGACTACATACCATGCAAGTCCTTTTGGGTTTGAGTTACCTCACACAGGTCAATATTTTCTAGTTCCATCCATTTATTTGATGCACTGATACTAATAATAACATATTACTGAAATAGATGATGGAAATAATGCACTTGGAAAAATAAATAAAAGAATATGACAAACTTATGCTTATATTAAAATCATATAACTTGAAAATCTTAAATTTATTTGGTGAAAAAATGAAGTACTTCAAGAAAGTGGAAAAATGATAGATTGAAATATGGTAATTAATAATTTTCTTCAGTAAGCAAAGTTAATTAAAATGCAACTTGAAACATAAGTCCTACTTACTAGGTTAATCAAGGGTTAATCAAGGTTATATTAAGAAATTGAGGTGAAATTTAATGAAAAATGTGAGGGAGAGAAATTTATGAACTCTATGAAAATCTTCAAAATTGTAAAATAACTAACAAAAATCTATCTAAATAGTTCAATAGAAGCAAGTACCTTTCCGGCTGCTGAAGAATCAAAGCACTACAAATTAAAATTTAAACTTCCTTTAAAACACAATTGAAGTCACCAAGGAGTTTTAAAAAAAGAATTAAGAGAAACTATAGCATTCATTTAAATTAGATATAACATATTCAACAATATTTTAAAATCAGACCAGACAGGTATTAATTACCATATTAGTAATTATTATCCAACAGTTGAAGCAATTAACTTGCAGAAGAAAATATATAAATAGGTCAGTGAGGTCAAATATGAACCAGGCAAAGGGCCACAACATACATAGGATTTTGTATTTAAAGATTTGTGAGAATTTTTGAAGTCTCTCTGATTCCTGTGCATGGATATTCCTGAAATCAGATGAAGTTATTTATAGTCAAAACCTTATAGAATTAAAATAGAATGCTTTTCGGACTTGATACTTGTTCTATCAACCCTCACTCACATGTGACATTGTAGTTCTTGCAGGATCATTGATATCCATAGTTCTTTCTCTATTGCTTTGATAAGGCACCATGCCCAGGGCGCTCTCTCTCTCTCTCTCCCTCTCTCTCTCTCTCTCTCTCTCCCTCTCCCTCTCCCTCTCCCCCTCCCTCCCTCCCTCCCTTCCTCTCTCTCTCTCTCTCTCTCTCTCTCTCTCTGTGTATTTAAACAAATTTCAACAAATGCTGAGGATATGTAAAGACAAGATGGCTGAGAACCCATCTTTAGCAACATGAAGTCAGCGGTGATCCTGACAAGAGCTTCAGGAGAGAGGGTTGCAACTCACTGATGTAAGTATCCTCAAAGAGACCTAAATGAAAGACAAGGCAGTTGTTTTAAAACCAAGTAAGCAGAAAAGAGACTAAGAATGTTCAAGAACAAAAGAAGATGTGTGATCATGTAATGAGAGGAATTTTCATTCATTAGATGTTGATTAGATGATTTAAGAGAATGAAAATTTATTTTTTCTTTAGACAGGTCCTCATTATGTAGCAATTACTAGAGCAAATATTTGGCACGGTTAAGAATTTTTCATGGACACCGGCGGATCCCGGACCGCAGCAGCTCTCTGCTCCCAAACCCCGTGGGAGAGAGACCTCACCGCCTGATCAAGTGGGCACTCCTGAGGCTGCAGAGCGGAGGAGACCACCAACACTGCCCACCCCTGCCCACATCCCTGGCCCAAGAGGCAACTGTATAAGGCCTCTGGGTTCCCGTAGGGGAGGGCCCGGGAGCGGCAGGACCCCTGCGCCTGAGACACTGCCGGAACCTGAAGGAAACAGACCGGATAAACAGTTCTCTGCACCCAAATCCCATGGGAGGGAGAGCTGAACCTTCAGAGAGGCGGACATGCCTGGGAAACCAGAAGAGACTGCACTCTGTGCACATCCAGGCGCCAGAAGAAAACACCAAACGCCATCTGGAACCCTGGTGCACGGAGGCTCCTGGAAAGAGCGGCGCAGATCTTCCCGGTTGCTGCCACAGCGGAGAGGACTTAGGCAGTACCCCACGAGCAAACTTGAGCCTTGGAACTGCAGGTAGGACCAACTTTTCCCCTGCAAGAAACCTGCCTGGTGAACTCAGGACACACAGAGGCAAAATTCCTCTAAGGCCGGGCACTTCCTGTGTTTACCGGAAGTCCCACACCGGCGGATCCCGGACCGCAGCAGCTCCCTGCTCCCAAACCCCGTGGGAGAGAGACCTCACCGCCTGATCAGGTGGGCACTCCTGAGGCTGCAGAGCGGAGGAGACCACCAACACTGCCCACCCCTGCCCACATCCCTGGCCCAAGAGGCAACTGTATAAGGCCTCTGGGTTCCCATAGGGGAGGGCCCGGGAGCGGCAGGACCCCTGCGCCTGAGACACTGCCGGAACCTGAAGGAAACAGACCGGATAAACAGTTCTCTGCAACCAAATCCCGTGGGAGGGAGAGCTGAACCTTCAGACAGGCGGACACGCCTGGGAAACCAGAAGAGACTGCACTCTGTGCACATCCAGGCGCCAGAGGAAAACACCAAACGTCATCTGAAACCCTGGTGCACGGAGGCTCCCGGAAGGAGCGGCACAGATTTTCCCGGTTGCTGCCACAGCGGAGAGGACTTAGGCAGTACCCCACGAGCAAACTTGAGCCTTGGAACCACAGGTAGGACCAACTTTTCCCCTGCAAGAAACCTGCCTGGTGAACTCAAGACACAGGCCTACAGGAACAGCTGAAGACCTGTAGAGAGGAAAAACTACACGCCCAAAAGCAGAACACTCTGTCCCCATAACTGGCTGAAAGAAAACAGGAAAACAGGTCTACAGCACTCCTGACACACAGGTTATAGGACAGTCTAGCCACTGTCAGAAATAGCAGAACAAAGTAACACTAGAGATAATCTGATGGCGAGAGGCAAGCGCAGGAACCCAAGCAACAGAAACCAAGACTACATGGCATCATCGGAGCCCAATTCTCCCACCAAAGCAAACACGGAATATCCAAACACACCAGAAAAGCAAGACCTAGTTTCAAAATCATATTTGATCATGATGCTGGAGGAATTCAAGAAAGACATAAAGAACTCCCTTAGAGAACAAGTAGAAGCCTTGCGAGAGGAATCGCAAAAATCCCTGAAAGAATTCCAGGAAAACACAATCAAACAGTTGAAGGAATTAAAAATGGAAATAGAAGCAATCAAGAAAGAACACATGGAAACAACCCTGGACATAGAAAATCAAAAGAAAAGACAAGGAGCTGTAGATACAAGCTTCACCAACAGAATTCAAGAGATGGAAGAGAGAATCTCGGGAGCAGAAGATTCCATAGAAATCATTGACTCAACTGTCAAAGATAATGTAAAGCGGAAAAAGCTACTGGTCCAAAACATACAGGAAATCCAGGACTCAATGAGAAGATCAAACCTAAGGATAATAGGTATAGAAGAGAGTGAAGACTCCCAGCTCAAAGGACCAGTAAATATCTTCAACAAAATCATAGAAGAAAACTTCCCTAACCTAAAAAAAGAGATACCCATAGGCATACAAGAAGCCTACAGAACTCCAAATAGATTGGACCAGAAAAGAAACACCTCCCGTCACATAATTGTCAAAACACCAAACGCACAAAATAAAGAAAGAATATTAAAAGCAGTAAGGGAAAAAGGTCAAGTAACATATAAAGGCAGACCTATCAGAATCACACCAGACTTTTCGCCAGAAACTATGAAGGCCAGAAGATCCTGGACAGATGTCATACAGACCCTAAGAGAACACAAATGCCAGCCCAGGTTACTGTATCCTGCAAAACTCTCAATTAACATAGATGGAGAAACCAAGATATTCCATGACAAAACCAAATTTACACAATATCTTTCTACAAGTCCAGCACTACAAAGGATAATAAAGGGTAAAGCCCAACATAAGGAGGCAAGCTATACCCTAGAAGCAAGAAACTAATCATCTTGGCAACAAAACAAAGAGAATGAAAGCACACAAACATAACCTCACTTCCAAATATGAATATAACGGGAAGCAATAATCACTATTCCTTAATATCTCTCAATATCAATGGCCTCAACTCCCCAATAAAAAGACATAGATTAACAAACTGGATACGCAACGAGGACCCTGCATTTTGCTGCCTACAGGAAACACACCTCAGAGACAAAGACAGACATTACCTCAGAGTGAAAGGCTGGAAAACAATTTTCCAAGCAAATGGTCAGAAGAAACAAGCTGGAGTAGCCATTCTAATATCAAATAAAATCAATTTTCAACTAAAAGTCATCAAAAAAGATAAGGAAGGACACTTCATATTCATCAAAGGAAAAATCCACCAAGATGAACTCTCAATCCTAAATATCTATGCCCCAAATACAAGGGCACCTACATATGTAAAAGAAACCTTACTAAAGCTCAAAACACACATTGCACCTCACACAATAATAGTGGGAGATTTCAACACCCCACTCTCATCAATGGACAGATCATGGAAACAGAAATTAAACAGAGATGTAGACAGACTAAGAGAAGTCATGAGCCAAATGGACTTAACGGATATTTATAGAACATTCTATCCTAAAGCAAAAGGATATACCTTCTTCTCAGCTCCTCATGGTACTTTCTCCAAAATTGACCATATAATTGGTCAAAAAACAGGCCTCAACAGGTACAGAAAGATAGAAATAATCCCATGCGTGCTATCGGACCACCACGGACTAAAACTGGTCTTCAATAACAATAAGGGAAGAATGCCCACATATACGTGGAAATTGAACAATGCTCTACTCAATGATAACCTGGTCAAGGAAGAAATAAAGAAAGAAATTAAAAACTTTTTAGAATTTAATTAAAATGAAGGTACAACATACCCAAACTTATGGGACACAATGAAAGCTGTGCTCAGAGGAAAACTCATAGCGCTGAGTGCCTGCAGAAAGAAACAGGAAAGAGCATATGTCAGCAGCTTGACAGCACACCTAAAAGCTCTAGAACAAAAAGAAGCAAATACACCCAGGAGGAGTAGAAGGCAGGAAATAATCAAACTCAGAGCTGAAATCAACCAAGTAGAAACAAAAAGGACCATAGAAAGAATCAACAGAACCAAAAGTTGGTTCTTTGAGAAAATCAACAAGATAGATAAACCCTTAGCCAGACTAACGAGAGGACACAGACAGTGCGTCCAAATTAACCAAATCAGAAATGAAAAGGGAGACATAACTACAGATTCAGAGGAAATTCAAAAAATCATCAGATCTTACTATAAAAACCTATATTCAACAAAACTTGAAAATCTTCAGGAAATGGACAATTTCCTAGTGCAGAATTCTATCAAACCTTCATAGAAGACCTTATACCAATATTATCCAAACTATTCCACAAAATTGACACAGATGGAGCCCTACCGAATTCCTTCTATGAAGCCACAATTACTCTTATACCTAAACCACACAAAGACCCAACAAAGAAAGAGAACTTCAGACCAATTTCCCTTATGAATATCGACGCAAAAATACTCAATAAAATTCTGGCAAACCGAATTCAAGAGCACATCAAAACAATCATCCACCATGATCAAGTAGGCTTCATCCCAGGTATGCAGGGATGGTTTAATATAAGGAAAACCATCAACGTGATCCATCATATAAACAAACTGAAAGAACAGAAACACATGATCATTTCATTAGATGCTGAGAAAGCATTTGACAAAATTCAACACCCCTTCATGATAAAAGTCCTGGAAAGAATAGGTATTCAAGGCCCATATGTAAACTTAGTAAAAGCCATATACAGCAAACCAGTTGCTAACATTAAACTAAATGGAGAGAAACTTGAAGCAATCCCACTAAAATCAGGGACTAGACAAGGCTGCCCACTCTCTCCCTACTTATTCAATATAGTTCTTGAAGTTCTAGCCAGAGCAATCAGACAACAAAAGGAGATCAAGGGGATACAGATCGGAAAAGAAGAGGTCAAAATTTCACTATTTGCAGATGACATGATAGTATATTTAAGTGATCCCAAAAGTTCCACCAGAGAACTACTAAAGCTGATAAACAACTTCAGCAAAGTGGCTGGGTATAAAATTAACTCAAATAAATCAGTTGCCTTCCTCTATACAAAAGAGAAACAAGCCGAGAAAGAAATTAGGGAAACGACACCCTTCATAATAGACCCAAATAATATAAAGTACCTCGGTGTGACTTTAACCAAGCAAGTAAAAGATCTGTACAATAAGAACTTCAAGACACTGAGGAAAGAAATTGAAGAAGACCTCAGAAGATGGAAAGATCTCCCATGCTCATGGATTGGCAGGATTAATATAGTAAAAATGGCCATTTTACCAAAAGCAATCTACAGATTCAATGCAATCCCCATCAAAATACCAATCCAATTCTTCAAAGAGTTAGACAGAACAATTTGCAAATTCATCTGGAATAACAAAAAACCCAGGATAGCTAAAGCTATCCTCAACAATAAGAGGACTTCAGGGGGAATCACTATCCCTGAACTCTAGCAGTATTACAGAGCAATAGTGATAAAAACTGCATGGTATTGGTACAGAGACAGACAGATAGACCAATGGAATAGAATTGAAGACCCAGAAATGAACCCACACACATATGGTCACTTGATTTTTGACAAAGGAGCCAAAACCATCCAATGGAAAAAAGATAGCATTTTCAGCAAATGGTGCTGGTTCAACTGGAGGGCAACATGTAGAAGAATGCAGATCAATCCATGCTTATCACCCTGTACAAAGCTTAAGTCCATGTGGATCAAGGACCTCCACATCAAACCAGACACACTCAAACTAATAGAAGAAAAACTAGGGAAGCATCTGGAACACATGGGCACTGGAAAAAATTTCCTGAACAAAACACCAATGGCTTATGCTCTAAGATCAAGAATCGACAAATGGGATCTCATAAAACTGCAAAGCTTCTGTAAGGCAAAGGACACTGTGGTTAGGACAAAACGACAACCAACAGATTGGGAAAAGATCTTTACCAATCCTACAACAGATAGAGGCCTTATATCCAAAATATACAAAGAACTCAAGAAGTTAGACCGCAGGGAAACAAATAACCCTATTAAAAAATGGGGTTCTGAGCTGAACAAAGAATTCACAGCTGAGGAATGCCGAATGGCTGAGAAACACCTAAAGAAATGTTCAACATCTTTAGTCATAAGGGAAATGCAAATCAAAACAACCCTGAGATTTCACCTCACACCAGTGAGAATGGCTAAGATCAAAAACTCAGGTGACAGCAGATGCTGGCGAGGATGTGGAGAAAGAGGAACACTCCTCCATTGTTGGTGGGATTGCAGACTGGTAAAACCATTCTGGAAATCAGTCTGGAGGTTCCTCAGAAAATTGGACATTGAACTGCCTGAGGATCCAGCCATACCTCTCTTGGGCATATACCCAAAAGATGCCTCAACATATAAAAGAGACACGTGCTCCACTATGTTCATCGCAGCCTTATTTATAATAGCCAGAAACTGGAAAGAACCCAGATGCCCTTCAACAGAGGAATGGATACAGAAAATGTGGTACATCTGCACAATGGAATATTACTCAGCTATCAAAAACAACGAGTTTATGAAATTCGTAGGCAAATGGTTGGAACTGGAAAATATCATCCTGAGTGAGCTAACCCACTCACAGAAAGACATACATGGTATGCACTCATTGATAAGTGGCTATTAGCCCAAATGCTTGAATTACCCTAGATCCCTAGAACAAAGGAAACTCAAGACGGATGATCAAAATGTGAATGCTTCACTCCTTCTTTAAATGAGGAAAAAGAATACCCTTGGCAGGGAAGGGAGAGGCAAAGATTAAAACAGAGACTGAAGGAACACCCATTCAGAGCCTGCCCCACAGGTGGCCCATACATATACAGCCACCCAATTAGACAAGATGGATGAAGCAAAGAAGTGCAGAACGACAGGAGCCGGATGTAGATCGCTCCTGAGAGACACAGCCAGAATACAGCAAATACAGAGGCGAATGCCAGCAGCAAACCACTGAACTGAGAATAGGTCCCCCGTTGAAGGAATCAGAGAAAGAACTGGAAAAGCTTGAAGGTGCTCGAGACCCCAAAAGTACAACAATGTCAAGCAACCAGAGCTTCCAGGGACTAAGCCACTACCTAAAGACTATACATGGACTGACCCTGGACTCTGTCCCCATAGGTAGCAATGAATATCCTAGTAAGAGCACCAGTGGAAGGGGAAGCCCTGGGTCCTGCTAAGACTGAACCCCCAGTGAACTAGACTATGCGGGGAGGGTGGCAATGGGGGGAGGTTTGGGAAGGGAACACCCACAAGGAAGGGGAGGGGGGAGGGTGATGTCTGTCCGGAAACCGGGAAAGGGAATAACACTTGAAATGTATATAAGAAATACTCAAGATAATAAAAAAAATAAAATAAAAAAAAAGAATTTTTCATGGAGATGATTGAAAAGTTTGTCTTAGAGAAATTCATATAGAACTTTCTAAATTGTAGGCTCTCTTGTGTAGATATATTCTGTCTTTTTCTGGCCAGTAACTGAGCTCACATGTAAGAAGAGAAAATGAAAGATTTTTGAAAGCTGACTGCCTACAGAGTTTATCAACAAGTATAAACATGAGACTTATAGATTTGCTTACTGATAAATACTTCAGTAAGTACCAGCTCTTGATTAGATGACCCAATTGCTTTTCCAGGTGGTTCATTTGATAATGGAATACTGAAAAGTTTAAACTCTTGGAAAACAATCTATGAAATCTCAATTTAACAAATATCATGGATTAACTTATCTATAAGGGTGATTTTATTCATTTGACACAAAATATCTAAGTTGAAAGTATTTACATCTTATCCACTGAATCTGTAGCATTTGGATTCTTATGCTTCTTGAGATAATTATTTGTAGGGTAATTATATATATAATTGCAAATATTATTCGATTTTCTCTTTTACTTTTAAATAAATATACCAAAATAAAAATAACTATTACTATGGTAACATGTTAAAAAGAGGTAACAACTTGTTTTGACAAAGATAGTTTAAGAAGCTTACTGTTGCTTTTAACACAAAACCACACACTATAATAATGTACAGTATTATGAAGGTACTTGTGTACATATTTGTTTAATTGTGGCCAAAATACTCTTTGAGTCGACCATCACTGCTTATGATTTAGACAGTATGTTAATTCTGAAGTTGTATGTCAGTCAATTACCTAGAAAAGGGTACCTTAACGTACTTACTTTCCCTAGTTAAGATAAAACATTTAAAATAAACTGAGTATACTAACTTGAATTAATGGCAGAGTTGTTAATTTGTTCATGACCAAGTTTAATTGCAAAAAGGTACATCAGAGCATAGAATCGAAAAGTTGTTCCTTGTCTCTGAAATATAAACTTTTCTTTGTGCTATTTAAGAACTGTTATTGGCAAAGGAACTCTTTGTTATCAAATCTGTATAATCCACACACATTTTTGATTGTGTAAATTGGAAGACTACAGGAAGACAGTTCCCTACAAGGAAATCTTCATCATTAACAGGACAAGAAGTCAAAGTATCCAAAACTTCTGTAGGACTTGTGGGTAGAAAATAATCACACAAGGTCATGAACACACATACATCTTTTGTTCATGGATCAGTAGATTGGGAAACAACATTGTTTGATGATAAATTAGAAATTGTTGGAGTGTTCTGTCCTTTGGTATTAGTTATTTGTCTCTTCATGCTAAAATTGACAGTGAAGGTATGATTGCTTTCATCAAACCTGGTGCCCCACTTTTATCAAAGTACAGAGTTTTCACCTTCTATTCTGATAGATGTTTGAGTTTCTGAAGATGAGAAGGCAAAGGGGAACAGAAATGCTTAGGGAGGCTGAGCTTCCAGTGCATCATTCCTCCTCTGCTGTAAGACGGTCCTTCTACTAGGGCTGCTGGCATCCTTATAGCATGCAGATTGTGGTGATGGTGAGGGAAACGAAGGAGGAGTTATAAGCATTAGCAGAAGTTTCCTGAACTAAGAAAATATTGAGTACATCACCAAGCAGGTTTAGAACTGGAACCCTGATGATTAGAGGCACATAGATAGATGCCTTTCAAGATCTGAGTGAAATATGAAAGCCTTGGAGTATATAAGATCTCAAGGAGAGATCAGTGCTGGGATTGAGTAAAAACTGATAGATACAATAAATTATCAACTGGCAGGACAAAAATCTGACTTCATAGAAGGATGCATGTAAACTCTAAAATATGCAAGTCATTTCAAATACAGAGAATAGGCCAGGAAATATATGAAATGTTTTCCAGGGTTCTTGGCTCTTTTGAGAAGTTAATCTCTCTACCCACCCTTGATTAAAACACTATGGAAGTCATGCTGGGAAAGAGAATATGCGGATAATGAGGCTAGATCTATCTCTACTTTACATATAAGGAATGGTTCTATGAATGATGGGAGAATAAATGTTTTGTAAAAGCACTCCTGCAACAATATTTACTTTTAAGGAACATGTGTTGCTTAAATTAAGTTGTTAGAGTTAAAGCAAGTTATAGACCTTTCTAGAAACTGTCATGATAAACAGATATAACACTTAATCTTTTAAGGTATTAAGGAATACAAGAAAAGCTATCTCATATCTGTCTAAAATCCATCATTCTACATGGATTTAATGTTTTCTTTTAGGAAGTATTAAAGTCTACAAGAGGACATGCCATCTGCTTAAAGATTGCGGTCAACATGATCTATGCCTTGTATGTATAACTTAGTTTATAATCTTGATAATCTGAGAGTTGAGTCTAAGTAATTTTAAATCACAAACTTAGTGGATTCAACAAAACTATTATTTGGCATTTGATGAGCGCTGCACTGCTAAAAACTATAAGCTTTTTACTTAAAATTATTACTTTTTAAATAGCAGAATTGTTCATGTTAAGGGGCAGAGGAGGTGGTTCAGCAGTAAGAGCACTGTTGTCCTTGCAGAGGGTCTGTCTCCCAAGTGGCTCCTAATAACCATCTGTAGCTCCAGTTCCAGAAGATTCAACTCCCTCTTTAGGACTCCATAGCTACTGCACATATATGTAATGAACAGATACATATGCAGACAAAGGACTCAAGCACACAAAATAACACTTAATAAATCTTTTAAAACCGTCACATACTACCCCAAATGCTCGAATTACTCTAGATGCACAGAACACATGAAACTCAAGAAGGATGACCAAAATGCAGATGCTTCACTCCTTCTTTAAAAGGGGAACAAGAATACCCTTAGGAGATGATAGGGAGGCAAAGTTTAGAACAGAGGCAGAAGGAACACCCATTCAGAGCCTGCCCCACATGTGGCCCATACATATACAGCCACCCAATTAGACAAGATGGATGAAGCAAAGAAGTGCAGACCGACAGGAGCCGGATGTAGATCGCTCCTGAGAGACACAGCCAGAATACAGCAAATACAGAGGCGAATGCCAGCAGCAAACCACTGAACTGAGAACGGCACCCCCGTTGAAGGAATCAGAGAAAGGTCTGGAAGAGCTTGAAGGGGCTCGAGACCTCATATGAACAACAATGCCAACCAACCAGAGCTTCCAGGGACTAAGCCACTACCTAAAGACTGTACATGGACTGACCCTGGACTCTGACCCCATAGGTAGCAATGAATATCCTAGTAAGAGCACCAGTGGAAGGGGAAGCCTTTGGTCCTGCCAAGGCTGGACCCCAGTGAACAGGATTCTTGTGGGGAGGGCGGTAATGGGGGGAGGATTGGGAGGAGAACACCCATATAGAATGGGATGGGGAGGGGTTAGGGGATGTTGGCATGGAAACCGAGAAAGGGAATAATATTTGAAATGTAAATAAGAAATACCCAATTTAATAAAAATGGAAAAAAATAAAAAATAAATAAATAAAAATTCTGAAAAAAAAAAACCCTGTCACATACTTGCTAACATGTTAGGATATATAATCAGGAGCTTTCATTTCAGAATTTATGTCTTTAACCCATCTTCTGAATTTCTCTTGTACAACCTTATCCTCCACAATTTCCCTATCACATCGTCCTCCCCATGTTTCTATGAGGGTCCTTCCCCCCCACCCACCTACTCTTACCTCACCTCCCCAGCATTCTCCTATACTGGGGCATCGAGCCTTCACAGGACCAAGAACCTCCCCTTCCATGATGGCAGATAAGGAGGATGTTATACTTTTAAAGAATGGCCTGCAGTCTTATGCTGTTTACTCACAGCTGTGACCCAAAAAATCACATTTATACAATGCCAGTATTTGTAATTTCTGCTAAGAAATGTGTTCACAAAATGTTAGATGGTTCTTTTAAAACACCACTAGTAATACAGCAAACTGTCAACTGATTTTCTGGCACTGATGAAGCTAACAAATTTTACAGTAATAATTTTAGACAGCATGAATATTAATTTTAAATTTCCACCATAGGGTCACAATCTTAACTATCGAGACATTCAAAAATAAGTAGATACATACATAAATATATAAGCATCTCAAATCTTTTGTTTTATATCTATATCTCAGTTCTTTTGCCTTAGACGTATACATGAAATAAAATCATGAAATAAATGCAAAGTTTTATAACTTTGAAAGAAATTTTCCACTTTTTATGTATTTGACTATTTTAAAACTTAAAAATGAATTATTATACGTGTAGGTGGCACAGAGGGGACACAGGCTATATATATAGCACACAGTGTGGCCACTGGACAGCTTTCTGGAGGGAGTTCTCTAACATTGTGTGGGTTCCAGGGTTTGACCTCAGTCTCGTGAAGCAAGGTTTTTTACCCACTGCCTCTTCTATATATTTATTAATTTATTTTTATTTTTTATTGCCTTTAAACTTACATTTTTGTGTGGGTTCATGCATGTGTATATGTATGGTCACAATGCCCCAACACATGATTGAAGTTAGAGGACAAAAACTAACAGGAACTTGGTTCCTCTGACCTCTGTTTCTTGATATAAGACTCAGATCTCCCGGCTTCGCGGGGGGACCTGTACCTGCTGAGCCATCCGTCTGCCCTATGTATTTTACATGAAGCTTTGATATGGCGTAATATCTGAGCTGGAGGTTTGATATTACATACAGCAATCGTACACACTGAACAGTTGCTTTGAGTCCTAAGAGCGAATCCTTAGTCATCCAAGTGCCTACCATTTCAATATGGCTGTGACTGAAAGATAGCCTATCTGTTTAAGATTTTATCCACATTCTCAGACATCTCCCCACAAAGAAAGGCATTGAAATGGTCATATAATGCTTGGAGCTTCTATTGTTTATTTTATATTAGGATTAAGAAGCTGAGCTAAAATTTGCTGAGAAGTGTGACTTTCACAGCCAATTCTTCAGCTTCAGTTTTCGTCCTGAATTACTTGTAGTGATGCTAATGTAGGGAGGCATTTATGATAAACTGAATCATACTCTTAAGACCTCAGAGTTATTTCAAATATTGCAGCTAATAACCTGCTGAAGTGTGAGAAACCAAACCAAGATTTCTTACAACGATTTAGCAGAAATAAGAGTACTAAAAAATGGAAATCTTCTGCATTAAAAAGATGGTGCTACTGCCTCAGAGCTGTGGGAAAACCAAATACGTACATGGTTTGAATGCACGTATGACACACGTTTTGGTCCTGTGCTGGATCACGGCTTCATGAGAAATGTATTCCTTAGTCTGAAGAAAACATGTGAGGATGGTGATGCTGAATGAATGACCTCAGGCTTTCTACGACCTGTTAATATTGAACGTCTTCCATGAGAGGAGAGTGGGCAGTGACGACCATGCTATTGTGATGACAGGGAGTGTCTTTAAGTGACAGAATCTATTACTTCAACCTGAAAGGCCTGCTTTGTAGGTGCTCACTTGATGCTAGAGCAGAGAGAACTTCCATTAGGACTGATTGAGTTCCTCTTTGGAGACGCTCCGCACTTTGGAGAATGGGTGGTTTTCAGCATTAGTCCATTCATTCATACCATACATATGTGTTTAACTTGTAGAAAAGTCACCTGTGTTTAATAAGCATCTTGCTTTATTCACTCAATCACGTCCTGCTCCTTTCTATGTAGATTAGTTTTTTTTAATCTTTTGCTCATATTTTTTTTTTAATTTCTGTTCAGGGATTTTATTTTCATTGAGGGCCTTGAAATGAAGATTTTAAATTATGGGCAATTAAAAGGATAACACACAATATAATTTCAACAAAAATGCTTCTTGTTGCTATATTATCATTATTTTCTTAAAATTCTCAAAATTATATGAAGTAAATATCTTTTTCCATCTATTAGGTTTATATGTATTTGATGGAAAATAAGGACTTACAAAATTATGTTTTATTTCCATTTATTTTGCATTTATTGTATAGAGTAGTGTGTGTGTGTGTGTGTGTGTGTGTGTGTATCCCCATGCATGCTCACATGAACAACTGCATCCATGTGGAGTTAGGCAACAACTCTTGAGAACCTAATATTCTACTTCCACAATGTAGGGAGCAGGGATCTAACATTAGTCAACTTTGCCCTCCAGCATATTTACCTGTTGAACCACCTTGCCAGACTGCTGTCTCTTAAAGGGTAACCAACATTCAGAATTAACATCTTTATCTTCCAGTCTTTTCCTGTGCATGGCGAAAAGAAGCACAGAGGTAAATATATTGGTGCCTTTCTAGGAATGTGTTTTGATCCACACAATTAAGAGAGAGCATCATGGATCTTGGGCATTCTTTTTTCTTTCTGAATTTTAAGGAGTTGGCCAAATTAAAGATGAGACCAAATGCAAATTTTAGATCTTTTAAGTACAATTGGAAAAGTATATACACTGACACTAGTATTTAAAGGAAATGAATTTAAATTGATATGACTTTACATTTTAAGGTTATATAGTTATATTAAATTTAAAATATTCTGATCTTCCTCAGTAATGTTCGTATTGCTAAAATTAAAACTTTCCGTATTTTAGGATTCCATTTATGTACATATGAACATAGTTGGTACTTTTTATATTGGCAATAATATTTATATAAGCCTTCATTAAAATAAACCTATTTTGATCACCCTAAAGTACTATCTTGACCAAAAGTAACATCTAATAAAAATACAATATAGCATGTAAACTCAGTTTTACTTGTAATTGTGTGCTGAAAATTAACAAAGAAAATGAACAGCAACACATATATAAGTACTGCCAGCATTTATGTATTTTAGGGAAATGTACTAAAAATTATATTACTTATAACATTTTTTCTTTATTTTTTTAGCAAAGCAAAAAATGTTTTTTAATATGGTCACATTTGAAAGAAGAGTCAAAGGTCCAGTGATATCCCTAATCAGTGTCTGTGATCGTAATGAGTATTAGATTTAAATGCACTGCAGGAATTACGGGTACTTATGCAGTCTTGGTCAAGATGGTGAGTGGTCCTGTCTGTCTTCAATGCCTGGGTTCTAGTCCCGCTTGCACAATGGACTGGCAAGTTGTCAATCTATTATTCTATGGGTACAAACTCCCCCTTTTCCTGACACCAGATTCCTAGGCTTTTCCTTTACCTGAATGTGAGATTGCTAGGTAACACTTAAGTAGAGATGATGGAGGTGATTCGTTATTTCAGTAGTGTGATAGCAAACGGAGGAGCAGAATTGTCTCTTTAGAACATCTTTATTCCTCTTAGAAGAGTTGCACAGCCCTTGCCCAGTCTTTGTAGATAGCTGCCTTTAATGTTTCTTCTGTTTTGTTATGTTTTGTTTAGGTTTTTATTCACTTTACATCCCAATACCAGCACTCCCTAGTACCCCCTCATGCAGAACCTACCCCTAGTTCTTCCCCCTTTTCCTCTGAGAAGGGGGACCCTCCCTCTAGGTATCGCTCTACCACCACACCTCCGTACATCAGGTATCTGCAGGACTAGGGACATCCTGTCACACTGAGGCAATTCAACAGAGTGCATTTAGGGGAACTAAATCCATAGGCAGTCAGGCAACAGATTTAGGGAGAGATCCTGCTGCCGATGTTGGAGGACTTGCATAAAGACCAAGCTTCTTATCTGCTACATATGTGCAGGAGCCTAGGCTCACTCTTTGATTGGTGATGCAGTCTCTGGGAGCCCTCAAGGATTCATATTACTTGACTCTTTTGATCTTCCTGAGGACTCCCTGTCTTCTTTGTGTCCCTCAATCCTCCCAACTCTTCCATAAGACCCTTTGAGCTTCCTCAAATGTTTGGCTGTGGGTCTCTTTCCATTGGCTGCTGGATGGAGCCCCTCAAAGGACAGTTATACTAGGTTCCTTTTTATAAGCATAATAATATTATTAATAGTGTTACCCATGGGATGAGTCTAAATTTGGGGCAGTCCTTGGTTGGCCATTTCCCCAGTCTCTATTCTCTTTGTCCCTGCAAATCTTGTAGGGAGGACACATTTTGGGTAGAAGGTTTAGTGGGTGGACTGCTATCCTTATCTTTCCACTAGGAATTCTGCTTGGCTACAGGAAGTGGCCACTTCAAGATCCATATGCCCCACTACTATGAGTCTCAGATAGACTATAGATTCCCTGGATCCTCTCCCTATCC
The DNA here is from genome assembly GCF_021556685.1 of Rattus norvegicus. Lineage (NCBI taxonomy): Eukaryota > Metazoa > Chordata > Mammalia > Rodentia > Muridae > Rattus > Rattus norvegicus. Next base: position 57,752,309 of record NC_141549.1, read on the forward strand.
CAGGTCTCTGATACATTCTAGAGACTGCCTCCTGTTGGTTTCCCTTCTCTCTCCCCTGGTCTTCCCACTTTTGGGCCCTGGAACTCATTCTGTATACCAGACAGACCCCGAACAATTGTATCTGCCTGTCTCTGCTTCCAGAGTGCTGGGATTAAAGGTGTGCACCACCACCACCGGATTATAATCTTAGAAGAGCTGTATGGTAATGCTCACTACAAAAATACCAGTTTTGGCAACATTGAAAAGAAAACGTAATGGTAAGTGGCTATAAGACCCATATCTTTTTGTTGCTGTGGCAAAATGTCTAGTTGAAACACCTTGAGAGATAAAGAATTTCCTTGGGTGACTGTGTCAGAGGGTATGGTCCATGGTAGAAAATGCCTGGTTACAGGGTTTGATCCATGATATCAGGACCTGAGTTGGCCTCTTCTCACATCTTAGTAGAGCAGGAACTCTAACTGGGATAGAAAAGCATTGAAAAACCCATGTCTTCCAGCTATGTCCCATTTTCAAAACTGTTATCAGCTTGCTTCCATTTAATGGAAGAACCTTGTAATATAATCCATCCAATACATATTGGAATGACAGATTTTAAACCATGTATATATTTATTCCTTTTGGAAAGCCAATATGTATGCAGATACTAAATTTGTTTTCCATATCTTAACAGTAATGTATTTGTTTGACTAGTAAATTTCCAAGCTACATGAACACGATAATTAAGTACCTAAGCTATGTTGTAAATTGTTTCTTTTCATAAGAAAGAGAACGTTTATATTCCCCCTTTCCTCGTGATGTGCTTAGACAACAGCTGTCCCAATCATGCAGCATATAACTTTTCAAACAGCTTCTCTTTTTATTCCCCTTGCACATTCTAATGAAAGAAACACGTCCATTTTAGTACATTTCCTAAATAACATTGCTTTCTGGAAGCCACGAGTGCCACCTCTCAGAGTGTCATATTTGGAGAGTGAATTTTTAAAGAGAGGCTTTCAGAGTTTAACAAACAGTTTCTTTTCCAGCGATAAAAACTACTGAAAAAGACTTCCCTGATAGGATTTTGAAAACAAAGTCTAAGATTCTCATTTATTCAAGGTTAGAGAACAGTAGTGCAGAACAGTTGTTAGTATTTTCGGTATGAGTTAGCTAACCTGATTTTTTGGATGTAATCTGTAGTTTTTAACGCAATAACTTAGCTTCTCTTCCTTCCTGCCTTTCTCTGTGGTAGATAACAAGTGTTGATTCCCAGTGAATATTAATGACAACCATTCAATGCCCAATCTAGTCTGTGTTGAGTAAGCTTTTTTCTTGATTAATGCAAACTTTCTATATAATACCCTGGAGAACTACAGAGGACATTGATTTTGTGTATGAGTTAAAACTACTATGAGCAAAGATACTATATTAACCATCCAAAACTGACACATCTCATTAGGAGTCCATACACCATGAGGAGTACTGACATTTGCCCCACAAACACCATGCCTCAGTCAAATGTCCAGAGACTTTATGGAATCTGCAAAATGTAGCTTAGTTGAGTGGACGAAGCTTGGTAAACAGTAGCACACAGGTGTCAAGGACAAACAGAGCAATGAAAAGTCATGTCAATTACTATACAAGTGGTATGGCTTGTTAGGATATTAACTATACTTAATTATTTTCAGTACTTTAGAAATGTGTAGCACACATGAAAGGAACTGCTCTTGACATGCAAAGAAAATCCGGCAAAACCATTTTTTGAAGTATCCTTTATGAGAATATGGATCGGTGCAGACTATTCAGGTGATTGCCCAAAGATGGTTGGTGCAGAATGACCACATCTATTTATTAGTGCACTTTGCTTCCACTCTTCTTGGCTACAGTTTCACTTCATTGTTATAAGTCTTAAAGACAAGCAATGTAAATACTAGTGTCCATTTTAGAGATGAAAACATCTAAGCCTTAAAAAATGATTAATATGAGATGCTATTAAAATGATCTTATAATAAAAATAAGAGGCATAAGAATACACCACAAATCTCATGCTTGGGGTTTTCAGTTTTGCTTTAATTTTAGTGGCCATCATTGACGTAAAGACCTGTGCTTTTGTCAAGATAATTTCTCTATCTAGGATTAGAAAAATATAATAGACCAAGTTCTTTGTGGGAATTGTGTGTGTGTGTGTGTGTGTGTGTGTGTGTGTGTGTGAGAGAGAGAGAGAGAGAGAGAGAGAGAGAGAGAGAGAGAGAGAAAGAGACTGACTCTCACTGATCTTAATAATCATTGATTCAGCTATGTTGGCTAGCCAGGCAAACTTAAGAGATCCTCCTCTCCTCTCCAACTCCTTCGTGCTGAGATTGCAAGACACACACTCAGTTCTGCTCCTGAATTTATATCTAGATCCTGGATATTCAAAATTCCTTTGCCATGCTTATTTTGCAAGCAATTTATTTAGTGAATCTTCCTTGAGCTCCCACCAGGGTTTTTTTCTTTCCTATGTCACTATACTTGTGTAGTTATACAGGCTGGAAAATATTTTTAAAGAAATTAAAAGTTCCCCCTAGTAATGGACAAAGAGATTCCTCATTGGTGGTGCAGTTCTTATATCAGTCAGGAGTAGAGCAGAAAGCAGTCCTTTGTTCATCCTAGTTTGATGCCTGACTCTGTGGACAAGGCTGTTAGTTGTCTAAGACACATAAATATCAAATCAAATCAAATGCAGGCAGCACATCATGGAGAGGAATGCAGACTCAGAACTGAGGACCCCAGTGTAGGGGAATGACAGGGTGGGGAGGCGGGAAGGGGTAGGGGTTGGATTGGGGAATACCTTCATAGAAGAAGAGTGGATGGGATAGGGGTTTAAGGATGGGAAACCGGGAAAGGGGATAACATTTATAACATAAATTTAAAATATCCAATAAAATAGAAAAGGTAAAAAGAAAAAAGAAAAAAAGAAAAGAAAAGAAAGAAAGTGATGGTTCTGCTGACCCAAAGTTGCAGGATCTCTATGACGTAGGGAAACAACAGGATAACTGGGAGGACTCCAGGCAAGGATTCAGTATTGATGTTGTCACAGAAGTCAAAGCCCTCAAACTAGAAATAAAAACTACACAAATAAATAATAAAAAACCCAAAGCATAGAAAATACCTCATGGTGGAAGCTGAAGGATGTCACAGTGTGCGCCACAGTATATCCCTGTCCATACATCTTTACTTGCAAATGTTCTAGTTTTTCGGGGCGGGGGGGAGTTGGAAGGGCAAAGTGCTGATATGTGGGGAGAAGGAGATGCGTGGGACTGGGATGCATGATGTGAAATTCACAAAAGGATTAATAAAAAAAGTTTAAAAATAAAGCAAAACGAGCAACAAAAAAGAATTAAGAGACAGATTTAAAATATAAGAAAAATAAGTGGGGTGAGAGTTAATTGATAATGTTTCTAAAATTAATTTCTAAGACCAGTGGTGTTTATTTTGCTTTATTTTATACTGTTAATTTTATTTATTTACATCTTGACCATAGTTTTGCCTCCCTCCTTCTATACAATGCACGAGTACTAGATTTACACTAGTTTTCTACACTCTTTCCTTCTTCCACCTCCCCCCATAACTTTCTCCTTACCACTTCTCAAAATCTTGGTTTATTAATATTACTCTCTCTCTATTTTGTGTGTGTGTGTGTGTGTGTGTATAATGCCTTTCATATATACATATATGTATACATAAACACACATATACATAATATATACATATATTATGTGTATATATGACTGTATACATACACACTTTTTTAGGGATGACCACTTGGTATTGGAAAAATGATTGGGGGCTTATCCATGAGTAATACTAATTCTTTCTCCTCTTTTGGAACTCACCAATAGCCATCATGGATTGCAGGGAATTGGTTTGGTGCTGCTATGTGTTCAAAAGTAAATACCGACCCCCAAGATCTGGTTGCCCTAACAAGGAAATTCTCACGTACACCAGGTTTTGTTGCTCCCCAAGTTAATTGATCAATAAAAGGCTAAAACCTGTGATTGGGCAATAGATAGAAGTAGGTAGGTTTTCAATTACCTGGCTGGGGTTGCAGATAGAGAAGAGGAGACAAGGGAAAGAGGAGGAAGGCGTGGTGAGAGGAGATGGACCATGAGCACAGGGCCAGGAGAAACAGCAAGTAACAAGGGACATATGCCTGGGACAGCTCTAAATCCTGCCCAACTTAAGCTTATAGCTTGTAAATAAAATACCTGGTTTGTTTGTCTTTTAGATGAACTAGCAAAATATGTAATTCCATTTACAGTGAGTCCCTTTAGTTCTTCTTCATCTACTCTGGACTGTCCACTGGTATTGTTATCTCAATTTTGGTTTTTTGAAGAACATGTACATAGCACGCTACAAACACTAACCTCTTCTGAGGGGCAGCATTTTTGGTCAGTCAATTCAAGGCTAAGTTTTTATTTTGCATGGTTTCTATGCCATCAAAATTTGGGTGTACACATGGTGGAGACTGAATGCATATTTCCAGCTATGCTTTGAAAAGTGTGAATAGACTGAGTAGTGGAAGCCATAAAATGTCCGTGTCAGTTGAACATAATCTTTATTTGAATCTCTAAATATCACTTAAAAGTTAAAATGACTTCGTGCAAGTCAATTTATTGTTTAGAATAGCCCCTTTTCTTAACTAAATTTAATTCTAATTAGATAGAATTAATTCCTTTCAAACATAAGAATTTGTGAAAAAAAATGGATGACAAATTCTTATGTCGATTTCATTTAGTAGAAGTATTTTAAATGAATTTTGGCATGTCAGGAAGAATATTTGCAGAACAATATGATTTTCCACTCTTAACGGCACTTATTTGTTACACATTTCATTGATAAAAAATTAAATGTATTTCAAAGAAAGACAATGATTTTGTGTGAGCAACAGAGCCAGGGTGACCTGGGTAGCCAATGAGAAATGCATCTTAAGTAGGCGTGGGTTGGAGGGCTCACAGCAAGACTAGGATTGTGACAAGTTTATTCCAAGCAATTAGACTTCTTATTTTTTCCATTATATTTTTTAGTGATTCTTTTGGCATTTCCATATCATGTACCCTGGTCACATCCACTTCCCAGTCCATCCATGTCTGCCCCTACTCTTGTGACCTGCTACCCCCAAAATATTAAAAAAATATAAATTAAAACAAAATCAAGTTGAACGAGTGCAATTTGTGTTATCTATATACTTACTGGAGAATGGTCAAACTCTCACTGGCTTGCCCTTAGAATAGAGCTGAGTCCTTCTCTTCCTACACCCCCTTTCAGAAGCTATGAATTGTGGAAAGCTAACTTCAGCATCCTTAACAAACACTTTAAGAGTTATCTTCAATGGCTTCCTGTTTAGGCTGTTACATTTTGGGGGGAGTGGGAATTAGTCGGGTAGGGTTGTTACAGAAGTCATCCATGTCACTCTTTCTCAACCATGTATCTACAGTAGGAGATATCACCAGAAAAATATCTTCCTTTCCTCTTTACAGCCAGTGAGAGCCCAGGTGATGGGCTTCCACATGATTTCTGGTAACAGTACAGGCTATGAACAAGACCCTTAGCTACAGTAGGTCCACTGACCCATACAAGACTCTTGGAGGCTTCCCAGACCACAGACATCCCCGTGTGCCGTAGATGTTAGCACAGGCTGTTCATATCAACATGGTCCTCAGCAGGGCCTACGGATATCAACATGGCTTCAGGCTGCACAGCAGACCTAAATATCACCATGGCTTCAGGTGGCAGCAGACATTTTTATACCCTTCTCAGAAACAAAATATAATGGCAGTTGCTAGGATCAACGCAATGGTAGTTGCCATGGTACTATGATATTTACAAGCTACACAGGCTATGAAAATGTTAATGTCTAAGATTAATCATCCATCTAAGCTTCTTTATGTTCCATTTACTTCCAGAGAACACAGAAAAACACAAGGAAGTCTGAATGCTTCACTGTCTGAAGTAGTGTACTTGATGTTCTTCCTACTGCCGGGGAAGGAGTAAGCACATTCACAAATTGAATCCTTTCTTTATATCCTTTAAGTTTCTTTTTGAACCAAAGATAAAGAGAATTCGGTGTATGACAGTATCTTGAAGCTGAGGCACCTGTTTTCCCCAGACAGTAAGAAATGCTACAATCTACCCATGGTCTGGTTTTCTTTAGTGATATTCACTAATGGTACAATTTTCTCTTTGCTACCTTCTACTTCACATACCTACTTTTCCCATTTTCTTTAGAGGCTGTAGAGTTCTGTAAGCACTCTTTGGATGGTGGCTTCTGGTTTCCTAGAAAGCAAATAAGTCTGATCACAGTCGACTAAATGAGTTCATACATAGACAAGCACAGTATCATCACGGCAAACGGTAGTCATTATGTGGAGAATAGGACCAAAACTAAATGACTCTCAGCAGGTAAGTCTTGGGGAACAGTGATTTCATATCTTGTAAGCCTCCCTTTTGCTCTCTTTATATAGTTAAAAATGCAGCTTCAGGGTTCTTCACTTGTTCTAATTCTTTTGCCTTTTGTTTTTAATTAAATAAAAGTTTTATAATTATACTGTCCTTTTCTCACTTAGAGTGTAAAGAGGATTAAAATGTTCACACCCCTGGCACTAAAGATGTATTGGTGACCCTCGTGACTTTTCACAAGTGCAGGAAACTTGCCAAATTAATTTATAGAAGTAGGGAACAATATTTGTGATTTCTCATAAATTAGAAAAGGGGAGAAAACCCAAATTCAGATTGACATGAATCCTCTAATCCATACTTCTAGCATTAATAAACCAACACAACTATATAATCTACACCTTTGATCAGAAGGTTGTTCATTAATCATTGAATTTACTTTAGGTTTGCATTCTGCTAAAACATTTACAACTGATTTTCTGTCAATGTAAAAACATATAACTCATAGCAAAAATTATATTTTTAAAGAGGTTAATAAATAAATGCCATATATACCAAGTATAATACCCTATCTAGATCATTCTTCTTATCTACTGGTTTGCTAGAGGATGGTTTAATTCAATGTGGTCTTACTTAATGTCTTAGACAAGTCATGTTTCTATTGTCTTCAATATTGTACTTCATATCAGTTTTTGAAATTTTGGTATGTATAATATATTTTTTTTCAGTATGAACCTTCCTTATTTGTGTTTTTCAGGTATATATATCTAGGCATTGTCTACATTTCCCCATTTACATACCAATCATCTATATCTATACCCTATGGTAAAATCCTTCATACTGTAGATCTACCATAATGACATGAAATGAAAATCTGGCAAAATATTTTTAGAAATATCCTTTATAAGAATATGGAATGACCAAATTATACAGGTGATTGCCCAAATATAATTGTTGCCGAATGATTACATTCATTTATAAATCCATCCTGCCCCTCTATTGAAAACACACAACTGAAATTTCCCTCAGTTTCCCCAGGTCTCCAGCTCCTATATTCTATGGCTATGTGGCCACTTCTTCTGCCCTTCAAACCTCACACATCTGTTTTATCTCATCTAGTTATTTTATTTGTAAAAAGCCATAAGCTATGAAGACATAGAAACCTAAAAGCAAAAACAAACAAAAAAACAAAACCAATATCAAAACCCCAGAACTTGTCTAAAAGCAGTGCACATCTCTTCTATTTCTCTTTTGCTTAAGTGGTAGAAGACTCCTCTTGCCCTCCATTTCATGCCATCTTTTTCTCCCTAATTATGAGATTCTTTCTTTACATCTCAGGAGAGCACTCTACAGTTTTCAATTTGCCTATAGTTTTAATCTTTCCCTGTTGGTTCTTTAATAAAACAAACTTTTGTCTGTCTGCTGTTCTTTGAGGAAACAGTTACTACCCTGTCTTCTTGTCCACACAGTAGACATTCTTTCTGTAGTGACATGCAATCATCCTTCTACCACATAATGCCAGGAAACTTCAGCACAATTATCATGAGTAACCTACTTGTGTGAAACCCAGTTGAGAGTTATCATTTATCTTTCTCCTAATACTTAATAACCTTTTACTATCTCATATTTTAAAGACAAGACAATCTCACATTGGTACCCAGGCTCTGTGCGTATTTTATTTTTTCTCCGAAAACCAAGTCTCTTTCTTCCTTGTATGCTTTGCTTCTTATTCACTTCCTTCCTTTGCTGTGTTTAACATCTTCATACTCTTGACAACATTTACATCTGTAGTATTAATAATTGATCTTATTGGGCCTTTCTACTCTGCCTTAGATCATTCAGTTCCAAGATAAAAGACACAAAACTTTATACTTATGATAAACCTTTAAAGCACTAGAGCTAGGCAGAAATCTACCCTCTAAGCTATTAGTGTCTATGTCCTTATCAACAACTCTGAGCTATAACTTGCCATCTTCCATCCGGGCTGCTCTTAACTCCAACTGGCCAGCCCTCATGGACAGGTTTTCATGATTCATCTACCACGTGGCATTTTCTCTTCTCTCCACCTTTCTCTTCTCCCACATGGTCCTCCTCAAATCCCAAGACATGGAATGAAAACCCCACTTACCTCCCTTCTGCCCACCTATAGGCTTTTAGCACCTTTATTCAAACAATAGTTTTAAATTAAGAGCTTCAGTCCTTCTTAAAAGGTAGAACAAAAATACTCATAAGAGGAGATATGGAGACAAAGCTTGGAGTAGAGATTGAAGGAAAGGCCATTCAGAGCCTGCCCCACCTGGGGATCCAGCCCATATACATACAGCCACCAAACCCAGACAATATTTCTGATGCCAAGAAGTGCATGCTGACAAGGAGCCTGATAGAGCTGTCTTCTGAGAGGCTCAGTGAGAGCATGACAAATACAGAGACGAATGCTAGTAGCAAACCATTGAACTGAGAATGGGGTCCCCATTGGAGGAGTTAGAGAAAGAATTGAAGGAGCTGAAGGGGTTTACAATCCATAAGAACAATGCCAATGAACCAGAGCTCACAGAGACTAAACCACTACCCAAAGACTACACATGGACAGACCCATGGCTCCAGTTGAATATGTAGCAAAAAAATGGCCTTTTTGGGCACCAATGGGAGAAGCCTTTGGTCCTTCCAAAGCTAGACTCCCCACAGGAGCACAGCACAGGGAAGCAGGAAGGGTGTAGTTGGGGAGGGGGAATACTCTTAGAGAAGAAGGGGGAGGTATTGGGCTAAGGGGCTTATGGACAGGAAACCAGGAAAAGGAATAATATTTGAAATGTAAATAAAAGATATCCAATAAGAAAATAAATTTTAAAAAAGAGCATTTCCATATAGCATCACTTGGTTTACGTGAGGATTCTCTCATCCCTGAAGAAACCAGGGTCAGTATTCAGCATTACAGTGCAGAGCAATAGATCAAATGCCAACATACATCACTAACTCACAAATCTGTTTTGCTGTTTCAAGTATTGTAGCTAATATGTTCATGTATATTTGTATTTGGTCACATAGTAATCTCAAAGTTAATATGCTCAATATTGTGCTCATTATCAACTGTGCTTCTGTTCTTTATACAAACATACACAATACAATTGAGTCTTCTTTTTGTTTTCTGATTCTGTGAAAGACATGATTTTTCCAATGAGAGTAACTAGGAAATTTCTCTTGTATTAACTACTGTGCTATTCATCCAAACAATCATAAGTCTTGATGGTTCTACTTTATGGATGCTTCGAACGTACCCTATAGTTTATAAGAACTTCTGTCCCTCAACTGACAATGTTTTATTTTTTATTTTGCTTGTCAACAATGATGCTGGGGGATTTGTATGAAATCTGGATCTGATTATGTGTTCATCTTCTCTCTCTCTGTGAGTCTTCATAACAGATGGGACAAAATGCAAATGCCATGATAGAGACTTGAGAAGTAGAAATTAGAGTGGAGTATTCCCCCAATGTGATATAATCCATGCCTTAGACATTTTCCTGTACTTATCATTATGTCTAAACCCATTATATTTTCTGGAAACAATATACATTATAAAACAATCTTCTATTAGGTAACTGAACACTGAAGTAATTTAAATCTATCTTATATCTTCACCCCAAATGCTGCTTTTAAACCATCTCTGTTATCACTTGACATGAGAATGCTCTTTTTGGCATGGAAGCCTTCTAATGTTTTTGACATCACATTACTTTTCTGTTGAGTTGTAAGTGGGGAGTGAAGGAACTTCATACTCCCTTTGGTGATCCTGTACTATTATACTTATGCAATTCCAATATCTAAAGGCTTTTTGGGTCATAAATGTTGCAATAAATTATGGGTAATTTATGCCAATGAAATTTATTCTGAGTTGACATTAAGCTAGTCTTCGTCTTCATTTCTTCCATTCCAGTGAATGATCTTACAATTCCCTGCATAAATATTAATGTATTTGATTATGGGGTGCTACCTCAGACCCCATGGTATAACTTACATACACGGCATTTGCACAGGATTAACTTTCTAAAATATGCAAAGCTTAAAACTAAAAGGCATTTTCCTCCAGGGATTTGGATTAGGAATTCTGAACTTGCATTAACCTTATTAAAGTGAATTGAAGCCTATCAAGCTCTTTCATGAAAATGTGAACCACTGAAAGAATGTATTTGAAAGAAAATTTACTTTTATAGAGTAAATTGGTATGTATGCTTTTCAGAATGTCTGTTTTGTACAGGTGGGCTGCTTTAAAAATTCAAACATTCTCCAGATTGCATTAATCTGGATCTGGTCACTGTAATTCAGACAGCTAATAACAGATTCACTGTCTTTATAAGTCCTAATGCTTTTTTCGGCTGTCACTGGTCACGCAGTGATTCTACACAATGGACTTGCACAGCTACCAAATTACCAAAGATCAACTACTTTGCAGGCAAGACAGTTCAGGTTTATGGAGGTAAAGGAGACATGTTGGGACAGATAGACTGTTGTTCTTCAATCCCAGCTGGAGTAGCAAAGCCTTTTAAAAGTTCATTGCCGTGTGTGTGTGTGTGTGTGTGTGTGTGTGTGTGTGTGTGTGTGTGGTCTTTCAGGCAGCAGCCAATCTGTCACCATACACAGTTGCTGCATTTCACTCACTACCTATGTAATTGTATACATTGGCTCAACTACATTTGCTTGTTGCTTTATTCTATCCCCGCCCATGCCTACACAGCAATTAGAAATTCTCAGGGTATTTCTTCTTGTTTCTTGACAGCGCTGCCTTCCTAGACTTTTGTTTACACTGGCTTACATTCAAAGGCCTTCAAAATAGTCACTGAGTTGCCCTCAGTAATTAGAAGAGCATTCTAGTTTTTAAAATCAATCTTTAGTACCCAAAGAGCCTCAAGCAATTTATGCATATTAATAAAAGTTTCTGCCCATTCCTGAGATTTTAAAATTCTCCAGTATAAGGACTGTTAGATTTTAATACTTCACGGTATTTATTTAAAATACAGAAAGAAGAAAATGTTGTTAGCCTTTAATACTTTATGGTGTTTATTTGAAACATAGAAAAGAAGAAAATTTTGAAGGTCAAAATATATACTAGCTATGATTTTTGGTTATGCTCTTGCTAAGTAAGATTTTATCCTGTAGAAGTCCAATGAATTCTTTAAATGTACTTAACATTCCTTTGAAAGGAAATAAAAATATTGAATATGTAATTGTCTTATTCCTCTACTTTCCAAGATGAAGCAAATTTGTTTATTTTAATTTACGAAAACAGAGACAATATAACATTGGCTCTTATGTGCAGAATCTAAAATATACTTTTATTGCATATACATAGTTCTTTATACTGAATGGCTTATTAATTATAATTACTTATTATATATAATAATCAATACTTAGTGCTATGACTGAAGCAAATAGTTGGTGTTTAAGGTTTTTGTAAGTGCTCATTGTTTTATAAAAGAATTCAAATCCTCAAAAAAATGCCTCTAAAACATTTTTAACCTTTTTAAATGAAGTTAATTTTATATTAGTAAGAAATGAAGTTAATTTTATATTAGTAATTTTATATTAGTATGACATAAATATCAGAAACTTACAAGCGTCATGTGACAACATATCTAACTACTGGCATGACCTCTGTTGCTACACTATTGAATGTCTTGGCTCAGAGCTGTTCTTGTTCTTATGCACCACACACTTTACTCCTAAAGGTTTTAGCAGACCTAAGACAAAGTATTTTTTTAATTTATTCTCTCATATATTACATGCCCTCCCCCTTCTCATGCCAGTCCCTCCTATCCATCTTTTCTCTCACCCAATCTACTCTTCCTCCGTTTCCCTTCAGAAAAATGCATGCCTTTTAGGGATCAATCACACATCCAAACCGGGCTAAAGTATTTCCAAGATTGGGCACCTCTTTTCATATTAAGGCTGGATGAGGCGACCCAATAGAAGTAAAGGGCTCAGCTGCAAAATCCAGCAAAAGAGTCATAGGCAGCCCCTACTTCCATCCTTTGGACTCCCACAAAGCACCAAGCTCTGCAGCCATAACACATATGCAGAGTTAAGGTTCCAAGGAAAGCAGAATAAAACAAAAGACAGCTCTAATATTCACATGAAATTCTGAGTGAAGGAAGAGTGCAAGCCATTACTTTATGTATGAAGAATATTGAAAACAATAGTAAATATTTTAAATTAAGATATGTACAGAAATTATGACTGTATATGTTATAAGACCATTCATTATAATGAGAAATCGAATAAAAATTATATGAATAGAAATTCTGAAATCTCTTTTGAAAACATATAGTGAACCTAGTGTACAGACGATATACTAAATCAGAATGACACCTGGAAGATTAACGTGACTTGTGCATAAGAAAATCATATAAATACCTGATGTTTTCAAGTTTGGAATGATGATATTAGAAATTCACTCATTATTTGATTAGAACTTAAAACGAAGGAAGAAGAGAAGGAGGAGGAAGAGGAAGAGAAATCAACTATTAAACAATTGTCCTAATAAAGGCTGAATAATAATATCCTGAATTAATAATAATAGCATGTTTACATAATCTAGATATCCCTTTATAGAAGTCTTATTGTTAATCAAGTATAATGACTGGGGATCATCAGAGGTCAAGAGCGCTAACTGCTCTTGCACAGAACCTTGGGTAGATCTCTAGGAAATTGTCTGTAATTTCTGTTCCAGGGGATCTGATGCTCTCTTCTGGTAAACACACACACACACACACGCACACACACACGCACACACACACACACACACACAGACAGACAGACAGACAGACAGAGAGAATTAAATAAAGGGTAAAAATTACAGCTTAGTAATAATAAGACCTGACAGCTATCCACATCATAATAAATGATCAAAGTTAACATTAAGAGTCATAATACAAATCAACAATTTGTCTCTTGATATATGTTAAGTAAACAAATATTACATGAAGTAACATTACTAAAGTATATTTAATCCCAATTTAATCATATACAACATCAAAATAAAAAAACAAGCACATTCTGCAAAATTCCTGGCTTATATTTTTCAGAATATTATTTTCACAAAGCATAAAGAATTGATAAGTAATTGATCCCATCAAAAATAAATGTATGAATATACAGCCACCCAATTAGACAAGATGGATGAAGCAAAGAAGTGCAGACCGACAGGAGCCGGATGTAGATCGCTCCTGAGAGACACAGCCAGAATACAGCAAATACAGAGGCGAATGGCAGCAGCAAACCACTGAACTGAGAATAGGTCCCCTATTGAAGGAATCAGAGAAAGGACTGGAAGAGCTTGAAGGGGCTCGAGACCCCAAAAGTACAACAATGTCAAGCAACCAGAGCTTCCAGGGACTAAGCCACTACCTAAAGACTATACATGGACTGACCCTGGACTCTGACCCCATAGGTAGCAATGAATATCCTAGTAAGAGCACCAGTGGAAGGGGAAGCCCTGGGTCCTGCTAAGACTGAACCCCCAGTGAACTAGACTATGGGGGGAGGGCGGCAATGGGGGGAGGGTTGGGAGGGGAACACCCATAAGGAAGGGGAGGGGGGAGGGGGATGTTTGCCCGGAAACCGGGAAAGGAAATAACACTTGAAATGTATATAAGAAATACTCAAGTTAATTAAAAGAAAAAAGAGAGAAGAAAATAAAAAAAATAAATGTATGAAAATGTGACAACACTAGATATTATATTTTTGGGATAAAGTGAAGGAAGATATTAGAAATCTGTATTTCTGACTCAAGACTTGCAAGCATGATTTATTAAGACTACCTCTACACTAAGCTGAGGACATAGTTCAGCCATTAAAGGCTAGGCTAATGAAGAAATGTCAAGAATGCCTTTATTGATTAGAAACAAAACAACACAATTGAAAAGTGAGAAAAACTTAGCTGGGCACATCTCAAAATAATAGTCTCTAAACACAGTGAAAACATATATAAAACATCTGTGCAACAGTCTGGAAGCACGGTTCAAAAATTAAACTCCAAGTTGAGATTATGATATGGGACTATAAACTGAAGTAAGACATTTTCTTCTGAAGTTACATTTTGTTGTCGTGATTTACCACAGTAATGGATCCTTTAACTAATATTCAACTGAAATTTATAAATTCATAAAAAGACATAGAATGGTATTAGTTGTGCCAATATATTCATTCATGTTTAACAATTACTTCTAAAATGGTTATCTGATGAAAACTTAACTTGTTTTTGATAAATACCCTCTACTGTTTATACATTAATTAGTTGTAGTAGTTACACTATTATTATATCTTACAAGAGACTTCAAATTGTCATGAATCATCTACATTTTCCCAATAGTAATCTGGGTATTTAAAATATTTTGAAAAGCAAAAGGATATCATGTGCCCTAGGAATTTGTTATTCAGCCAAAGGCCAGACAATAAACAGTAAATCAACGCACATTTCAGCTGAAACTAGGTGTTGTGTCTCCTGTGGCTTTACCTGGGAGGAAACAGAACAGACAGCAATGTAAGGGGCAGAAGCATGGTAGTGACAGTCATTAAAAGGCTTGTCCAATGTAGCTAAGACACAACAAAGTTCTCATGGTACAGATGTAGATGGGCAGAGCTCATCCAAATGATATTAGTAATGCAAAAACTTCCAGATGCCATTTGAAAAAACATTCATCATTGTTGTGGCAAGATGTTTTCTTTTTTTTTTGTTTAAATAATATTTTTATTAATGCTTTGAGAATTTCATACAATGCATTTAGAACATATTCATATTCCCTCCCCCAACTTCCCACTCAATTTTGAGTCGTCGTCATCTTCTTCTTCTTCTTCTTCTTCTTCTTCTTCTTCTTCTTCTTCTTCTTCTTCTTCTTCTTCTTCTTCTTCTTCTTCTTCTTCTTCTTTTTTAATTTGGAGAATACTTTATTAGTTTTTGTAATCAAACCCACGTATATAAGACCTTACATATTTAATACAGTGTGTTACCCCTGTACAAATGGAAAAAACTTAAGTTCAACATTTCTAGACCAATATGGCTGTTAATTTCTGTACAGTGTCAACTCAACACAGGAAACGGGGATACTTTTTTCCAAAGTTGACAGCACAGGTAAAGTTTCAAAAAATTCAAATTATATATCTGTATATATATTTATATTTATATAAAAAGACCAATAATAGCAGTGTGTTATGCATCAACAGCAGCAACAGCTTTTCCAGGTTCTGCAGTCATCTGAACAAAACTGTAGAGACATCCAGCACACTCCATTAAAAAAAAAAAGTAAAAAAAACAAAACCCGAGAAAAGAGCACAGTTCTGTTACTCTTGTGGTACCTGGCACCATTTTTTTTTTAAATTAGCTTCTCAATCATCATCTGGAAAGAAAACATTCTGAGCAACATCATTAAAAACAGCTCTGATAAAGCACGGTCACTACTACGTATCATAAAGCAGGTACAAGCTATTTTACATCCACAGAGGTATGATACAGTACTGTCCTACATCTATAATACTAGAGGATACAATTTAAAAGGCATTATTTGAGACTTGATTCTACTTTTCCAGCAGAGGGCCCAAAGGATGGTGTGACACAGCTTTGTAAAGAAACTCTAGACAGGATTTCCTTTCACTAGTGGCACAGTTCTAAGGATTCA
The DNA here is from genome assembly GCF_021556685.1 of Rattus norvegicus. Taxonomy (NCBI): domain Eukaryota; kingdom Metazoa; phylum Chordata; class Mammalia; order Rodentia; family Muridae; genus Rattus; species Rattus norvegicus. The sequence continues at coordinate 57,768,385 of NC_141549.1, forward strand.
TTCTCTCCATGAATGTCAGCTAAAACCGTTATTAAAAAAATGAAATATCCCTAGAACAAAACCGTATAACCACCGGATTCACATGAAGATGACCTAGTGGAGACAAGCTGGACCTCACCTTACCAACAAACTATCAAATCTGTTATGTTTAAACAGTGAGACCTCCAAGGAAGGAGATGCCAAGTAGTGCTTCAAAGCTTCGGACCACAATCAAACACAGCACCCTTTTCAACAGAAGCAGAAGCTCATCTGAATATGCTCATGGATGCTGACATCAACATTTAATCATCTCCTCACTCATCCAGGAAGAGGGGGAGATCAGTTACTACTGTACTTTATTGTGTTCAACCAAATCACCATGTTACAAAAATAACAAGCTGCCATAATAAAAAATAAGGCTCCTCTATCCAGCACCAGATAGCATCACTTTACTTTCAAGCCTAGAAATTGCACACTTGTATATAAACCAATCGAAGATGAGGATTGAGAGTTCATCTTGGTGGATTTTTCCTTTGATGAATATGAAGTGTCCTTCCTTATCTTTTTTGATGACTTTTAATTGAAAATTGATTTTCTTTGATATTAGAATGGCTACTCCAGCTTGCTTCTTCTGACCATTTGCTTGGAAAGTTGTTTTCCAGCCTTTCACTCTGAGGTAGTGTCTGTCTTTGTCTCTGAGGTGTGTTTCTTGTAGGCAGCAGAATGCAGGGTCCTCATTGCGTATCCAGTTTGTTAATCTATGTCTTTTTATTGGGGAGTTGAGGCCATTGATGTTGAGAGATATTAAGGAATAGTGATTATTGCTTCCTGTTATATTCATATTTGGATATGAGGTTATGTTTGTGTGCTTTCATTCTCTTTGTTTTGTTGCCAAGACGATTAGTTTCTTGCTTCTTCTAGGGTATAGCTTGCCTCCTTATGTTGGGCTTTACCCTTTATTATCCTTTGTAGTGCTGGATTTGTAGAAAGATATTGTGTAAATTTGGTTTTGTCATGGAATATCTTGGTTTCTCCATCTATGTTAATTGAGAGTTTTGCAGGATACAGTAACCTGGGCTGGCATTTGTGTTCTCTTAGGGTCTGTATGACATCAGTCCAGGATCTTCTGGCCTTCATAGTTTCTGGCGAAAAGTCTGGTGTGATTCTGATTGGTCTGCCTTTATATGTTACTTGACCTTTTTCCCTTACTGCTTTTAATATTCTTTCTTTATTTTGTGCGTTTGGTGTTTTGACAATTATGTGACGGGAGGTGTTTCTTTTCTGGTCCAATCTATTTGGAGTTCTGTAGGCTTCTTGTATGTCTATGGGTATCTCTTTTTTTAGGTTAGGGAAGTTTTCTTCTATGATTTTGTTGAAGATATTTACTGGTCCTTTGAGCTGGGAGTCTTCACTCTCTTCTATACCTATTATCCTTAGGTTTGATCTTCTCATTGAGTCCTGGATTTCCTGTATGTTTTGGACCAGTAGTTTTTTCCGCTTTACATTATCTTTGACAGTTGAGTCAATGATTTCTATGGAATCTTCTGCTCCTGAGATTCTCTCTTCCATCTCTTGTATTCTGTTGGTGAAGCTTGTATCTACAGCTCCTTGTCTCTTCTTTTGGTTTTCTATATCCAGGGTTGTTTCCATGTGTTCTTTCTTGATTGCTTCTATTTCCATTTTTAATTCCTTCAACTGTTTGATTGTGTTTTCCTGCAATTCTTTCAGGGATTTTTGCGATTCCTCTCTGTAGGCTTCTACTTGTTCTCTCAGGGAGTTCTTTATGTCTTTCTTGAAGTCCTCCAGCATCATGATCAAATATGATTTTGAAACTAGATCTTGCTTTTCTGGTGTGTTTGGATATTCCGTGTTTGCTTTGGTGGGAGAATTGGGCTCCGATGATGCCATGTAGTCTTGGTTTCTGTTGCTTGGGTTCCTGCGCTTGCCTCTCGCCATCAGATTATCTCTAGTGTTACTTTGTTCTGCTATTTCTGACCGTGGCTAGACTGTCTTATAAGCCTGTGTGTCAGGAGTGCTGTAGACCTGTTTTCCTGTTTTCTTTCAGCCAGTTATGGGGACAGAGTGTTCTGCTTTCGGGCGTGTAGTTTTTCCTCTCTACAGGTCTTCAGCTGTTCCTGTGGGCCTGTGTCTTGAGTTCACCAGGCAGGTTTCTTGCAGGGGAAAAGTTGGTCCTACCTGTGGTTCCAAGGCTCAAATTTGCTCATGGGGTGCTGCCTAAGTCCTCTCTGCGGCGGCAACAACCGGGAAGATCTGCGCTGCTCTTACCAGGAGCCTCCGTGCACCAGGGTTCCAGATGGCGTTTGGTGTTTTCCTCTGGCGTCTGGATGTGCACAGAGTGCAGTCTCTTCTGGTTTCCCAGGTGTGTCCACCTCTCTGAAGGTTTAGCTCTCCCTCCCACGGGATTTGGGTGCAGAGAACTGTTTATCCGGTCTGTTTCCTTCAGGTTCCGTCGGTGTCTCAGGCGCAGGGGTCCTGCCACTCCTGGGCCCTCCCCTACGGGAACCCAGAGGCCTTATACAGTTGCCTCTTGGGCCAGGGATGTGGGCAGGGGTGGGCAGTGTTGGTGGTCTCCTCCGCTCTGCAGCCTCAGGAGTGCCCACCTGATCAGGCGGTGAGGTCTCTCTCCCACGGGCTTGGGAGCAGAGAGCTGCTGCGGGCCGGGATCCTCGGGTGTGGGACTTCCGGTAAACACAGGAAGTGCCCGGTCCTAGAGGAATTTTGCCTCTGTGTGTCCTGAGTTCACCAGGCAGGTTTCTTGCAGGGGAAAAGTTGGTCCTACCTGTGGTTTCAAGGCTCAAGTTTGCTCGTGGGGTACTGCCTAAGTCCTCTCCTCGGCGGCAGCAACCGGGAAGATCTGCGCCGCTCTTACCAGGAGCCTCCGTGCACCAGGGTTCCAGATGGCGTTTGGTGTTTTCCTCTGGCGTCTGGATGTGCACAGAGTGCAGTCTCTTCTGGTTTCCCAGGCATGTCCGCCTCTCTGAAGGTTTAGCTCTCCCTCCCACGGGATTTGGGTGCAGAGAACTGTTTATCCGGTCTGTTTCCTTCAGGTTCCGGTGGTGTCTCAGGCGCAGGGGTCCTGCCGCTCCTGGGCCCTCCCCTACGGGAACCCAGAGGCCTTATACAGTTGCCTCTTGGGCCAGGGATGTGGGCAGGGGTGGGCAGTGTTGGTGGTCTCCTCCGCTCTGCAGCCTCAGGAGTGCCCACCTGATCAGGCGGTGAGGTCTCTCTCCCACGGGGTTTGGGAGCAGAGAGCTGCTGCGGGCCGGGATCCGCGGGTGTGGGACTTCCGGTCGCAAGATGTTTTCTTACTTTTAGAAGGTTATTCTGGAGATTGTGTAAAAGGCAGGCTTAGAGGATCCCATTTTCAAAGCAGGGAGCACTTACCACTCAGTACTAGTTCTCATCCACCAAGTACATCTGGAATATATTCCACTCATATTTTTCTCTTTTACTTCTGCAATGAAACTACGTTTCATTGGTTACCAAGGTTATCAAGGTTAAACACACAACAGTCAAAAGGACTCATTATAGATTAACAAATCACTTTACCTCAGAGTCCTTTTATGTTGTTTATATCAAGGACTGTAAAGATTACATCAAGCACTTCATGGACCTACTTATTTCAGCCTCACTCCCTTGGTAATTTCTACTACTCTCAACACTGCACCCACCAGCCTGCCCTGCTATTGTTTCCTTAAACATAGGTAATAAGGTAGTGATTCTTGTCTCTTCTCATTTCCTCTATTGGCACGGGCTTTTTTCTCTTTCAGGTCTAATGGATAAATAAATAAATAAATAAATAAATAAATAAATACATAAGTGAACCAACCAACAAACAAACAAACAAGTAATAATGGCTTGTTAGAACTCACCAGGTCGCATATTAAATGTTTTCCAGTTTTATAGTTCACTGTTTCTATACTTGCAGTGAGGTGGTAGTATATATAATCATGCCATAGGACATGCCCAATTCTGCCTGGCATCTTCTGTTTGTTATCTACAGCATTCAACTTAATGTATCCATTTTTGTGCAAAGAATGTTTTCAGATAGTATTGCCAATATTTTGAAGAGTATATAGAAAACATCAGACTATTAGATCATATTAACCGAATGAATGACTCGCTAAAATTATTTAACAGACGAAGCAATGCAATTATAGGCTGTAAAAGAGACAACCATGGATATGTATTCTAGAATACGAGAGGGATGGGAATGAAGATAAAGTGATTTCTTCTGTTTGTACTTCCAAAGTAATGGGAATGAATGTGAGATATACTCCAAACATAGGGATACCACTAATTTTGGAATAGATTAGGAGTATATTCAATTTCTGCCATTTGGACAGGGACGTCCTTTAAAATACATGGTTTGTAAAGGTTCAGAAAACACTGCTTTGCCCTTTTAGAGTAATACAATAAGGAATGAAGAATATTAATTTAATCAGCATTACAAGACATTCATATATGATGGAATGGAAGTAATATGACATTAGAATGAAGGCTCTACAGGCTTTTCCCCTCCATTGCAGCAAAGCAATTTGTGTATGTGCTTTAGAGAAAAGAGTGCCTTAGGAAACTACCTAAGAGACTGTAGAAGAAATAAGACCTCTATAGAGTTTATCATGAGGTAGAACTTTTAACATATTTTATAATTAGTTTCTATGGGTGGTATGTATCTTAGTGTGACTGGAGTCCCATAACAGAATACAACAGTCCAAGTAGCTTAAACAACCAAAGTTCCATCCCCACATGTCTGGAGGTTAGGCATCTAAAGCCAACGCACTGGCTGAGTTTGTTTCTAGGAAGGGTTCTTTTACCTGCTTGCCAGCATCCATCTTCTCTCGTTGTCACCCTGTGGTTTTTCCTATACTTATGGAGAAATAAGAGAGCTCTGAAAAGTCTCTCTTTTCCATTGCATATGTAGTAACCCACAATCACGACATTGTCTATCAACAATATTACTCTGAAATTCCTGTCATCTCCAATATATACCATCATATGAAGTTTAACTCTAACTTATAAAAGCCATGAGTAACACAACATTCAGCCAGTAAAAGTGTGATATATTCCTTTACAAATTTTGAGTCAATTTATATAATACATATAGCTACACTGAAGAATAATTTAAATAATTAAATCAAAGAGAATTTACTGTTACAGGAGCCTTGGTAATAATGAAGAATTGTTTCCTGGTTTTAGGTCTCAATTTTCTAGAACTGTAATACAAGAAAAATTAATTTTGGTAAAGGAAGTAAGAGCCCAAGGAAGATGAAATAATGACAGATAAAAAATCTATTGAAGGAATAAAAGGAGGAAGAAATACAAAGTTAGATTTTATAAGCAAACTTTTACTACTGCTCTGAAATTCAAAGACATTATATTTGAGGCAGTCAGAAATAATCTTAACTAAAACTCTGAACTGAAAATAGATGATCTAAATCAATATTTCTTGTGGCCTTCAACAAATACTTGTGTCTGAATGTTACTCCAATCTTAAATCTTAGCTCAGAAAAGATTTTATTACTGTGTGTGTGTGTGTGTGTGTGTGTGTGTGTGTGTTTGTGTGTGCATTTGAGATAAATTGGGCAGTGTATTTTAGAGCATGTTGACTTAATACAAGAATAGACTTCAGGGAGTCTAAAGAAAAGGTTAATTAAAATGTTTGACAGATACTCAAATATCACATTTCAAATGGCCTTTAACTCATTATGTTGTAAAATTTTATGATCTACACTATAGATTTTTTGAATTAACACATTTCTTCTCAGATATAAGTAAAAAGAAGATAAAAATTTGTCCTTAAAAACATAAGAAATATGATCCAACAACTAAAACAAAATTTGCTTGAGAATTGGAGAAGCAGTTTAATCATATATTTCACAGAGAATTAACATATTTTATTATTTACTTATTATAAACTAATTATAAATTATAATGTTATAATATATCATATATACTTTATATAATATAAAATATCATAGATATATACTAATATAATATATTATATTATTAATGCAATACATACAAGCTATTTTTCCATGTAATCTTGCTCTGTCTTCATAGTCATAGAAAGGTGATGAATCTTTTCTCACATTATACATTAAGCATACTTAATGATTAATATTAATTGCCAACAAGATTGGATTGAGTCATAATTGTTATAATAGTAAAATGTAAGTCTATTTATGTCTTTGTATAGAGGTTGATTCTATTATTCAAAAAGTTGGACTATGAAGTCTTTGATCTAATCAATACATTCATCCCTTGTTGTAGGGAGATAATGGAGAGTAGGACGTGGGTCATGGGGAGGAAGTATGCCACTGGGGATTTATTTTTTTCCATCTTTATTAAATGGGGTATTTCTTATTTACATTTCAAATATTATTCCCTTTCCCGGTTTCCAGGCCAACATCCCCCTAAACACTCTCCCTCCCCTTCTATATGGTGTTCCCCTCCCCATCCTCCCCCCATTACCATCCTCCCCCCAACAATCTCGTTCACTGGGAATCCAGCCTTGGCAGGGCCAAGGGCTTCCCCTTCCACTGGTGCTCTTACTAGGCTATTCATTGCTACCTATAAATTTGGAGCCCAGGGTCAGTCCATGTATAGTCTTTGGGTAGTGGCTTAGTCCCTGGAAGCTCTGGCTGGTTGGCATTGTTGTTCATATGGGGATTTATTTAAAGGCTTTACATTGGCCTTTCTTGGATACCATGATGTGAATTTTTCTGCTTTGATTGACTCACACTTTGAAACCATGAGCCAAAATAAGTAACTCCATCCTTAATATGTTTATGTCAGCATTGTGTCAAAATGATAAAGGTGACTAAGACAACTACTGAGGATTAAAATGAGAGGAAGTCCATCGGTATTAGCCTTGTTCAGTTCATATTTAGGCAGACATGTTGGTGAGACTTTGAGTATAGCTTCCAATGTTACTACAAGACACAATCTCACGGTAAACTCCCATTTCTCTAGCTCATATAGTCTTTCTGCCGCCTAGTCTGCAATGATCCCTTAGTCTTAGATTGTGCACCATGTTGTAAACCTATGCATTGGGACTAGACTCTACAAAGCTTTATTTTGAGTGGTTTCAGTTTTCTTTAATGGTCTCCATGTGTTGCAAAGAGAAGTCTCCTTTGTGAGTTCTCTGTAATTCTGTTACAAAGGAAGTCTTCATGTTGGTGAAAGCTACTTCGTTTGTGGGTATAAGGACAAATGCTTATAGATTGCTGTTAGGGACCGTGGTTGTTTAGTAAATTCAGTGTTGTAGATTTTCCTCCAATAATAATGACTTCACTCTCATATGCCAACCTGGATGGGGAAAGTCTAATGAAACCTCAACCCTACACATAGAAGTAGAGGCAACTGAGGAAAGTGGAGAAAGGGAAAGGTGGTCTTCTTCAGGGAAGAACACATCATTGTCAAGTTTCAAGCAGCTAGAACTGAAGAGACCCATGAAAAGTAACTATACAGACTGAACTGGTTATGTCCTGGAATATATATGTACACACACACACACACACACACACACACACACTCACACACACACAGACACACACACACACATTGACACACACACAAGACACACACACACACACAAGACACACAAACATACACAGTCTAACAATTGATTAAAAAAGACACCATGAATTGAAAAGAAACTGCTGAGGGCTAAAAGGGAGAGCTTGCAGGGAGGAAAGCAAAAGGAAAATTTGTCATTATATTAAAAATTAAAATTAAAATATAAACTCAAATGGGGAGAAGTTAGACTGAATGCATAGTTCATTGGAAAGTCAAATGCACTATACAGCTCTGTATTTTTTCTACCCTCTGGAGCTGAGGACCGAACTCAGGGCCTTGTGTTTGCTAGGCAAAAGCTCTGCCACTGAGCTAAATCCCCAACCCCTACAGCTCAATTTCTTAATACTTCATCATAGCAGTAAGAATAGGAAAATGAATTAACTGAAAGTTAATATTTTCAGTATTCACTACACTACAAGAGAAGGGAGCATATTTACAAAATCCAATAGATTTATTTGAATGTGCCTAAAAATGCATTTTTGACTTGACAGAGATTAGTCAAGTGTTTCAGACATTTCCTTCATCAATCTCTCCTTTATAAACTAAACAATGTTAACAGGATAAAAAATAATATTTTCTTTATTTCTCTGTCTCGCTGTCTCTCTGTCTCTCTGTCTCTGTCTCTCTGTCTCTGCGTGTGTGTGTGAGAGAGAGAGAGAAAGAGAGAGAGAGAGAGAGAGAGAGAGAGAGAGAGAGAGAGAGAGGCAGAGCTGAAAACTCAGAGACGCTTTTCTATTTCTCCCACCCTACTTGAAAATGGGTAAACTCTGAAGGAGCCTTTCTTCTCCAATCTTCTTTCTCATCCTTTCTTCTCCCTCTCCTTGTACCTAATGTCATTTGCAGCTCACCGGGACTTCCATTTGTTTCAATACAATTTAAAATGGTTCACAGCTAGAGTCATGTTTTGCCTCACATGCCAAATTCTCATAAGTGAGACATTGCTCCTTAGCACAATATCGCTAAGGTCAGTCAATACAAAATACCCAAAATGTGTCCTCTAGTTACTCACCAACCCAAGCACTCTAGTTCTAATGTTGAATTCATCCCAACCTCAGGTAGTGGTGGTGGCCATGGTCTTTTGAAACCTGAATTAAAAGTTTCAGGTTGCAGCTAAGATGTTGCTGCCTCTTAATTCTGAATGATTTTGTCACTCAAGCCCTCTCATAACTTAGTGCTTATTTACTGGATATAATAAGATCATATTAAATCACCAATGTCTTTAAGGCTATGCCATAGATCAGTGAGTAGACTTCAGGGATCCTCATGGGTTCAAACAAATAAGCAACCAAACAAACACTAGTGATATCAAGTTCCTCTTTACAGGTATTGTCACTGTGTTGCTAAACCTATTAGAATCTTAGTCAATCAAGATTTTGTTAGATTATTATAACACAGTTATGAGAAGTATAAAAATCATAGAATTGGCACCTACCATCTGCAGGTTCAATTTTTGATAGTGGAAAGTGAATTCTGTGGAAATTCTTGTGGTTTTAAGAGGGATTGGTCTCATGAGAGCATTTATCTGTGAAAAATAAATCCCATTTAACTTCCCAAAGAAACTATCCCCAGGGACCACTAAGTCCAATCACAGAGATTAAGTATACCTTTTATAACCAAGTCAAAGGTGCTACAACCCACACTGTGCCATAGAAACTCACATAAGAGATCAGATATCCTTGAGGAAACAAAATCAATGTAAAAGGACCCAGATCCTAATAGTTCAGAAAACTATTTTCAGAGCTTTTTAACTGAATTATATTTTTTCCTTTTTTCAAAGGAATCCTAATTTTTTAAAAAAAGATTCTTCTTTAAAAAGTTGTATTCTGATAAAAGCAAAATCTTTGGTAGCTGAATGCAGGTCACCCACTGTGACTTATTATAACTGTAATTGCAGGTTCTACACTTGTTTTTTAAAATTTGATACATGCTCTGGCTTCAAAACTCTCTGTGCTGCTGCCTCCTCTTCCTTAGCCAAAAAACATCTTACAAGTTTTATCCTGCTTTGTATTTGGATCTTGAAAGAGGGAAAATATATATGTCTTTGTTGTGAAATGGCTTAAAAGAAAAACAGGGAAGGCATACAGTTTTCATTAAATTATCTGTCACCCTAACGGGCATAATATCATTTCAAAATTTATAACTATTTCATGATTAATAAACATTTAAGAAGTTCTTGAGTAAACCTTAAAGAATCAAGATGATCGTTATTATCCTTAAAATGTCATTTGTAAATACTGAGGCGGCCTTCAAAGTTACCATCAGTGTCACTTCTTTAAAAATAAATTCAAAAGAGATTTCTTTTTTTTTTTATTACCTTGAGTATTTCTTATATACATTTCGAGTGTTATTCCCTTTCCCGGTATCCGGGCAAACATCCCCCTCCCCCCTCCCCTTCCTTATGGGTGTTCCCCTCCCAACCCTCCCCCCATTGCCGCCCTCCCCCCATAGACTAGTTCACTGGGGGTTCAGTCTTAGCAGGACCCAGGGCTTCCCCTTCCACTGGTGCTCTTACTAGGATATTCATTGCTACCTATGAGGTCAGAGTCCAGGGTCAGTCCATGTATAGTCTTTAGGTAGTGGCTTAGTCCCTGGAAGCTCTGGTTGCTTGACATTGTTGTACATATGGGGTCTCGAGCCCCTTCAAGCTCTTCCAGTTCAAAAGAGATTTCTTGTTATATCAAGATTAGGTTGAAGCAGCTGAGTAGAATCAGCTCTCTCTCTCTCTCTCTCTCTCTCTCTCTCTCTCTCTCTCTCTCTCTCTCTCTGTGTGTGTGTGTGTGTGTGTGTGTGTGTCCATGATGTCTTCTGGGCTTTGTAAAATATGTGAAGTATCTGATGAGGCTCGAGCTTTACTGAGGCTGCAGTTTGAGAACACAGTCAGGATCTCCAGATATCAGAAATCACCACTGTGCTTTCAGGTGTTGAACTAGATACTGTCATATGCTTTATTTATTCTGGGCCATTTTGGGTCAGATAAAAGTATAACATGAAATAATTAATGAGTCTCAGATGAGATGCTGAAAAAAAATAAGAACCACCACCCAGCTTGCTTCAAAAATGTGAGAAAGTGAATTTTGCTATTTTAGGAATTATGTCACTTTAAATACATTATTATATATAATATATGAGGCGAATTGTTTGCTAGAGAGAGTAACTTATTATTGTATCCTTTGTTTCATTGCCATTCCATGGAAGCATCATTTGGTTGAAAAGTGTTAAATACTTTTCTACACATCTATACACACACGCGCGCGTGCGCACACACACAAACACACACACACACACACACACACACACACACACCACAGTAAGTTCTAGGATAGCCAAGGATACAAAGAGGATATCTCTAAAGATATCTACATATGTATAATATATATTATACATGCATACATACATATAACTTTATTAGCTATAACCATCTTGATGTTCTTTAAGAACACACACACACGTGCACACACATATATGTATATAATAACAAACCAAAAGAGCCATGAATTTGAAAGACAGCAAATGTTTAGAGGAAGGAAAGGGAGTGATATAGTTATATTATAATGCCCCCTCCCATTGTGCAGAATTCATTAAATAAAGTTGTTTTGTAGGGACACAATTTAGATCATATAAAAACCATGAGAGATATGGTAGGCAGCTGAAAATGTCCTGTCAGAAAGCATAGATATTGCATGAAGGTAATTATAAAGTAAAATATTTCTTCTTAGAAAATACCAAGGACGACCCGCGGATCCCGGCCCGCAGCAGCTCTCTGCTCCCAGACCCGGTGAGAGAGAGACCCAACCGCCTGGTCAGGTGGGCACTCCTGAGGCTGCAGAGCGGAAGAGACCACCAACACTGCTCACGCCTGCCCACATCCCTGGCCCAAGAGGAAACTGTATAAGGCCTCTGGGCTCCCGTGGGGGAGGGCCCAGGAGCGGCAGGACTTCTGCTCCTGAGACACCGCCGGAACCTGAAAGAAACAGACCGGATAAACAGTTCTCTGCACCCAAATCCCGTGGGAGGGAGAGCTAAACCTTCAGAGAGGCAGACAAGCCTGGGAAACCAGAAGAGACTGCTCCCTGCACACACATCTCGGACGCCAGAGGAAAAAGCCAAAGACCATCTGGAACCCTGGTGCACTGAAGCTCCCGGAAGGGGCGGCACAGGTCTTCCTGGTTGCTGCCGCTGCAGAGAGCCCCTGGGCAGCACCCCACGAGCAAACCTGAGCCTCGGGACCACAGGTAAGACCAAATTTTCTGCTGCAAGAAAGCTGCCTGGTGAACTCAAGACACAGGCCCACAGGAACAGCTGAAGACCTGTAGAGAGGAAAAACTACACGCCGGAAAGCAGAACACACTGTCCCCATAACTGACTGAAAGAGAGGAAAACAGGTCTACAGCACTCCTGACACACAGGCTTATAGGTCAGTCTAGCCACTGTCAGAAATAGCAGAACAAAGTAACACTAGAGATAATCTGATGGCGAGAGGCAAGCGCAGGAACCCAAGCAACAGAAACCAAGACTGCATGCCATCATCGGAGCCCAATTCTCCCGCCAAAACAAACATGGAATATCCAAACACACCAGAAAAGCAAGATCTAGTTTCAAAATCATATTTGATCATGATGCTGGAGGACTTCAAGAAAGACATGAACACACTTAGGGAAACACAGGAAATCATTAATAAACAAGTAGAGGCCTACAGAGAGGAATGGCAAAAATCCCTGAAAGAATTCCAGGAAAACACAATCAAACAGATGAAGGAATTAAAAATGGAAATAGAAGCAATCAAGAAAGAACACATGGAAACAACCCTGGATATAGAAAACCAAAAGAAGAGACAAGGAGCTGTAGATACAAGCTTCACCAACAGAATACAAGAGATGGAAGAGAGAATCTCAGGAGCAGAAGATTCCATAGAAATCATTGACTCAACTGTCAAAGATAATGTAAAGCGGAAAAAGCTACTGGTCCAAAACATACAGGAAATCCAGGACTCAATGAGAAGATCAAACCTAAGGATAATAGGTATAGAAGAGAGTGAAGACTCCCAGCTCAAAGGACCAGTAAATATCTTCAACAAAATCATAGAAGAAAACTTCCCTAACCTAAAAAAAGAGATACCCATAGGCATACAAGAAGCCTACAGAACTCCAAATAGATTGGACCAGAAAAGAAACACCTCCCGTCACATAATTGTCAAAACACCAAACGCACAAAATAAAGAAAGAATATTAAAAGCAGTAAGGGAAAAAGGTCAAGTAACATATAAAGGGAGACCTATCAGAATCACACCAGACTTCTCGCCAGAAACTATGAAGGCCAGAAGATCCTGGACTGATGTCATACAGACCCTAAGAGAACACAAATGCCAGCCCAGGTTACTGTATCCAGCAAAACTCTCAATTAACATTGATGGAGAAACCAAGATATTCCATGACAAAACCAAATTTACACAATATCTTTCTACAAATCCAGCACTACAAAGGATAATAAATGGTAAAGCCCAACATAAGGAGGCAAGCTATACCCTAGAAGAAGCAAGAAACTAATCGTCTTGGCAACAAAACAAAGAGAATGAAAGCACACAAACATAACCTCACATCCAAATATGAATATAAAGGGAAACAATAATCACTATTCCTTAATATCTCTCAATATCAATGGCCTCAACTCCCCAATAAAAAGACATAGATTAACAAACTGGATACGCAACGAGGACCCTGCATTCTGCTGCCTACAGGAAACACACCTCAGAGACAAAGACAGACACTACCTCAGAGTGAAAGGCTGGAAAACAACTTTCCAAGCAAATGGTCAGAAGAAGCAAGCTGGAGTAGCCATTCTAATATCAAATAAAATCAATTTCCAACTAAAAGTCATCAAAAAAGATAAGGAAGGACACTTCATATTCATCAAAGGAAAAATCCACCAAGATGAACTCTCAATCCTAAATATCTATGCCCCAAAAACAAGGGCACCTACATACGTAAAAGAAACCTTACTAAAGCTCAAAACACACATTGCACCTCACACAATAATAGTGGGAGATTTCAACACCCCACTCTCATCAATGGACAGATCATGGAAACAGAAATTAAACAGTGATGTCGACAGACTAAGAGAAGTCATGAGCCAAATGGACTTAACGGATATTTATAGAACATTCTATCCTAAAGCAAAAGGATATACCTTCTTCTCAGCTCCTCATGGTACTTTCTCCAAAATTGACCATATAATTGGTCAAAAAACGGGCCTCAACAGGTACAGAAAGATAGAAATAATCCCATGCGTGCTATCGGACCACCACGGCCTAAAACTGGTCTTCAATAACAATAAGGGAAGAATGCCCACATATACGTGGAAATTGAACAATGCTCTACTCAATGATAACCTGGTCAAGGAAGAAATAAAGAAAGAAATTAAAAACTTTTTAGAATTTAATGAAAATGAAGATACAACATACTCAAACTTATGGGACACAATGAAAGCTGTGCTAAGAGGAAAACTCATAGCGCTGAGTGCCTGCCGAAAGAAACAGGAAAGAGCATATGTCAGCAGCTTGACAGCAAACCTAAAAGCTCTAGAACAAAAAGAAGCAAATACACCCAGGAGGAGTAGAAGGCAGGAAATAATCAAACTCAGAGCTGAAATCAACCAAGTAGAAACAAAAAGGACCATAGAAAGAATCAACAGGACCAAAAGTTGGTTCTTTGAGAAAATCAACAAGATAGATAAACCCTTAGCCAGACTAACGAGAGGACACAGAGAGTGCGTCCAAATTAACAAAATCAGAAATGAAAAGGGAGACATAACTACAGATTCAGAGGAAATTCAAAAAATCATCAGATCTTACTATAAAAACCTATATTCAACAAAATTTGAAAATCTTCAGGAAGTGGACAATTTCCTAGACAGATACCAGGTATCAAAGTTAAATCAGGAACAGATAAACCAGTTAAACAACCCCATAACTCCTAAGGAAATAGAAGCAGTCATTAAAGGTCTCCCAACCAAAAAGAGCCCAGGTCCAGATGGGTTTAGTGCAGAATTCTATCAAACCTTCATAGAAGACCTCATACCAATATTATCCAAACTATTCCACAAAATTGAAACAGATGGAGCCCTACCGAATTCCTTCTACGAATCTACAATTACTCTTATACCTAAACCACACAAAGACACAACAAAGAAAGAGAACTTCAGACCAATTTCCCTTATGAATATCGACGCAAAAATACTCAATAAAATTCTGGCAAACTGAATCCAAGAGCACATCAAAACAATCATCCACCATGATCAAGTAGGCTTCATCCCAGGCATGCAGGGATGGTTTAATATACGGAAAACCATCAACGTGATCCATTATATAAACAAACTGAAAGAACAGAACCACATGATCATTTCATTAGATGCTGAGAAAGCATTTGACAAAATTCAACACCCCTTCATGATAAAAGTCCTGGAAAGAATAGGAATTCAAGGCCCATACCTAAACATAGTAAAAGCCATATACAGCAAACCAGTTGCTAACATTAAACTAAATGGAGAGAAACTTGAAGCAATCCCACTAAAATCAGGGACTAGACAAGGCTGCCCACTCTCTCCCTACTTATTCAATATAGTTCTTGAAGTTCTAGCCAGAGCAATCAGACAACAAAAGGAGATCAAAGGGATACAGATCGGAAAAGAAGAGGTCAAAATATCACTATTTGCAGATGATATGATAGTATATTTAAGTGATCCCAAAAGTTCCACCAGAGAACTACTAAAGCTTATAAACAACTTCAGCAAAGTGGCTGGGTATAAAATTAACTCAAATAAATCAGTTGCCTTCCTCTATACAAAAGAGAAACAAGCCGAGAAAGAAATTAGGGAAACGACACCTTTCATAATAGACCCAAATAATATAAAGTACCTCGGTGTGACTTTAACCAAGCAAGTAAAAGATCTGTACAATAAGAACTTCAAGACACTGAAGAAAGAAATTGAAGAAGACCTCAGAAGATGGAAAGATCTCCCATGCTCATGGATTGGCAGGATTAATATAGTAAAAATGGCCATTTTACCAAAAGCAATCTACAGATTCAATGCAATCCCCATCAAAATACCAATCCAATTCTTCAAAGAGTTAGACAGAACAATTTGCAAATTCATCTGGAATAACAAAAAACCCAGGATAGCTAAAGCTATCCTCAACAATAAAAGGACTTCAGGGGGAATCACTATCCCTGAACTCAAGCAGTATTACAGAGCAATAGTGATAAAAACTGCATGGTATTGGTACAGAGACAGACAGATAGACCAATGGAATAGAATTGAAGACCCAGAAATGAACCCACACACCTATGGTCACTTGATTTTTGACAAAGGAGCCAAAACCATCCAATGGAAAAAAGATAGCATTTTCAGCAAATGGTGCTGGTTCAACTGGAGGGCAACATGTAGAAGAATGCAGATCGATCCATGCTTATCACCCTGTACAAAGCTTAAGTCGAAGTGGATCAAGGACCTCCACATCAAACCAGACACACTCAAACTAATAGAAGAAAAACTAGGGAAGCATCTGGAACACATGGGCACTGGAAAAAATTTCCTGAACAAAACACCAATGGCTTATGCTCTAAGATCAAGAATTGACAAATGGGATCTCATAAAACTGCAAAGCTTCTGTAAGGCAAAGGACACTGTGGTTAGGACAAAACGGCAACCAACAGATTGGGAAAAGATCTTTACCAACCCTACAACAGATAGAGGCCTTATATCCAAAATATACAAAGAACTCAAGAAGTTAGACCGCAGGGAAACAAATAACCCTATTAAAAAATGGGGTTCAGAGCTAAACAAAGAATTCACAGCTGAGGAATGCCGAATGGCTGAGAAACACCTAAAGAAATGTTCAACATCTTTAGTCATAAGGGAAATGCAAATCAAAACAACCCTGAGATTTCACCTCACACCAGTGCGATTGGCTAAGATCAAAAACTCAGGTGACAGCAGATGCTGGCGAGGTTGTGGAGAAAGAGGAACACTCCTCCATTGTTGGTGGGATTGCAGACTGGTAAAACCATTCTGGAAATCAGTCTGGAGGTTCCTCAGAAAATTGGACATTGAACTGCCTGAGGATCCAGCTATACCTCTCTTGGGCATATACCCAAAAGATGCCTCAACATATAAAAGAGACACGTGCTCCACTATGTTCATCGCAGCCTTATTTATAATAGCCAGAAAATGGAAAGAACCCAGATGCCCTTCAACAGAGGAATGGATACAGAAAATGTGGTACATCTACACAATGGAATACTACTCAGCTATCAAAAACAACGAGTTTATGAAATTCGTAGGCAAATGGTTGGAACTGGAAAATATCATCCTGAGTGAACTAACCCAATCACAGAAAGACATACATGGTATGCACTCATTGATAAGTGGCTATTAGCCCAAATGCTTGAATTACCCTAGATCCCTAGAACAAACGAAACTCAAGACGGATGATCAAAATGTGAATGCTTCACTCCTTCTTTAAATGAGGAAAAAGAATACCCTTGGCAGGGAAGGGAGAGGCAAAGATTAAAACAGAGACTGAAGGAACACCCATTCAGAGCCTGTCCCACATTTGGCCCATACATATACAGCCACCCAATTGGACTAGATGGATGAAGCAAAGAAGTGCAGACCGACAGGAGCCGGATGTAGATCGCTCCTGAGAGACACAGCCAGAATACAGCAAATACAGAGGCGAATGCCAGCAGCAAACCACTGAACTGAGAATAGGTCCCCTATTGAAGGAATCAGAGAAAGAACTGGAAGAGCTTGAAGGGGCTCGAGACCCCAAAAGTACAACAATGCCAAGCAACCAGAGCTTCCAGGGACTAAGCCACTACCTAAAGACTATACATGGACTGACCCTGGACTCTGACCCCATAGGTAGCAATGAATATCCTAGTAAGAGCACCAGTGGAAGGGGAAGCCCTGGGTCCTGCTAAGACTGAACCCCCAGTGAACTAGTCTATGGTGGGAGGGCGGCAATGGTGGGAGGTTTGGGAGGGGAACACCCATAAGGAAGGGGAGGGGGGAGGGGGATGTTTGCCCGGAAACCGGGAAAGGGAATAACACTCGAAATGTATATAAGAAATACTCAAGTTAATAAAAAAAAAAAAAAAAGAAAGAAAATACCAAGGACATGCTTATTGGTGAGAGTGGAATGTTGAAATCCCCTGCTATTATTAAAAACCCAGAATAATGAAAACAATTCTCAACAATAAAGAACTTTGGTTGGAATCACCATTCCTGACCTCAAGCTGTACTGCAGGGCAATAATGATGTAAACCACATGGTATAGGTACAAAGGCAGACAAATCAATAGAAGAAGAATTGAAGAACCAGAAATAAACCCACACACCTATGGTCATTTGATCTCTGACAAAGATGTCAAAACCATACAATGGAAAAAGAAACCATTTTCAACAAATGGTGAGGGTTTAACTGGTGGGTCTACATGTAGAAGAATTCAAATTGATGCATTTTTATCTCCTTATATAAAACACAAGTCCAGGTAGGTCAAGAACCTTCATATAAAACCAAATACACTGAATGTAATAAAAGAGAAAGTGTTCCCTTGAACACATCGGCACAGGGGAGAATTTCCTGAATAGAGCATCAATGGCTCAGGCTCTAAGATCAACATTTGATAAATGGGACCTCATGAAACAGAAAAGCTTCTGCAAGGCAATGGACACTGTTAATAGGATAAAACAGCAACCTACAGATTGAGAAAAGATCTTTACCAACTCTTTATTGAATAGAGGGTTAATATCCAAAATATACAAAGAACTCAAGAAGTTACACTGTAGAAAAGTAAATAACACAATAAAAACAGGGTACAGAGCTAAATAGAGGATTCTCAACTGAGGAATCTTGAGTGGGTGAGAAGCACCTGAAGAAATGTTCAACATCCTTAGTCATCAGGGAAATGCAAATCAAAATAATCCTGAGATTCCACCTCACACCAGTCAGAATGACTAAAATCAAGAACTCAGGTGACAGTAGATGCTGGTGAGGATGTGGAGAAAGAGGAATACTCATCCATCCTTAGTGGGATATCAAGTTGGTACAACCACTCTGGCAATCTGTCTGGTGATTTCTCAGAAATTTAGAAATTGTTCTACATGAGGACACACCTATACCACTCCTGGCATATACCCAAAAGATGTTCCAACCTATAACAAGGACACGTGCTCCACTATATTCATAGAAGCCTTATTTATAATAGCCAGAAGCTGGAAATAGCCCAGATGTCCCTCAGTGGAAGAATTGATATAGAAGATATGGTATATTCTCATATGGAATGCTACTTAGCTACTGAAAACTATGACTTCTCAAAAACTGCAGGCAAATGGATGGAACTAGAAAATATCATCTTAAGTGAGGTAACCCAGACCCAAAAGGATATACATGATGTGTACTTGGAGATAAGTGGATATTAGCCATAAAGCTCAGACAGCCCTATGATACACTCACAGAACATATGAAGCTTAACAAGAAGGAAGGCCAAAGTGTGGAAGAAAATAATCCTGGAGGAAGAAGGAGGGAGGCACCTGTGTGGGGGAGAGGAAGGGCAGGAAAAAAGGCTGACCAGGATCAAGTATGGGAAGAAAGATGGGAGAAATGCAGAGGGCCAGGAGAATGAATAGAAATGTGTAGATGTGGGGGGTGGGGAACAAGAGAGTGGGGAACCACTAGAGAGTAAGTCCCAGATGCTAGGGATGTGAGAGCCTCCCAAAACTCAATGGGATGGAAGACGTTAGCCTAAATACCCAACACTGGGGAGATAGAACATGAAGAGATCACCTACAGTCGATAGACAGGTACTATAGAGGGGTGGAGTCATCCATCCATCTCTAAATCTTTAACCCAGAATTGTTTCTGTCTAAAGGAATTGCAGGGACAAAATTGGGAGCAGAGACTGAAAGAAAGGCCATTTAAAGAACGTCCAATCTTGGGATCCATCCTGTCCACACATACCGTATCTGGACACTACTGCTGATGCCAAGAATTGCTTGCAAAATGGAGCAATATGGCTGTCCTTTGAGAGGCTCTGCCAGTACCTGACTAAGACAGATGAAAATCATCACAACCAGCCATTTGATTGAGCTTGGGGACCCCAGTGGAAGAGATAGGGGAAGGATTGAAGGAGCTGAATGTGATTACAACCCCATAGGAAGAACAGAATCAACTAACTGGACTCCACAGAGCTCCCAGGCCTGAAATCAACCAATGAGTATGCATGGATGAGTCCACGGCTCCTGATACAGCTACATATGTAGCAGAGGATTGCTCTGTCCGGCATCATTGGTAGGGGAGGCTCTTGATCTTATGGAGGCTTGTTGCCCCAGCGAAGGGGGATGGGAGGGTGATTCAGGAGTGGGTAGGTGGATTTTGGAGTACCCTTTTAGAAGTAAAGGGGAGGGCGATGAAGTAGGGGGTTACAGAAGTCAGACCGGGAATGGGGGACAACATTTGAAATATAAATAATTAAAATAATTAATAAAAAGGGAAATAGCACGACAAACATTTACTATCTAAATGAAATGGGGTCTAAATAATATCATGCAAACTTCTAAGTTATTTTTGCAATGCTAAAGTAAATTTGATGTCAATTAAAATATCTATAATTATGAAAATACTGAGATAACCTTCCAAAATTCCAAATAAAGCATACTATTAAAAATGAGTTGCTGAAAGGTCAGTATGATATTAGTTGCACAGTGGACATTCAGGATAATAACATTATACATTAGAATTTTATAATGACTATATTTAACTGAAGATAATATTTTTGTTGTCAGGTGCTGATGGCTCTGACTTTAATCTCAGCACTCAGGAGGGAAAGTCAAGTGTATCTGGGATCTCTGAGTTCCATGCCAGCCTGGAAGACAGAATAAGTTCCATGACAGCCAAGGCTACACAGAGAAACCCTGTCTTGAAAAACCAATATATATAATAACAATTGACTGTATTTAAAAAATTGAGGTGCCTATTTTTTAAGATATAAATATTTGTGAAACATAAACTACTCGTGAAGGATTTGTAGCTTAGTACATATCAGAAATAAAATGTTTGCTCAAATAATTTTCTTTCCACAGTCTTCATACAGAGCCTAAGCATTTTCACAAATGAAAAATTAGATTTTAATCTTTTTGTACAAATAAGTTTTATGTTCATATGTAATTATTATGAATTCAGAAATTATCATACATCAAGACATTCTCAGTGCATGAAACCATCTGTAGTGATGGAAAATAAAGAATAATTTTAGAAAACAGTGTGCAGTGTCAGTGTATTGGCAAGGTTAGCCAAGATGTTCGTTGTCCCCATTGGGCTGTACATTCTTTTGAAACTTTATTAGCTGTCAAATTCCTGAAATTTCCAAATACAAGTTAATTTTCTTTAAAGTGATTTCATTCTCCAGACTAATAAGAAACCATGTAAATGGGTTAATACGACTCCATACTGCTTCTTTCTAAAAATACAGATGTTGTTAAATTCTTCCGACTGAGAGGATTCAAACTGTAAAGTTTCTTGTTTACCCATTTACTGAAAGTGTCGTCCTACAAAGTAAACATACTGTGCTCAATAAGTAATGAAGAACTTACCTGTGAGTCTGAAAATGAATGCCATTTGTATATTCCACTTGAACAGAATTGAAATATGCAGATCCATGTGGTTTTAACTTGATTAAAGTGGTTATAAAATAGGTTCACCCTATAATATTTTATTAACTCCATTAAGTGCATTATCGATTAACATTTAAGCTTTGTAAAAATAGATATAGTTAACAAAAGAGATAATTTAATCTCAAGATAATAGATGGCTCGTAGTATTTATTTCCCTGAACTATATCCCTGGTGGTGATGGAAGTTTACGTATGGCCGGTATATGAATTGTTGAGGACTGGCCTGTTGCTATGTACTGCAGTGCTGAATAGTAGTTCTGTTTGCCTCAGGGACAAAAGGTTCCCTACACACACCTCGTGATGCTATGTGACCTTGCTCCATAATGTAAAACTATTGGCTGCATAAAGATGCTGCCTATATCTGGGTAGAAGAGAGGGAGGTAGGGTTTCTGTTCCCAGGCTTGGGTCTGAGGAGGAACACAAGGAGTGAAAACCATAGAAACAAAAGAAGATACCATCAGTTAGATGATACATGAAAATATGGCATGGAGTTTGACCGTTTGGAATTTAGAGCTACTCAGCTGGAACATGGCAAGTTTTAATTAGAAGTTATTGATATGGAAGTATATTCAGATAGCTAAGAGGGTAGATATTTGTCCAACTCTAGACCCCTAAAGACTTATTATAAATATAAAAATTGTTTGTCTTTTATCTGTCTGTCTTTGAATGATCAAATGAGGATGGGTTAGAAATTCCCCATTGAGATTAAACACCTAATACAACAAGTTGCTGTCCAACACTATTTATAAATAAAGTGATTACTTGGTACCTTACTGATACTTATAAAAATTTCAGTGTTCAAGAACACAGAAGTATAATGTTTTATGCAGTAGGAGGCTTCTAAAATGGAAATAACACACACTGTACCATGTCCATCTACATTAAAACTGATAATGTCTTCTTCATGCATCATTCCATCGTCGGCATCAAGGAACTTACTTGAAAAGGTGAGTTAGCTGACTATTGCTTTAGGACTTGTTTTATAGTAGATCTGGCTTCTTCTGTTTTGACTAGGTATTAAAAGTATTTTTCATGGATTAAAGTAATTTAAAATCTGCTAAAGATGGATATTAAGGAGGGTACTTTGGAGGGTTAGGGCCTAGACTGACTTCTGAAGATATTTTCTGCTTCTTATTTGCCAAACTGTGAAGAAGGCACCCTCAAGTCTCATGAATTGGAGAGACTGAGTTCCTAGCCTTTCCAGCATGAAAGCAACTGTTAACTTTGACAATCCACATTGCGTAAGCCAACCGATTAAAAATCCCTTGGAATATATGTTAATCCTATTAGTTCTTATTTTTTAATTTAAAAATTATTTTACAATTTCATACATAAATAGTGTACTTATATTTTCCACCCCTCTTTCTCTGTCAACTCCCCCTGTGTCTTTACACCCTTGAAAATATTGTGACCTCTTTTCTTTTATTATTAGTGTTATAGACATATAAACACATATACATACACTCTGTATCAATACAACCGATGGAATCCAGCTAGTGTTACTTCTATGTATCTATGTGTATGTTTAACAACTTGGAATTGGATTACCTATTGAGGGCCGGATCCTAGAGAAGACTGATTCTCCTCTTTTCAGCAGCCATTAATTTTTACTTATCTCTTTATGTATATATGGTGCCACATCCTTTCATGGATGCTAGCATGTCAGCAGGTATTGACACTGTGCTGATCTTGTTAAGGCTGCTATTTTGATATTTCATGGGCATAACTATCCTGTCATGTATAGAGGGATATTATCTTTCAGCAGATATGCTAGCCCTCTAGCTATTACAATCTTTCCAACCCCCTTTTCAAAATGTTCTCTGAGGCTCATTGTAGAGATCGTGCTGTGGGTGTATTAATTAGGCCTGGGCACCCCATAGTAAGTTTTTCCCTGCATTTTTCATCAATTTAGGACTTTTGGGGTGGTCTCCATATGATGTGAAAAGCAGCTTCATTGATAAGACATGAGAGCTCCATTAATCTGTAGACATATGAATTTATACTTAAAATACTGTTAGAATTGTACCGGCTTAGGTAAGTGGAAATGATGTGTTCTCCTTTATTATGTATGGTATTTTCATAACTCCAATCTCTCTGTGCATAATCATTTCAATCTAGATCAGGTATCTGTCAAACACATCAGAGGACGAGTGCTCTGAACATTGCAAAAGGTAAAACAGTTTTCAGAAAATATAATTTATTATAACCTGAAATATTTTATTTTGGAAAATTAAACCATATATATTAGGTGAGCAAAATTTAAAATAGAGAAACTGAATGAAGGGAACACAGAAATACAAGTTGTTGCATAGACGTGACATTTATAGCAGTGCTAGATTTATTTACTAGAACTCTTTCCTTCTCTTCAGGCAGATGGAAAAACTGAACATTACCTGAGGAGAGTCCTGTGCTTTTTGTCCTCAGGAGAAACATTTTTACTTATTTGCAGATCAGCCTAGCACTTTGCAGACTGCAAATCACCTTACAAACACTGGTGTTGATATTAACTAGACTGGCAGATTCTTTACATAGCTTGAACTAAATCATATCTTGTAATATCTGATTAAGAGTTTTTTTTTAAATGACAGATGTTCCATTTAAAGGGAAATAAAAATGTGTCCCAGAAGCTTGCTTGTCCATCTGCTAATTGTGTGGATGTGTAAGATTATGATAAACACATTATGGACCCTCTTGATTGAAAGGTGGTGGGAACATGGTCCTGCAGGGGGAAACAGACTATCTCCAGTGACCAAACTTTAATTGAGGAGAAATTGAACGTGTTACTAAAAACTTACTTTACATTTGAGGTCTTTTGATTTTATTTTTATTATTTTGAATATTTTGTATTTTAATGATAAAGACAAGTTTATCTTAGTTTGGTTGATTTATTAATATTCTTTCTCTACTAAAATAAAAAAGCATGGTGGCATACATATTTAATCCCCACACTCAGAAGAGAGTCAGAGAGATATCTGTGATGTTTTGGTCTTCATGAGGCCCTGTTTCAACAATAACAACAACAACAACAACAACAACAACAAAAAGAGTGTCTTTGAAGACAACCTTTATTTTTCTCCTTACATACTTATTTTACATAACATTTCATAGATCAGTGGTCGTGACTGCTTTTAGGGCTGAGTGATCCTTTCCAAAGCATCACCTAAGACTATCAGAAAACACAGATTTTACATTATAATTCATAACAGTAGCATAATTACTCTTATGAAGTAACAAACAAGAATAATTTTATGTTTGGTAGTCAACTCCACATGAGGAACTATATAAAGGGTCACAAAAATAGTAAGGTAGACCCACTGCTCTAGATGAAGCGGAAACAAGAATCTGAAAAGTGAAGTATCCTTAACTGTATTTGTTTTGCATAATCCTTTCAATATATATCAGGCAAGAATCTCAATCTCTCTCTCTCTCTCTCTCTCTCTCTCTCTCTCTCTCTCTCTCTCTCTCTCTCTCTCTCTCTCTCTCTCTCTCTCTTCAAATGAGGAGGGCCCTGCACATTTCAACGAAGCAAAACAATCTTAGAACTATGACATCACGGTTTTTCCTTTTTAATTGTAGAGTACTTGTGGAGTTTGAAAGACATATAGGAGTGGGTGAAAGATTGCTTAGTCAGACTGTAACATCTTGATTTAGATTGGTGGTGCACTGTGGGAGAGGGGATGAAGTCTAAGTTAATGTGTATTTTGACATGAGCATGGTCGTATTAAGGACTACAATACCTCAGACCCATGAGAATGGCAAAGCCTCTCCCAGGTCAGGTTAAGAAAAATAAAAGCTTTCCCCTGTTCCAAGCACAGATGTTGAGAACCACTGACATTTAGCTAAATCAGGGTGTGTGTAGAAACTGTCAACCGCAGGTTCCTTCTCCCACATGACTGCAACCTGTGACCACTCTCCGGTGATACTTCTTACTGAGGTTACCTAACTGAGCTCCTCCTTGCTCACGTTGAATATAATAAACACACCGAGTTTCTGGGATTCATTGATTTGTCTCCACCCACAAAGATGGCCCTCCTGATATTTTTTTCTATGCTTCTCTATTATTATTTTTCCACTTCTACTATTGCCACACTCTAGTCAATCTCAAAGCCATTTGCAATACAGCAGTATATAATGGGATTTTTCCTCTCCATAGGTTATAATGGGCATTTAAGTGCTCTCTGTGGATGCTTACCTATACATGGAAATACATTTCTTTATCCTCAGGTATCCCAGGCAGTGTTTGCCTAAATTTTTTATAATATAGGAAGGAATCTAAGTATGCAAATTATCTTTGGCATATATAAACAAGGAAGTACATCTCCAGGAAATACTGAATAGCTGATGTTGAAACTGTATTTACAAAATTTAAGTTGCCAGTTTAAAATGGAAAATATGAAGCAAGGGATTATTTAAAAGATAACAAAGTTTTACTGCAGCAATTCGAGTTGGCTCTGTTCTGACATTTGCACTGAAAATGGGGAAAACTATTACTTTACAAAGGGAGCCACCCAGGGGAGTCCTGGTCTGAAAGTTAATGTTCTTCAGAATACAAAGGAGTCCTGATCAGCACACAGTGAGGATTTCTACCATGTGGTTCGCTACTTTAGGAAAGGAAGATGATCATTTTGCCATTTTTAGTCTTGAATTTGTTGCTTAAATTCAAAGCAGTAATGCACATAAAATTATTTATATCTATTTATTTGCTGATTGATTGATTGATTTGATTTCCCTTGTACATGCTAACGAAGTATCACAATACATCTGTAGCGTTCAGTTTCTGTTTTTGAGGCATGATCTTTCTCTGAGCCAAAGGCAATCCTCCTACCTCAGCCCCTTGCACATTAAGATTATGAATGTAAACATTTTTGTGGCAGGGACATAAGATAATGAATTTTAGAAAGTCGTATATGGTAATTTTTAGGGCAAATTAGGGGCAATATTCTCAAATTCATTAGTGACATTTACTCTCATACTTTATTATGTTATGTGACTACGAAGTCACTCTGATTCTTTTACATATGTAAAACTTAACAAGATAATTTAAAAAATTACTTAACCTACTGAATGATGTGTAGAACTACTAAATTCTTTGTATCAGGAACTCAAGGGCATAGTAATGCAAAGCAGTGTGTTAAAGCTAATAAGATAGAGAACACTTTGACTGAAAAATGAGTAGTTAAGAAAATCATAAATTTCTTATTTTCCTTTGTTAAATATATTGAGGCCAATTTCTTATTAAAAGTCCAGTTTTTATTCTCACTTTTGAAACATATTAGTGGTGACTTCACTATTTTTCTATTCTTGTCTATGAAAGAGATGGTGAAATCAGCATTTCCAGATGCCATGCACCTACTTCAGGGCATTTTCTGTTCTGGCTTCTGGAATATTCTATATCTATATCTATATCTATATCTATATCTATATCTATATCTATATCTATATCATCTATATCTATATCTATATCTATATCTATATCTATATCTATATCTATATCTATATCTATCTATCATCTATATCTATATCTAATCTATATCTATATCTACATCTATCTATATCTCCATCTCTAACTCTATCTCTATCTCTATCTCTATCTTTATCTAATCTCTATCTCTATCTTTATCTCTATCTCTATCTCTATCTATATCTATATCTATATCTATATCTATATATATCTATTCTGGAACTAAGGACCACACTATGTGCTTCCTTGGGAAGGAAGCCTGAGTCGGACTCGAAAACTCACTTTTCCTTCCAATTCCCACAGC
Source organism: Rattus norvegicus (assembly GCF_021556685.1). NCBI lineage: Eukaryota > Metazoa > Chordata > Mammalia > Rodentia > Muridae > Rattus > Rattus norvegicus. The sequence continues at coordinate 57,795,457 of NC_141549.1, forward strand.
ATGTTTCTTGGTCAGTGTTTGGCTTGAAACCTTTCTTAGCTGTTTAGTTCACTTATAAATACTGTAAATCTTCTATTTCCCACAGGGTTGGTGGAGAGAGGAACAGAATTACAAACCTCAAAATAAATGTCTGATCCTGGGTTTTTCAAAATTAGCACAGATTCTGAAAGTCTTAAAAGCTCTGTGTTTTCAAGATGGAGAATGGCCCTAATCCAAAATAGCTGTGCGTTTTCTCTTAAAGGGCATTGGCTAATGATAAGTACTAAGCATTTCCTTTTGGAAAAAAAAAAACTGCCTTTGATGGAAATGTACTGGGTTTTTTTTTTTTTCTATTCTTAGCTGAGGTGAAGATGAATTATAGCAACTTTAGTATTGATTTCCTTTGGTGCTGAATGTAGGTTTTGAGAAATTATGTATCCTATGACTTTTATCTGAAATGGTGCCCAAGCATGAGATAGACTTGGGAGCCCTCCATGGGGAAAGTTTTCATCCATCTCTTCTAAAACTTTATATTAGTGTGTTGGGAGGCAGAGAGATCATGACAATTGAACACGCTACTTCTTCAATCTGGGCTGCCTCTGAAACGGGATCCTCAAGACACAGAGGAAATGATGTGACTACAAACTTCTGGAAGACACAAGATGCTGACTTACTTTATTTGGGTCGAACTTTAGCTGTGCATCCCAAAGCCTTTTCCAGATGTTTTCTTTTCTAGCTTGGACAACCAGCACTAGTCTACAAATAGAATTTACATTTATATTTAATTCTATATTTTGGTTTCCAAGAGGGCTTCTGGGAATCTTCCAATGGTAAAAATCTTTGGAATTTTTAAAATTAGCTTACACTTTTCAATCATTTGCAAAAATGCATTAATAAAAAAAGCCAGAGTCAATTTCCTGTTGAGTTTCTGTAGATTTAGAGAATCTTGTGGTTAGTGCTCAAATGAAATAAAAGTGACAAATTCTTTAGGAAATAAAACTGTGAACAAACTATACCCAAAATCTGAAGATGTGTCTTCTAAGAACATCATCCACAGAAACCTCCTCCACCCCACCCAACTTCTACTAATATTTTAAAATTCTTATCCTGGGAAGAAGTCATAGAAAGTAAATTATCCACAACTTTTGCAATCTCTATTCTCTCACCCAAGCTGCTACAGTCTTTACGAGTTAAAGTAGACTACTTTGAAAATCCATCATACTCTGGCCCCACTGAAGGTGGAGAGTATCTCACGGGGGAGATGAATAATCTTCACCAGTACCTCATGTGACATTTCAGCCCCTTGTCTCTACCATTTCCGTTCATTTACTTTAATTGCTCATATCTTTAGGTGCCTCGAGGAGCCTAGAGCCCGTAGAGAAGATTAGTGGGAAGGGGGCCTTCATCCGTGTGGCTGTTGAAGAATTCCTTCATACACGTGGGGGACGATATTCCAGTGCTGCCACTATAGAGTGACCCATGTTTCAGCAGCGCTTCACTCATACTCTGTAGCTGTAGTGTTTTAAATGAAAGTGACCTGCATATGCTCATGTTTTTGAATATTTAGAATTGAATTTGAGGATTGCAGGGGTGACTTTTTTGGTATAGGTGTGGTATTGTTGGCTTGCTCATGCTAGACCTAGTTCTCTCTGCCTCTCTCCGTCTCTCTCTGTCTCTCTGCCTCTCTCTCTCTCTCTCTCTCTCTCTCTCTCTCTCTCTCTCTCTCTCTCTCCCTCCCTCCCCGCTCCCAACACCCCGAGTGGATCAGGATGGAATGCTCGCCCATCTACTGCTTCCCTGCCTGCATGATGTCATGCTCCCTGCCATGACAATAATGGACTAATCCTCTGAAACTGTAAAAAAGAAAAACAAATCCCAAATTAAATGTTTTTTTTTTTCCGTAAGAGCTGCACTGGTCATGGTGCCTCTTCACAGCAATAGAGCCGTGACTAATAAAACAGTGTGTATGCCCAAACAAGTCATTGTCTCCTATTTTGGCTTGTCATTTGGACTTTTGAAAGCATTTTCCACATGCTCCCAAGGGAAAGACTCTTAGCAGCCTCAACCCAGAAAGGCCCAGACTCTCTCGAATGACCATGAGTTTCTCTCTCTTCCCAGTAATAACACCTGAGATATTATCATCCCCTTATATATTTCCATAAAACAGTAAAATAAAATATTTTTAAAGATTTTACTTTAAATGGCCACAAATAATTCTCAGTTTGGTTAGCAGCCACACAGCTCTATTAACAGTGCTCAAAATAGCTATATCAAATTCTATGGCTGAAGGAACAGTATTTCACATGCCTAGTCTAGTTGGGATCAATTATATCAAAGGACTAATTGAGGTCAAACAATGACATAGATTCAGATCTGGGTTTGATTACCAAGCTTCCTAGAATATATTTTTATGTCAACTCTGTCTGTAAAGTTACCGGTGAGCGTTTGCCTAACCTCTGTCTCATGTATAGAGTTTCGACTCCCCTGCATGTTCTTATACTTCTATTGTATGGCTTGTACCTTCCTGCTGGAGTCCTGCTGTTCATGGCTGCCACACTACCTCAGGCAGCTCACATTCAAGACTTCCTAATTCATCTGCACTTAAGTTACCAACTGTATTCCAGCCTGAGCCTTTGTGGATCTTCCCAACTAGAGGCAAACCTTGCTATTCAACTTGTATTTATTTTTAAGTAAAAATGATTTATAATTAACCCCCAGCCTTCAAGATGACTGTATGAACAATTTTTATGCATATGATGAGTTTATTTCCACCTAATTAATGTACAAGCATTTCAATAGATGATGATTACAGTGCAGTGTATTGTTTAGAAAGAGAAAGGTCTCCTTTAAAAATAGATGCTTTCCTCTGCTACGAGATTCCCATTTTTGCCAGGAATGCATTTTCAAAGTTACTATTTTGTACTGCTGAAGCTAGATTTCTTTTAAAGCTTCTTGTTGAAGGAATGTGATATTTTAAAATTACAACCCAGAATGTTTACTGTGGCTTTCTCAAGTCATATCTCTTTTACAGGAGGATATTTAAAATTACAAGAATTGGAAATAATATAAGCATAGAAAATTACTAGTTGTAATTTTGGGACATGTAAAGACATAAATTCCATGAAGTGACAGATTTATACAAAATGTTTGAAGGTTTTTTTTCCTCCACAGAGTAAAAAATGTTTTGAAAAACAAGACACTGATATCAGAACCTGTTATGAAGGCAATAAGATAATCACCTCATATGAAATGCAGAGATAATTATCATGTGTCCTAGAAAATATCATTGAACTAGGCAACATAGGAAAACATACTCATCTTTATAATGAAACTCCCTCTTTGTAAAATTTGTAACCTAATATCTTTTTTGGAAAAATTAACCCCTTCTCTTCTATTCTAAGATGTACTTTGTATGTGTTCTGTGTATGCATGGGTGTTGTATACATATGCATGGGTTATGCATACATATGCATGCACAAAAATCTCCACTATTAACCAAAATAAAACTTCCAGAAATGCTTGTCAGAAGTAGACTATGAAACAAAATGATAAAATGGATTAAATAGGATTATTTTTGAAAAAAAACCATAGGTAAATTCCTGTTCAGTCCAGTCAAAAACAAACTTAGAAAGTCTAACTCCTTGACTTCAATAAACAATAGGTAGTAGACCTTTTATTAAGGCAATGAGAACTGACTGATCTGGCTAGTGTTATGTCACCTTGACAAAAGCTAAAGTCATCTGAGACAAGGGAACTTCAATTAAGAAAGTGCTTCTATAAGATGAGTTTATATCAAGCTTGTAGAACACTTTCTTCTCTTCTCTTTTCTTTTTTGTAATTGGATATTTTTATTTACATTTCAAATGTTATTTCCTTTTCCAGTTTCCTGTCCATCAGCCCCGATTCCATTCTTCCTCCCACTTCTTCTATGAGGGTGTCCCCCTTCTCAACCACCCACCCCTACCCGACTCTCCTCCCTGACATTCCCCTACACTGGGGTTGGGGGTCAAGCCTTGGCAGAACCAAGGGCTTCTCCTTCCATTGGTGCCCAACAAGTCCATCCTCTGCTACGTATGCAGCTGGAGCCATGGGTCTGTCCATGTGTATTCTCTGGATGGTGGTTTAGTCCCCCGGAGCCCTGGTTGGTTGGTATTGTTGTTTTTCTTAATTAGTGATTGATGGGGAAGGTATCAGACCATTGTGGGTGGTGCCACCCCTGGGCTGGTGTTCTGGGTTCAGAGTTCTATAAATTAACAAGCTGAGCAAGCCATATGGAGAGAGCCAGGCAGCACTATCCTCTGGTGTCTGCATCAGTTCCTGTCTTCAGGTTCTTGCCATATCTGATTTTTTTCTCTCATTCTTTTAGATGATGAACTGTTATATGGAACTCAGTGACGTTAAACCCTTTCTTCTCCAATTTGCTTTTGGCCAAAGTGTTTTCTCACAGCAATAGTAACCCTAACTAAGATCTTGATCAATTAATACAGTGTAATAATAGTAATGTTCACACAGATAAAAATATTAACATCTTTCTCCCCTCCTCGTCCCTCTCTCTGTCTCCCTCTCCCTCTCCCTATCTGTCTGTCTGTCTATCTATCTATCTATCTATCTATCTATCTATCTATCTATCTATCCCTATCATCTCTCTGTCTATCCTCATTCAAATACCTGTTTTACTTTTCTTTAGTAGCAAAAGCCTTAGAAATCTAATATTTGAAAGCACAACTTGTTAAAACCACATTGTGCACCATGACTCACGTTTGTGTACAACTTTCTTCCAGCTTAGGCAAAGGACACTGTGGTTAGGACAAAACGACAACCAACAGATTGGGAAAAGATCTTTACCAATCCTATAACAGATAGAGGCCTTATATCCAAAATATACAAAGAACTCAAGAAGTTAGACCGCAGGGAAACAAATAACCCTATTAAAAAATGGGGTTCAGAGCTGAACAAAGAATTCACAGCTGAGGAATGCCGTATGGCTGAGAAACACCTAAAGAAATGTTCAACATCTTTAGTCATAAGGGAAATGCAAATCAAAACAACCCTGAGATTTCACCTCACACCAGTGAGAATGGCTAAGATCAAAAACTCAGGTGACAGCAGATGCTGGCGAGGATGTGGAGAAAGAGGAACACTCCTCCATTGTTGGTGGGATTGCAGACTGGTAAAACCATTCTGGAAATCAGTCTGGAGGTTCCTCAGAAAATTGGACATTGAACTGCCTGAGGATCCAGCCATACCTCTCTTGGGCATATACCCAAAAGATGCCTCAACATATAAAAGAGACACGTGCTCCACTATGTTCATCGCAGCCTTATTTATAATAGCCAGAAACTGGAAAGAACCCAGATGCCCTTCAACAGAGGAATGGATACAGAAAATGTGGTACATCTACACAATGGAATATTACTCAGCTATCAAAAACAACGAGTTTATGAAATTCGTAGGCAAATGGTTGGAACTGGAAAATATCATCCTGAGTGAGCTAACCCACTCACAGAAAGACATACATGGTATGCACTCATTGATAAGTGGCTATTAGCCCAAATGCTTGAATTACCCTAGATCCCTAGAACAAAGGAAACTCAAGACAGATGATCAAAATGTGAATGCTTCACTCCTTCTTTAAATGAGGAAAAAGAATACCCTTGGCAGGGAAGGGAGAGGCAAAGATTAAAACAGAGACTGAAGGAACACCCATTCAGAGCCTGCCCCACAGGTGGCCCATACATATACAGCCACCCAATTAGACAAGATGGATGAAGCAAAGAAGTGCAGACCGACAGGAGCCGGATGTAGATCGCTCCTGAGAGACACAGCCAGAATACAGCAAATACAGAGGCGAATGCCAGCAGCAAACCACTGAACTGAGAATAGGTCCCCCGTTGAAGGAATCAGAGAAAGAACTGGAAGAGCTTGAAGGTGCTCGAGACCCCAAAAGTACAACAATGTCAAGCAACCAGAGCTTCCAGGGACTAAGCCACTACCTAAAGACTATACATGGACTGACCCTGGACTCTGTCCCCATAGGTAGCAATGAATATCCTAGTAAGAGCACCAGTGGAAGGGGAAGCCCTGGGTCCTGCTAAGACTGAACCCCCAGTGAACTAGACTATGGGGGGAGGGTGGCAATGGGGGGAGGTTTGGGAGGGGAACACCCACAAGGAAGGGGAGGGGGGAGGGGGATGTCTGTCCGGAAACCGGGAAAGGGAATAACACTTGAAATGTATATAAGAAATACTCAAGATAATAAAAAAAAATAAATAAAATAAAAAAAAATTTTCAACTATAACCACCTTTAAATCTATAATACAGGGCACTAATTACTTGGTATATGTAAAACAACATTTATATTCATTAAACAATAATCTTTCCAACTGAAAAAAAAAAAAAAAAAAAAGATCAGTTATGTTATTATTCACCAACAGGCCAGAAAATGGTTTTGGATAGAGAATTAAAGAAGTAGTTGAAAAGATAGGTATCCTCCTTGACTGAAACTTTCCAGTTTATATATAAGTAAATGGAAACAATGGAGAGTGAGACAAGGGCTTCCCACAAAGATTTTTCAGAAAGTGTTCTAATACAAAGACTTGCAAAACCTTCCAAACAAATCAATTATTAATCTCATGATGGAATGTGTCAACAATGCTGATGGTATGAGTTCAACTCCTAGAACCCACATGTGGAAAGGAGAAAAGAGGCTACTACATGTGACCTCTGACCTCCACATGAACATTGTGGATGCTTATGTTTTACACAAACACACACACACACACACACACACACACACACACACGTGTGTGCATATACCCTCACCCTACACATTACATATAAAATGAAACATAGGTTGATTTCCTTCCAGCTATAACCAATCACTTTTAAATATTTTCTCATCTCTCTTTCATGTTTAATCTTGTGCCTAACACAGGCCAAAAGGTGTCTTAGTGTTACATTTGTCTCTGATATTATTCACATGAAAGCATGTTTTTTCTCTTTTTGTAGTTTCTTAGAAAAACAAAAGACAACTAATCTTTATGAATTTTTAAATTACAAACCCAGATTTTCTTTTTTTTTATAGAATACTTTTTACTTACATTTCAAATGTTGTTCCCTTTCCCAGTTTCCTGGACATAAGACCCATACCCCATCTGCCTCCTCTTCTTCTGAAAGGGTGGTCCCCTCTCTAACCAACACCCCATTCCCTGACATTCCTCTACACTGGGGAATCCAGTCTTGGCAGGACCAAGGTCTTCTTCCACTGGTGCCCAAGAAGGCCATCCTTTGCTTCATATGCAGCTGGAGCCATGGGTCAGTCCATGTATAGTCTTTGGGTGGTACGAACCCAGATTTTCAAGATGCTCAAATAATTTGATGGTACGATGATGAGGAAGAATATTAAAACAAAAAAATGTGAATAATTCTTCAGAAATTTATAAGCACATTGTATTTAAGCATTCATTTTATTTAATATACTTTTTAAAAATGTATGATATGCTGATTGAAGTATTTATGAATCTAGGGCATTCTTCAATGTCATTCTTTAACACTTGTTTTCAGAAAATCAAGGATTAATTGTTTCCCAAAGATAAAATGTAACTATCTTCACAAAAATGTATGTGAACATGTTTTTCATGGTATTAAAAAGAGTTTTAATGTACCCTGAACATTGTAGCTATAAAAGAAGGATTTATAATGTACAGCCCCTGGAATAATCCAAGATGTGGAAAGAAAAGAAAAATCTGAAAATAAAGAAGGCAAAAAGCTTTTGGATAGAAAAGGTTATTTGTAGATTAGAGTGCAGCATTAGTGAAAAATAATATCTTCCAAATTCTTTAGACATATCTTCCTTGGCAAGACTTCATAAATTGTCATTTGTTTTGACTTTACTTATAATATATATTGTATGTAATATAAATATATAATAAATAAAAATAAATATAATATAGATATAAAAATAAATGTCTAAAATATATAAATAAACATATAGGAGTCAATATAAATATTATATATTATAAACAAAATCAAAACACACACACATATTCATTCCATATTATCTCTAATTGAATCTTGTGAATTTCCTGTCAATTGTCAGTTTGACAGGATTTGGATCTACACAGGAGATAAGTCTCCAGACATCCTTCTTAGGGAGTCCTTAACCTCTGACTCACTTCTAAGGATTATGCTAACTGTGTAAATAGAGGTGAGAGGACACCTGATAAAGATGTTTGGAAGCATCCCCTGGGAAGGAGCTCTAGATAGGATAACAAGAGGAAACTGGGCTGGCTGGGTACAGTTTTCACTGCTCTCTGCTTCTAGATTGGGATGAAATAGAAGCAGCTGCTTCAAGGTCTTGCTGCCCTCACTGCCTTGTGTGACTGTACTGTATTCTTCAAGTGTGACCTGAAATAACCCTATCTGTACTTATTGTGTTGTCAGAGTGTTTTATCACAGGACAGGAAAAGAAACTAAACAGATCCCTTTCAATCAAATGATTTTATAGCTGTAAAGTGATGCCTTCAGTAATATAATACTAGTATTCACCAGTCTCATATATTTAACTTTTCTGTGACTAAGGAAGCCTTTTGCTAAGAATAGAATGCTATTATGTATATTCAAGTACCTGATTTCTATATTATCCCTAAACTTCTATAAATTTCAAAAAATGCTGATCTCAGTATTTTCTTTTTCCAATTTGAACATTGGTTTTAGAATTTGTATGTTAGGGTTGGGGATTTGGCTCAGTGGTAGAGCACTTGCCTAGCAAGCACAAGGCCCTGGGTTTGGTCCCCAGCTCTGAAAAAAAAAGAAAAAGAAAAAAAAAAGAATTTGTATGTTACAATAAACAAAGATTAAAAAAATACCCTCATTTTGTCTCTAACTGGACATACCTATAAAATAATGACTTAGCTTCATTATTAGTGTTATCCCTGAACATCGTTCATATTATGTTATCTATTCCTTAAAACACCTACAAATTCTCTCCAACCCTTATCCAGCCCCTTTGTGCATTAGATGGATGGGACACTTAGAACAATTTGCTAGTCTACACTGAAGGTTCAGTTCTCACAGACTGTTACAATTAACTATGTCTCAGTGAAACAGCGCACACCAATCATCCTAGCTGTTAGACAGTCAAAACCCAAATAGGACATCCTTGCATATGCATGCTGGGGTTCTAGACAGGTGTCCATTTCAGTGTCTTTTCCATGTTCCAAGCTGTCTACCTTCAAAATTAGTGCCTTCATATCAGTCAGGCTTTGTCTCCATTATGGATAACCTGGCTGTTTTTCATTAATTTTCTAGTCAATGGGACTCCTTTTAGTTTCTTGTTCTTTACCTGATTTTTCTGAGACTTGTTTTTGCACATTTAACATTTAGACTCTACCAGGCACATTAGAGATAATATATAGTATTATTTTTTTCCTGGGCCTGTCTCAGCTGATTTAAACTAGCTGTTTCCTAGTTCCATCCATTTTCCTACAAATTTAATTGTTCTTTATGAATAATTATTCTTTATGAACAAAAGTTGATATATATTACATGTTCACTATTCTTTGACTTACTTGTAGGCAGAGTCCATTTCAGGCCATTATGAAGAGAGCAGGCGTGAAATCGATGTGGGGATATCTCTGTAGAACTGCATATCCTTTTAGGCACAGCCAGGATACATGGCTGTTCTATATTGAGTCTTTTCAGAAGCCACATACTGATTTAAATAATGACCGATTTACACTATCACCAGCATTGGAAAGGGATGACTCTTTTAGGCATTTTGGTATGCAAGAATGAAGTATTTGCTTGTATAGGTATATGAATATAAATAGAATAATTTTTCCCATAATAACTTGTGAGAATATGTGATCTGAAGGGAGCAAGATACTTTGAAACTTTGCAGACATGGCTGAAACTACAATTTGTTCCCATACTGCTGACAGAGTCATGTGGAATGGTTTAAGGACATCCAGATAATTATATGTACTCTGTAGCAATATCAGGGTAGGCCGGAATACCTTACTAGAAACATTAAATGAATGTTATACAACTCTAAATGTAGAGAGAACGAATTTCAACATGGGTTAACCTTGCTCTTCTCGGTGGGAGTTTTCTCACTGCATAGAGACATTTTTGTATAACAATTAGTAACTGAAGATAACACAGATCTTACTATAATGAGTCAAAATGTCTTTTATTGCAAATATTATTTAGTAGAAATTTTCAGTAATTTCAAAGCTAAGAAAGCTTGACACAAAAGTTAGCAGTACATTGAAAATAATCCAACCTCTTCCTCTATGTCCTTTCTAAAAAGAAACAATATTCTACAAGAATAAACACATATAAGTGTTCTGAAAACTATGATGAATGTGCTTTTCTAAGTTATTAATTATTTCGATAAAACCAGTTATTAAATTATAACAGATAGACTCTAGTGATTTTCACATATTTAGAGAGAATATTCATATTGTTTTCCCAATATGCTCTCATTTGTATGTTTTCTCTTAGAAAACCACTTTGAATTTGAGCTAAATGCATTTTGCTACAGTGTACATCCTGCTTTTCAACAGATTTTGTCTAATAGTGCAAGGAAATTACAAAGTAAAACACAAAACATTTTACAAAGAAAGAGGAATTTTCTTATCGGCCGCCCTTGTGAAAGGCCTAATTTAAAATTCATTGTTAGCATGGCCCTGATGTAGACTTTCCAGTGGGAAGAAGCTTTGTGAAGAAAGGGATGTGTATTTTCATTATGCTTATGAATAAATCTGGAGCTCTGGCATTATCACTGATTGGTGATGTTGTTGCTCATCAGCCCATGTAGTAAAAATGAGACATTGGAGATGCATGTAAATGTAAATACAGAAGGCTTCATTTAAGTCTCAGGCATAGAAGATCAAACTCGAAAGAATTAAAAATAAAACAAGAAGTAGATTAAATCTAGACAATAATACATGGATAAGAGAAGAAAGAGACGACAGCAGGATTAAGAAAGTATATTTCAGGCCTCAAGATATTCATCTAAGGTTGAAAATTCAGAATAATGTTTTTTTCAAATGTAGAGAATATATTTCTTCTGCCCTGCACAATACTTTGAAAACTAATGTCGAATCTGGAGGTGGGATTTTTTTTTCAGCCGTGCTGCAGGAATCACTAAATAGCCGAAACCCAAATGGCCTGCTTTCTCTCACTTATCCACCTTAAATGGAGAGTGGCTGTGTCTGTGGGTCAGGTATCTAAAAGTGCTTGCTTTTAGAAAGCACAGAATGGACTGACTCAGTCCTATTTATAAGGGAGAATAGTAATGAAAGAAAATGGTACCATCACTTTATCCTGGTGAAGCCTCTAGGCGAAAAATGAAGACTAGCATGTGTTTCCATGTCTAACTGGTATCTATCTATCTATCTATCTATCTATCTATCTATCTATCTATCTATATATCTATCCTATTAATATTAATATATCTACTCATACCTGTATACTTTTGCATAGTGTATTTATACAATAGTTGTCTTTGCTGCCCCAAATTCATAACAGTTTTAAGGAGAGGGTGGCAGTGGTTCCCAACCTGTGAATGGTGACCCTTTGGGGAGGCAAACAATCCTTTCACAGGGGCCCCTAACACCATTGAAAAACAGCCATTTCCATTGTGATTCATAACAGTAGCAAAATTACAGTTGTTAAGTACAACCAAAATAACTTTATGGCTGGGGGGTCACCAAATCATGAGGAAATGTATTCCAGGGACACGGCGTGAGGAAGGTTGAACACTGATGGTTTAAGGAAACACAGTCTAAAGTAAAGAGAAAAACAGCAATGAGATTCCCTGACAGCAGAGCTGTGAGAGAACTGCTTGCTACAGGAAAATCAGAAATGTGAGAAATCTGACTAAAACTGGCACTAAGCAATAATGTATAAGACCCAACACCCCAGCAACCCACTTCTACATCTGGGTCGTACTTCCTAATGGCTTAGTGTTAACAGTAATTTAGGGCCAAGTATTTGAACATATGAGCCTGTGATAAATATTTCATAGTCAAGCCCTAAGAATATGCATACACATACACACAGATATTAGCGACCTTCAGCATAAATGTAAACTTTGTTACATTTTAGTATTTGTTGGAATTTTCCTAATTTTCAATAGATATATTTTCAATCATTTTTGTGAAATATATTGCTGTAATTCTCCTTTGAAATCTGTAATATAAAGTTCACAAAGCACAAAAAAGGTTTGAAGAAATATATTTTATATCACATTTAATTTCTAACTGCCAATTTAATACACATGCTGAGTTTCGGGAACATTTTTAGTAAATTTTTCTTTGATTAAAGCTATTAATTGGAACTGCAGGTAGAAAATTACTCACGCATTGCATTTCACCTTTAAGGAGAACTAAGTGAATATATTTTGGAGTAAGAATAACCCGAGCAGCAAACTGAAACAACCCACAGTGCACCTTAATATCAAACGGCACTTCATTAAGTCTTAACACAACTACTTAGAATGTGTTGGGCAGAGCATTTGCTACAAATCATTGCTAATGTAGGATATTAAATAACTTTAAAATTAGCTGGTACACTTCTATTAAATTGTCTTAATGAATATTTTAAGAGGGAAATGCTCCAACATCAACTAAAAATATTTCATTCCTTCCCTCTTTATATTTCCATTTTATTATTTTATTTGTTGATTATGTTTTGTTTTGTTTTGTATTGGGCTCTCCTAGAATGCATTCTCTAGACCAGGCTGGCCTCAGACTCAGGGATTCACCTACTTCTGCCTCCCAACAGGTAGGATTAGAGGTGTGCCTTGCCACCACATAAAGCAGTGTTGATTATTTTAAGATTAAGTTTATTATTAGAGAATTGACAACTGTATGATCTTATAAAGAAAATTTTGTCCCTCTGAGATCCAGTACTAAGACTGTAGACTGTAATGTTTGCAATTCTCGGTTTTTATAGGCACTTCGTTTAGTGAATTTTTCAGCCCTCCAAATTCTTCTTATACTCTTAGGTGCTGGTGATTGGTCATATAAAATCCATATCCACAAGGCCCGATTTCCTAGAGAGGGGACAAAGGCAACAAATCCCTTTTCAAATTAGGAAAGGTGTTTGGAATGTCTTCCTCAAGTATGTGGATAAAGTATGATCAGTCAGCTTCATCTGTAAGGATGGATTACTGCTCCATGTTCATGCTTTCTTTGTCAGGATAGACTGTGTCTCTTCTGAAGCTTTAGCCAATGCAAACGCTCTCTTCCCTAAGTTCCTTTTTCCAGGGATAATCTATCATTCTCACAGAAAAGTAACAAATAGTTATCTCCTCAGCCACTGCAGATAAAATAATTTCCTAAAAGAAGTGAAAGAGGAAAGACATTTTAATATATTTTTAAAGATCATGCACATTTAACTTTGTAGCCAATGCATAGGACGAAATATATCCCAGTTATATTCTGAGAATATAAAAATGGTGCTTAATAAGAAATCCAGACACGTCTCAACTACCAAACATAATGCCTCATATCTTGGCATGATTTACATGTTCATAGCATGATGAACAATGCCATGCCTTTCAAAACATTTTTCGGTACTGCAATTTTTGCAAACTCATTTTAAATCTCTTGGCTTCTCTCATCTTCTTTAAATATTGCGGTGATTTGAGTAGAAATAGCTCTCAGGGGTTAAATGTTTAAGTTGGGTAGAAATATGTCTCGTAGGATTACATGTTTAAGTACTTGGTACTCAGTTGATGTAAGTGTTTGGGAAAGACTGGGAGGTATGGTCTTAGAGGAAGTGTTTCACTTGATCAGGCTTTGGGTGGTGAGGACTTCTGGGATTTCCAGTGTTTTTTCTCTCTATCTACCTCACGATTGTGAGCAAATGTGAGCTTTCACCTGTTCCTTCTCTCTGCCATCTGAAACCTTAAGCCAAAGTCAACACTTCCTTTTATAAGTTGCCTTGCTCGTGATGCTGTATCATAACAGTAACCAAGACAGTGTGATCTATGTGGCCATATATGTTAATGAATATTGATCGTGGTATCTCATGGCTGTTTACCAATAATTTCAACCAACCAGCTCTTATTACCTTCAAATCCAGTGGAATTTCAGAGCCTTCCAGAACTCTTGGACCTGCAGTGGGTATTTGCCTCTGTTTTTTCTTTGTCTTCTGCAGTACTCTGATCCAACCACTCTCATAGCATTGATTCTTTTCTGTCTCTGAATTTATTTTTCATTTTTAGATACTGAGTTCATATGTCTTTGTAAGGTTAGTGAATGCAGAGGACTGCTTGGTCCTCACCATTAACATTTGAAGAAGGTGTTCTTACCATCACACCCCAGATTCATAGTTGAATGAAGGAAGAGACCAAAATAGAAAACAAATTATGAATCAGGCAACACAGTTAATGAGTCCCAGGGGTAGATTCAAACAGAAGGAATCAAACACCAAACTCATGCATGCCCTTCATATCTACATCACTTTTCCATTAGCTGCACCATCTGGTATGTCATGTCCCTTACGCAAATGCTGGCTAAAACAATTGGACTCTGAGTAGTGTCCTCTATCTAAAACAAGACTGAAATAAAGATAGTGTTTTTTTTATTTTACTTAATCTTTTTTTTTACACTCCAGATTTTATCCTTCTCCCCATCCACCCACTGACTATTCTACATCTCATATCTCCTACCCCCGTCTCCACAAGGATGTTCTCACCCTCAACCCCAACCCTACCAGACATCTCCACTCTCTGGGGCCTTCAGTCACTTGAGGGTTAAGTGCATCTTCTCTGTCTGAATCCAGACCTGGCAGTCCTCTGTTGTATATGTGTTGGGGGCCTCATATCAGCTGGTGTATGCTGCCTGGTTGGTGATCCAGTGTCTCAGAAATCTTGGGAGTCCAGGTTAATTGAGAATGGTGATCATGCTACAGGGTTGCCCTCCTCCTCAGCTTCTTCGAGCTTTCCCCTAATTCAACCACAGGGTCAGCAGATTCTGTCCATTGGTTGGATGCAAATATCTACATCTGACTCTTTCAACTGCTTGTTGGGTCTTTCAGAGGGCAGTAATGGTAGGTCTCTTTTTGTGATCACCCCATAGCCTCAGTAATGGTGCCAGGCCTTGGGGCCTCCCCTTGAGCTGGAACCTACTTTGGGCCTGTCGCTGGACCTCCTTTTCCTTGGACTCTTCTCCATTTTGGACCCTGCAGTTATTTTAAACAAGAACAATTATGGTTCAGAGTTTTTGACTGTGCAACCCATCTCTCACTTGACACCCTGTCTTTCTGCTGGAGGTGGTCTCTACAAGTTCCCATTCCCCACTGTAGAACTTGTCACCTAAGGTCCCTCTCTTTGAGTCCTGGGAATCTCTCAGCTCCCAGATCTCTGGTACATTCTAGAGCCACCACACCCCATCTCCTACCTCCTGAGGTTGCCTGTTTTCATTCTTTCTGCTGGCCCTCAGGGCTTCAGTCCTTTCCCCCTACCCAATACCAGGTCATGTTCCAGTCTTCCCCTCCCTGTCCCCATTCCTACCCAGGTCACTCTCTCCCACCCCCCTCCTGTGATCGCTTTCTTTTCCCTTCCAAATAGAATTAAGGAGTCCTCACTTGAGTGTTCTGGCTTGTTAAACTTTTTGAGTTCTGTGGACTGTATCTTGAGTATTCTGTATGTTTTTTAGCTAATATCCACTTATTAGTGAGTGCATACCACGTATGTATGTCCTTTGGGGTGTGAGTTACCTCACTTAGGATATTTTCTAGTTCTATCAATTTGCCTGAAAAACTCCTGATGTCCTCATTCTTAATAGTTGAGTAGTATTCCATTGTGTAAATGAACCACATTTTCTGTATCCATTCTTCTGTTGTGGGACATCTGGGTTGTTTCCAGCTTCGGGCTATCACAAACAAGGCTGCTATGAACATAGTAGAACATGTGCCCCTGGGGCATCTTCTGGGTATAAGCCCAAGAGTGGTATAGCTGGATCTTCAGGTAGGTCTATTTCCAATTTTCTGAGGAATCTCCAGATTGATTTTCAGAGTGGTTGTACCATTTTGCAATCCCACCAGCAATGGAAGAGTGTTCCTTAAATAAAACAATGTGTAAAAATAACACAAAAGAGCACCTACAAATATTCATTTAGTAAATTCTTTAAGAACCCATTGTTTCCTATTCTAACTCTGCCCCATCAATAAAATTTTTTCACTGCTTTTGGGTGTTGATGTATCTGTATTCACATACAGGACACTATTCCTAACCTAAAATATTCCTCAAAAATAATGTCTCAGATTAGAAAAAAACATATATATATATATATATATATATATATATATATATATATATATATACTTTTTTCCATCTTTGAACCAACTAATAAGGTCATCCTACTCTCACAGTAATCTGCTCCTGCAGAAAATGAGAATTGTTCCAAGAAAGTCACTTCTTATTTTGTATATTAGCTTTATCACTTGGGAAATGAAGAAAGATTTAGAAGAGAAACACTTGCCTAACCCTTCAAAAAGCTTTGGGGACAGTGGGTAATGAGATAATGATTTCTAAAGCACCAGCACATTTGAAGATAAAAGTTGCTGTGAGATACAAAGATGGTAAGAATTTCAGGCAAGCAGCTCATGAAATAGCCATTTACAAGATGAGGTTTAATTTCAAGAAGTGCTTAGATTTAGCTCCTAAAACCCAAGTGATTATTTTAAGGCTAAAAAAAATGCAAGTTTGGTAGAAAACAAATAAATGGATCATAAATATGCCATCCTTACTAAAAAAATCAAATTCTACTTCCTAAATTTAAAAATGTATTAAGATCGGTAGCTCTGTAAAGAAATAAACAAAACATGTGCCAAGGAAAGCAGAGTGAGCATGTTTCATAAAGACAGAATGTGTAGTTACAGAATCATAAAAATAACAGCATGCACTACATCTTGCTGGCTGGATACTTCAGCGTACCTTTCAGAGACTAAGCAACATTTCTACATCCAAAGCTACCCTAGCTATCATGTCTTCTTCTCTATCCCAGCCTAAATCAAAGTAAGCCTGAGAAAAACCAAACCTTTCCCCACTGAAGTTGCTTCTTCCCCACACTGACAGTAGTGAAAATAAGAGCTGCAATGAGAAATCCAGGGAAAATTTCATAAATTTTTTTCATAAATGTTGAGAAGAGATTGTGTGTGAAAATAAGTTTTAGGATCAGGCCATAACTGTGTATCCTGTCTGAATTGAAAAGGACTCATAGTTAGGGCTACACGGTTCAATGATACTCAAATTTATACTTACTTTTGTAGACATAATTTATTTTCAACTGTACATACTATCCTTTGCATACTGGCTAAGAGCAGATGAGAAATTAGTTCATAATTAGTAAGCTATTTTTTATCTGTAATCCTAGAATGTGTGAAACTGGGAAAGACTGATTATCCGTTAGTTAAAACTAGTCTGAATGATATAGTGAGTTATGCCTGGTCTACTAAAACCCTGCACATAAAACAATAATAACAAAAGCACACACACACACACACAAATACACACACACACATCACACACAAATACACACACATCACACACAAATACACACACAAATACACACACATCACACACAAATACACACACACATCACACACAAATACACACACACATCACACACAAATACACACACACACATCACACACAAATACACACACATCACACACAAATACACACACACAAATACACACACAAATACACACACACATCACACACAAATACACACACAAATACACACACACATCACACACAAATACACACACACATCACACACAAATACACACACACACACACACAGAACAAAAATAATAAAAATCTCTTTGCCCTTAAATTTATATGGTTTGTTTTCTTAGGCAAGGTCGCACTTTGCTCAAGCTTATCTCCAACTCACTATGTAGATGAATATGGCTTTCAACTCCAGATCTTTGCCCAGCTCTCCCTGTTTTGGGTGTTGCATTCAATGTGTGTTGTGAAAAAGTATTATTAAATAATGTTAAATTATCATGTTATGAAATGTCTTAACCCTCTTTCACAGCTCAAATATTACATAAAGAAGGCCCTGGATATTCATAACTTTGATTCTGATTTTAGATGTCTTTGCCAATGCTTATGTGTTATTGCCTTAAAAATCAACAGAAATGCCTATATTTTAAATTAAATAGGAAAATCCAAAATTCATTTTATCACTTCGTATCTTGAAGTGATATAGGAAAAAGGTGAATCAAAATATTAAGGCTGTGGGTAAGTTGCTTATTATTTTTTATATATAAAATTAAGAATAGGAGAAGCTTAGGAGACAAATGTGTTTTCTAACATTATTTTGCATGTATTGGGTAATAATATATTTTGGTATTAATGTATCCTGCAGGACTCACTTCTTACCTCTCCACAACAGTTCACTGAAACAATAGGTCATTAGTTTTGCATTAAAAATTTATGTCATACATTCTATTTGCATAATAATACATAAGGACCTGGTAACATGAATATTCTGTGAAGGGGAAAATACCATTCACGTGTTTGAGTGTACCATTTCCTCTTAATATGAAATAACAAATTATGGCTGAAAAGGTCTATACACTTGCTCTTCTTGGAAAATGTGGGTCCAGAATTAAAGAGGTATTAAGGTTAATTGTCTATATAGGCTGCGTGCTATCATACATGGTCTATAGTAGAAAACATAAAGTCATTAATCTGTATGATGCCTGATCTATTTAAGAGTAGTTGCTTGATTACTAAGCATAGTATCAATAGAGAAGTAATTTTAATACATTAAATCACAGTACAATTTGCCCTACTAGATTATTTTATATTTTTGATTCCCAATATATTAAAGGGTTATTTTTTTCTTGTAAGCAAATATTATGCTTAATTAAACATCTCTCTAAAGTCTTATTTGTACAATGCAAAAGTCAATCACCATATATTACATTAACTTATATTTTTATTACATTAATTTACTATGTCTATTAAATAAGAAATTACTGAAAAGAGTTTTAAACAATAATGAATTGGACCTCTTAATTTTAACAATTGGAAACATGTCAGTTTGAATATAATGATTTGAGTCAAACAGCCTTTCTTATGGGAGAAAATTTCTATAACATTCATAAAATTTTAAAACGAAATGTAGTGCTTCTTTTACAGAGAAACTTAATTCTTAAAGGCTAGTGAATAACTTATTCTATATGAATAATAACAATTAATTTAGAACATATCAAGGTTTTCTGCATGATTTTTAATGGCTAATTCCTTTTCTATGTAAGCCATTTTTGCAATGTGGCCTTTAGTGCCCCAAATTAAGCAATTCTTATTGTGTTTGTGGAACTTCTATTTTCTCTTTATCATTTTCATACTCTTGGGTAGGTCATAGGAAATATTGTTCAATATAATAATGTGTTAAAAATGTGTATAACTATGATCAGTTACTTTATAAATGAACCAATATCATGGATTAGGATAGAGCATACACCATTCCTCTACCCTGTCAAACTCCATGGAGTGAGTCAAAATATTTTTAATATTATAACTTCAGTACAAAGCAGAAAACCATAAAATAGATGATAGTTCATTGTGTTTGTTATTTGAGTGAGTTGAAAAAGGACTGGAGGACAATTCTGGGTATATTTGTAGGGATGTATCTAGACAAAATTAACTAAAAAGGAAGGCTCCCTCAGCCCTTAGTCACAGATTTGAGTCCCTACCTAAAGTCTGAGATGGAACTGAGGTACTAAAGGAGAAAATGTGCTAGCATTCAGACATACTTTCTCTGCTCCTCGTCTGTCAAGTTGTAAGCTCCCCTGATTCAGCATATCTTTTCCCAACACTTGGTATTTGATAGAATCCTGTCAATCATGAGTAAAAGCAACCACTTTTCCTTCTAAGCAAATTGCACAAGAAATCTAGCATACACATTATCACTAAAAACAAAAGTTACATAGCACCTTTGGAAAGTTGGAAACATTCAGGGTCCATGTGTACATGAGAAATATTAAAAACACCATTTTTAAGATTAGAAGGCTGCAATGAACTAATGAACAGAATAGCTGAGAAGAACCCTAGAGCAGTTGTCGAATTGCATGGGACACACATTTTTAGAAGCTAGGTTGTTAGGCAGACATGAGAAATTGTGCAGCAGAACTTTTTCTACACAGCAAACATGGTGCAAACATAATTGTGTCATATGAGCCTGGAGGTCAGTACTGGTCTCCAGATAATTGTTAATCCTTGAACAGGAGAACTACCTACAACTATAGGCAGACAGTTCCAAACCCTCAACACTGAAAGAAAAATCAACAGCAAAGCAACAAGTTACTAACAAAAGCAGAACAAATTATAGTCATGCATAGTGGAGAAATGATATGAAAATATATATATATATATATACATATATGACACATGACATGTGAAGTATAATGATATATAAAACTACATAAAATCTAATTTCTTGTAACTGAAATTTCAGAATTGAAACTGTAAGTAATGAAGAAAGGAATGCATATAAAATAACAATACAAATGCAATATAGAAGGGGTTAAATTGAACCTGTCTGTTCTATTTTGTTTTCCTGAATTAATGTCATCATGGTTTGAT
The DNA here is from genome assembly GCF_021556685.1 of Rattus norvegicus. NCBI lineage: Eukaryota > Metazoa > Chordata > Mammalia > Rodentia > Muridae > Rattus > Rattus norvegicus. The sequence continues at coordinate 57,816,056 of NC_141549.1, forward strand.
ATCCTCAGAACATTTTCATTTCTACTAGTTTATTTATTATATTAAAAGATTTATATTAAAAGTATGATTGTATAATCAATAGGAAAAGTTTAGAGTTTCTATTTGCCTTCAATTGACATTGTATTTATTTTCTCAGAGAATAAAATTGTGGAAGAATTTGTTCTATTTAATTAACACAAAGATTGTCATACATTTTCTTCAGAATTAAGTTCAAAATTCCAAGTAAATAAAATCATAAGGAAAAATGTAGGATGACTGGCATTCATCCCATCAGACAAATATCCAACATTAACAACATTCCAAATATAAACATTTAGTCTTAGAAGAGCTCAGACTTGCCCCAATAGTTAGGGTCTCTATTGATGTGGGAAAACACCATGACCAAAAGCAATGTGTGCAGGAAAGCATTCGTTTGACTTATGCTCCTCATCACAATTCATCACTAAAGGCAGTCAGGATGGGTATTCAAGCAGGACAGAAACCTGGAGGTAAGAGCTGACACAGGTCCTGAAGCAATGCCACTTCCTGGATTGTTCTTTATGGATTCTTTAGCCTGCTTCCTATAGAACCCAGAGTGCCAATTAAAAGTCAGGCTCTCTTCTATCAGTCACTGATTAAGAAATCCCTACTGTTCTGCCCACAGCCTAGTGATTAGGGAGGTATTCTCTTCACTGAGATCCCCCCTTACAATTGACTCTAAACTGTATCAAGTTGACATAAACTAGCAAGCACATTAATCTTAACATTTTTTTTCCTTTTCTTCCACCTCACTCAGCCTTATTTCATCACAACTTTAGCAAATTACTGCTCTAACTCTTAAGTCTGTTTTAAATATCTGTGAATAATAAACCTCAGGTTTGTTACATCTATGGCAGCAACAAATAATTTCTCATGCTTTTCTCAAATGTACTGGAATCATTTCTATTTCACGAACATGGTGGCAGCTATTCCATACGGCAGATGAGCCTCGCTTCTGCAGTAAGAGTGAGAACCAGAAATTCCATGTGAAGACTGCAAACCAGCATTTATAACACAATCAAGATTTATTAAGATGACTCCACAAGCAATACTGCACAAAATTTATGAACTGTGTAAGTGCTATAAAGGTCACTTGAGATGCAAGAGTTTAATTTGGAATACCATGTTAGGGTACAAAATTGCTTCACTTAATGCTTGTTAAAATAAATGGTTTAAGGGTATTTGTCTCTGTCTGTGAAGTCCATAAACTCCAGTCAATAATCCCATGTCATCTAATTCCTTACAAAGCTTTGATTTCTTTTGCTGTCATTCAACAATCTACACCTTATCACAGGCACAAAATATAAATAAAATAGATGCAAATTTAATGTTGATTTCAAAATACACCACCATTTGAAAAAATGACATTGTACCACATGACCTGTGTAACTGTCAACATTTAATATTTTATATCACCACCCCTTCTCTCATCTCATTCCAAAAAATGAAGGAATAGACAGCTTTAAAAAGACAAAAATGGAAGTGTACAAGAAATTCAATATTTCTAATATGAGCATTTGCTTGTGGAGAATGTTTTAAAAGATAAATTCATACCATGCATATCCTTTATATATCTAACAATGTGGCTTTGATGATTAGAGCCTCATCTTGACCAAATCAAGTTTTAGTTTTTTATAAATATACCCTAACAAATGGATGTTTTGAATCTCAAATGCTTACTTATTACTCTAATCTTAAATGGTTTCATTAAGCAAGAACTAGTATGCTTGTTTCACAAATTAGGAAAATAAAACCTTAATTCTCTCTCTGCTTACTTTCTCAGTTAAGTAAAATAGCTGAGTTTACAATGTCTGTCTGGATCTCTCAGCAAAATAAAATTGGAGGCCAAGCCCGATAAACTGAATTTAATCTCTAGGATTTACATAATGGAAGTGGCAAACCAGCTCCTATAAGTGATACGTACATATATAATGTAGTATATCACACACACAGAAGGGGGCGCTATATATTATATAACCTAATATGTCTGTCTCTGGTATGCTTTCATGTCCTACTTTCTGCTTTTTTTTCCAATTATAAGGCACTGTAAAGCACGAATCAGTGCCGTACACTAATGATCCTTGTTCATCATCTTAGAAACAATTTAATTGATACTGCTGTCGAAGTCATCTATTGCCATAGGTTGATGCGGATTAGACAAACTTGGAGATGTAACATCTGAGCAAGCCAGTTTTTAAGGACTAGGTTTCCTGTCTATCATGAAGAAAGGCGTCCTTAAAAGTTTGTTGAGAATTTGTGCCAATAGCAACAGTGCTTGGGTGAATAAGAAATGCCATGAAGAAGCAGCAGAGTAGAGTAAAATTGGACTAAGAAATCAACTGAAATTTGCCATCAATTTTATTAAAAATAATTTTAATTATGAAAAATGGTATAATTCACAACAACAGCCTTATACCTTCATGGTGTGGGCTTTCTCCCTTTGACTTAATTTCATCTTCTCAATATGCATGTTCTCTTGGCATTTTTATGTACTTACATTCTTTAAAAGAATAAAAAGAAACTTCAAATAAACAGAATTTTTTAATCTCTGGGAAGAGGAACAAAAGCCTAGAAGACAGATGTAATAGAGGGCATAAAAATTGTTCCCGAAACTAAATCTTTATATTATAGCAAAATGGAGTAAACACTTCCTTCTATAACAAGGGACATCAGAGATGATATACAATTAAACTCTCAAGTGATTGTGAGAGTCTTCTACCTTGAAAGTGTCCTTAACGTCCAGAGTGAAACCAAACAAGAAAACAGAAAAAAAAACACAAAAGAAAACATTTTATGAACAGTCAAATTTTGAAATATTTGTGATGAACTGAAAGTGTACAGGGGGTGGAAGTCTCAACCTGAATGTGATACAGATTGGCATAAGAATTCTCTAGGGAAAGCATTTGGTGTCTAGACAAGTGTAGGGCACAGCCTTAACTCCCCTCCAAGGACATTACATAAAGCTACAATCCTATACTTCTCTATACTCTTTCACTTGATTATGTCTATTTATTTACATTCCTGTGTCTGCTTGTATACACTTGCCAAAGGGAGCACACTTGGCAGCCAGAGGATAAATTGTGAGGATTGGTCCTTTTCTTTCCCCATGCAGGTTCAGGGATCCAACTCAGATCATCAGGTTTCACATGTTACCTGTTGAGCCATTTCATTGGCCCATTGGCTTTATTTTTTCAGTACTACGATGGCCTGGGAATATTTTTAAATATCCTGCAACAAAAGCACACTACATGTGCCTTTTATGTCAGCATGGGTTATGATTTACAAGAATTATTGAGACAAGTAGACTACTAGAATGAGAAATCCCAACACAGAAATATGCTTTAGATAAAACCAGTCTTTACAAGAATGGATGATACAGGAGGTCTCCCACCAGGGAATACAAAAATTTAAGGAAAGAGTAGTGATATAAAAATATGTGGAAAGTTAAGCAATTAAATACATTAAAACAGTTTTACTTTATTTAATAAAATAAAAGTTAAAAGAAGCCTTTAAAGATATTCAATAATCATGACACATTAGTATGAACATTGATCATAAAGCCAATGTGTTTTATTTTTTAACTTAACACCGAGGTTGATTAAGTTATATAATGACATTGTAACAAAGTTACCCTCAAAGAATTTAGTCAAGAATATGTAAGTTGATGATTAGTACTTCTAAGATATTTTAGTTATATGGATTAATGACATCTTGCACATGAAAAACGCTTTAAATTCTTTTCATAGAAATGTTCAAGACATATTGCCATGCCAATGGGAATGTAAATGACTTTGCACAAAGAAATCAATTCTAATGCATTTTCACATTTATATGAAAATCAACACATTTTCTTTTTCCCCTTGAGTTGCCACTCAATGATACAGCTGGATTTTAGAGGAAATCATTTCTTGAAACTTTTCATCTGGTCAGTTCTTCGCTAACAATGATTGAACACATGGTTATACAACCTGATGCACTGGCCCATGCTTTGCCAAAATTGCTCTTTCTATCACTTCAGTCCTTGTTATGAAGGACAAAAAAATGAACTCTCATTACAGTGTAAGAGTTTCATTTTATAACCCCTGTATTTTGTCAGTAACCAAGGAGACTCTTACACAACTTATTATCCACTGAAAATGTACTAATAGATAAGATTTCTTCAAAATTTTTGTCTAATGACTCTAACATGGATAAAATTTTAATTGCAAGACATGACGAGACATGATGTGTGAATTACTGATTGATTTAAGGGACTCATTCATTTAGTAATACCTGAAAATATATTTTGATAAGAATGTTTTATATTTATTACACCTAACCAGAAAGTAAATTGTTCTAGAACTATCATTTGATATGTTTCACCAATAATTATTTCTAATTGGTTAGATCAGAATTTGAAGAACTGTAATTGAAAAATTTTATTGCCTTCAGTAATGCTCACAACCATTTATTTTTCAGTGCAGATATAATTTAGTTTTCTGTTTCTACTATAATAGGTAATGATAAGAGAAAGGATTCATTTTTTTTATTTCTTTCCCTATAATTAGCTATCATTTAGCTTTAAAACAATGAAATCAGGAAAACGTGATCTAAATTCCTCTTTACTATTAGGCTTTTAAATGGAAAATACATGTTTGGTGCTTCTTTTGTCAGGAATCTCTAAGTGAAGAGATCTTGTAGAAGGAATATATACATTAAAAGCTATTTGTTAGATTGTTTTAAAATATGTGATCCAGATAGTCTAACAATTGCTGTAACACACTGGGGTGGCAGAAAATCTGGTAGATGTTAAGTTCATAATGCTGGACGTCTCAGCACATCCCTTAAGGTGCTTGAACCCTTAAGGATTCCTGAAAGGCTGCTCATCCACATATATTGGAGTCCCAAATAACTAATACCACCATCCTCAGTAATAGGATACATGAAATTGACAGAGAGAGGGAGGAAAGGTCGCAAAAAGAAAAGTGTCCTTCCATGTTCTTTGTGTGAGCCAACACCAAGTGTGGTTCAGATTTAGGGTAAGTCTTCCTCCTTTCAATGTTGGACTGAAACCATTTCTCTCAGGAGTCCTAGCACATAGCACGTCATTTGATTTTAGATGCAGTCAAGTTAATGGCTAAGATTAGTCATCAAAATTTAATTTTCTGTATTTTAGCTTTATCTATTTAAAGATATGATGTTTCTTTCCATTTGTAAGGCATGGAGTTCTCTTGGGAGGTAAAGCTCTCTCTCTCCATTTTGTGAGACCTAAGGCCTCAAACCTAGATCGCTAAACTAAAGTGGATTAGTGTGTTATTATGAAAACAAAAGAGCTACCAATTAATTTACCCTTCATTTAGTTTCATAATAATAAAATGACTTTGCTTTTTATTACATGTTGGTTATCATATTCCCTTTTAAAATGATGCTGAATATAAAAATGAAAGTAGGTAGTGGAGGAAACGTATTATTACTATTGAAACTAGTCCAGGGGTTGGGGATTTAGCTCAGTGGTAGAGTGCTTGCCTAGCAAGCGCAAGGCCCTGGGTTCGGTTCTCAGCTCTGAAAAAAAAATAAGAAACTAGTCCAAACGTTGATTATTACTAACATATCTAGTCTAACAATGACAAATATCATGTTAAATTTGGACAATTAAGAAACAGGCTTCACTGACCTGTAAGAGAGTAGTACAGAGTGTGTTGTTACACTTGGTGTTTATCTCATAATGAAATAAGTATGATTCTAGAGTATTCAAATCTCAGTCTTACCTACAGAATGAAAAGTAAGAATTGATAATTTGTTATCAGATTAGTTTGAAGGCCAATTTCTCAGAGTGAAGGACGTCTATAAACCGTGTGATCATTACATTCTCTTTGTCGTCGTACTTGCTGTAATGTTTCCTGTTTGGATACCATAGTGAAAATGGCTACCAAGAGTAGAGTACTGTAGCAATGGAGGCTTAAGAAAAGAACGGCACCTACACATATCTAGTCTGCTATTTATCCATGTGAACTAGCACTCTACAAAATGGCAGTTTTAAAAAATATATTGTCAAAGGAATTGTTCTTACACCACCCTTCGTTATAAACAAATTCCTGATGGATGTCAAATGTTATCAGAACCAATATGTCCAGACACACTTGAATATCATACTTCTTTTCCAAAGAATGGGAAATATCACCCTTTATATTCTCACACATTGTACATTAAAAAAATCTTTATTGTCTGACCACTATTCCAGGTATTGAAAACCGGGGCTCTTACTCTCATATACCCATCCACAACAAGTAATTATATTTTATATCGAAGATGGTACTAAAGCTTAGTAATAACACATAAAGTACAGCTAACAAGGACATTATAAATACTTCCACAATAATAATGCATATAACATGATTTAGGGATATTAAATTTTATAATTATTGGCAGAGATCTGATGATCATAGACAAGGATATTTGGAGACAAAATTGAAATAGCTGAGGAGTCAGAAAGTTATGTGAAAACTGGAGAAAGAAGAGCGAGGGCACAAAAACGGATATGTGGACATTTGAAATATTCAAGGCAGGCTTAAGAAAAAGTAAGTGGGACAAGTTTACCTGCAGTAGGGCAAGTAAAAGTAGAGAAAATTAGTGACTGAGGGAGAGGGGTCCCATGGAGACAGGGGGATGTAGAGACAGGGGGATGTAGAGACAGGGGGAGACAGAAGTAGAGGGAGAGAGAACGCCAGATAATTGATAGTAGTAAGGTAGACAAATGTTTTGTGAACAGTTTCCAGTAAATTTATTGTAGATGAGAGCAGAAAGAATTGAATGGTTTCTAATCAGGAGAGGAACCATACAATGATCATGTTTTATAAGAAATTTAAATGCATGATTTAAAGGTTTTATGAGGATGTTCACTGATCAGTGAAAAAGTCAATTTAGGAGGCATACTAAAACAATACTGTGGGAGCCTGCTTGTTACTGTGCTGCCTATTTTTACAGTGCCACACCACATGTTACTCCTGAAGTGTGAAGTGGTAATATGAGAGAAGGCAAAGTGTCTCAATCATCATTTAGAAGACCAAATATACTTAAAAGTTGGCTACAAGAAGAGGCTCAAGAATTAAAAATGCTCTGAAACGGTTCATCCAGAGGACCTGTGTACCTGTTTCCTAATGCTCACAGGTTGCTTATAACTGTCCATAAATCTAGTTCCATTGGATCTGACTCCTTCTTCTGGCCTCTGCAGGCCCCAGGCATGTATATAGTACGCAAACATGCACACTTAAAAAACACCCATACATATTAGATAGAGAGATATAGGCAGATAGGTAGATAGATAGATAGATAGATAGATAGATAGATAGATAGATAGATAGATAGATAGATAGGTTAAAAGATATATTGAATTAAAATATATTAGGGAAATTAAACTGAGTTGTTATTTCTTTGTATGGCATCTTTGAAAATTCCATAATACATATAAAATGTGTCCTACATTTCCATAAAATAACAGGTCTGTGGAAATGTTACCAAACTATGGGTACTTACAAATAGCATCGTGAATTGAATCTAGGATTCAAAAGCACACAAAGATAGCTGCAAAGTGTTCTATCTAAGTGACTTGGTTGACATTTTAAAGCCAAGAGGACAAAATTAAATGACCAAGTTTGACGCCAAAGATAAGAAGTTAGGTTTTTAGATTATAGGTTCTGGGATACAAAATCTGGAAGGACAGGATTCTATTTTATACTCATACTCATATACAATTTGTTTAGAAGTTTGCTCACTAAAGAAGGAAATTTTGAAGATGTAGTCTTCATGTGTGTCCATAACATATTTTTTCAATTTCTTATTGTAGGGGTGATGTGTTATGTATTAAGTATATATGGAGTCTTGCTGTTCTGAACCAATGAAGGCCCTTAAAATACATAGGGCTATAGACCAAGGGAGTTTGCAAAAATTTTGAAGAGCTCCATATATTATGGTCTTATGGGAGGTTTCTTGAAAACTTTTCTATACTGTACAATATGTAATTCTCTTACTGAAATTTAAAACTGCAATATGAGACAAGCAGAGGGAAATAGCCTGTGTTATGTTGTGATGATCTAAACAAACACAAGCGAGAAGAAAGGGGAAGTTCAGGGAGATAAACAATATTGCACTCAGACCCTTTCAAAGGGGGAGATTGCAAATCAGACCTGGTTCTATGGAAAGGTCAGGAGGCTTGGAGCAATAATGTGAGAAAAGTTGAATCTAGAGTATTCATTTTGGGTTTTATGGGGAGAGCAAATCAAGTAATCAGCTCATGTGACTTTCTAGTGCCTGACTCCTGATAACTAAGGAAAGGATAATATTGCCTCCTGAGTTTTAATATGACTCAGGGTGAAGAGCAAGATAAGAAAGTAGAGTTCTGCATTGGTAATTTTGCATATGGTAGGAATTAACTTAGTTTGATCTAGGTCTTTTATTACTGTTTAGAAGACCATATTTATAGGAGTGGTAGTAAATACATTTTGTATGTTTTTATTAGTTGTTTGAGACTTTCATACATTAAATTTTGACAATAGTAACCTCTCATCTATCATCATCCAAGTTTGTTTCATTCTCAAAATCCTTCAAGACCAATTGTACTGCTCAAATATTCCTGGATGTATACTCCTCCACTCAAGTGTGGTTGACTTACCAGGAATTACACTCTTAGAGAGGCTTTCTTCCCTTCTAGAAGCTAATGACTGCCTGTATGCATGCAGCTTGGGGTGGGATATTCTTCCAAATCTCTCATCTCCTTGCTGTTATCAGGTATGGCTTAGGTTTTGAGTGTGCTGTGACAGCAGTGTGACTTCAAGTGTACAGTTGTCATGTTACATCCAGAAGATGGTTCCTTGTAGTCATCTACCACTGCCAACTTTTATTCTTTCTCTACCTCCTCTTACACAAGGGTCACTGAGTGTTGGCTAAGGTATATGTGTTCCCATTAGGGCCAAATATTATGCATCTCCTAATCCTTTGCACTCTGGTTAGTTGTAGGTCACTGCGTTAATCAAAATGTACTAAATAGTAGCTTCCTAGATGAGAGATACATTGATCTTTGGGAATACCATTAAGTCATTAATAGTCAGTTTTGTACTATGACCACTTAGCAGCCCAGTAGTAATAAGCTATACCATAAGGACTTTTGAAAAGATGGTGGACTAGTATAATAAAGGGTGAATCATATAATAGAAAATACAAATTTCTAAGATTCTATAGAAATATTCACCTTTACTCATGCTCTTTAGTTCCCAAACAGAATGCCTGTCTTCTTTCAACCCCACCTTCATTCCCAGGAACAGCATGCAGTAAATGGGTGACATGGTAGCATCATGGATAATAGGACATCTTATTGTGAAGTTCTTTCCTTCTCCATTGTTTTGTTCTCCAAACACACGAAAGATGAACTATACTTATTTTCCTTAAGAACAGAATTTGTTTAGTGAGAATGAGGCTGGAAATTTAAGAGGCTATTCCCAATGTTTCAAACAACAATTACATGATATATATATATATATATATATATATATATATATATATATATCCTTTTTCTAACTGATAACTAGATACATCTATTCATGGTTTAAAATATATTACCTCTGTTTTCATTTTTGTTAAGCAAAATCAGAAAGTATTTGTGACTATTAAAAATAGTTTATATCACAGCTCTTTAGAAACCAAAATATTCAAATTATATTTCCATTCGTATGCTATACACTTTAAAAATAGCAAAATGTGCTATAGTTGAAGTTCTGACTTAGCTTCCCTGTCAACTATGATTTAATGGTAAGAAAACCTGCTAGCTTTGGCTTAGCATGGAAATTAACTTATCTGGCAGCTCTTTTCCAGTGACGGAAATTAGGATGCAATTAACAGACTGAATATGATTTTATCAGGGATAATATCGCTTAAATACTTGCTCTTTAGTTTTTGTGACGTCTTGGCTTATTTAAAATTTAATAGAAGAGAAAATGGTAAAACATTTCTTGTTTACATGATTATATTAATGTCATGGCGAATTCACATTATTCCTGAAGTCATGTTTGTTCACTTCAGTTATTTGGGATTATTGTTTAAAGCTGATGCTTTCTTTTTAATTGAGAAGATTTATGTTATAATCATAAATTTGCTGGCAAATGGATAAAACTAGAGAATATCATCCTGGGTAAAATTACCAGATTTAAAAGGACATGCATGGTATGTATTCACTTATAATTGGATATTGGCCCAAAAGTAAAGGATACCCATGCTACACTCCACATATACAAAGAAGTTAAGTAACAAGGAGGCCCCAAGGGAGGATGCTTTCATCTTACTCACAAAGGGACACAAAATGTTCTTTGCAGGTGGAGGGTTGAAGGAAACTGTGTAAATAGGATGGAGAGAGGCTGGGGAAGGGATCAGGTGCAGGGAGAGCAGGGACAGAGGGTTTGGAGAGTGAACCGAATTCAGATTTGAAAATCTGCTCTGGGCAACAGGGAGGGGGATCATTTCTAAGACATGTGAGCAATATGGGACAGGAGAGGCTCCAGGGAGTCTATGAGGGTGATCTGGCTGAGACTCCTAGGAAGTGCAGGATAAAGAGCTGGAATTGGCCACCTCCTGTAGCTGATACGGAAGACTTCGGTCCAAAATTTATCCTGCCTACAAGAAGTGCAGGGATATAGAGGGACCAGAGACCAATGGCTGGCCCAATTTGAGACCCATCCCATGGGTAAGAACTAATCCCTGCCACTATACTTACAGACAAGAACCTAGCATAACTGTCTTCTGAGAAGCTATACACAACTGCTGCCAAAACAAATGCAAAGACACACAGCCAAACATTAAATGGAACTCAGGGAAACTTGTGAAAGAGTTGGGGGGAAGGATTGAGGGACCTGGTGGGGTTGGGGACTCCACAAGAAGACCAATGGTGTTAACTAAGCTGGACTACTGAGTGCTAGCAGAGACTAAACGACCTACCATTGACTTGGGCTGGATTTAGTCACCCCTGCCCACAACTTGCACATATATAACAGATGTACAGCTTGGTCTTCATGGAGTTCTCCCAACAACTAGAGTAGGGATTGTCCTTAACTCTATTGCTTGCTTATAGTTCTTATTCCTTTAACTGGACTTCATTGTCTGGCCCCAGGGAGAGGGTCTGCCAGTCCTACAGTGACTTGATGTGCCAGAATGAGTTGGTACCTGGGGCAATGGGTGTTACTTCTCTGAGGAAAAGGGGAGAGGAATGGGAAGAGGAGCTGTGTGGGGCAGGGGTACAGAGAGGGAAGCTGTGCTCTGGATATAAAATAAATAAGTAAATAAATGAATGGAAAACTATATCACCATACTGTAAAATGTATTCTATTTACTGTCTACCTTAGAGTTCTCTTGTACCACACTTAGTAAATTATTGTCTTAAAACAAAAACAAAGAAGAAGATTACAGTGATATTGAGAAGCTATGAGGCTTTTCCCATATTATCTTCTGTCTACTCTAAAATATATAGCCTCTTCACAGATAATGCCCATCACAGAGGACAAAATGTAGAGGTTGCTCACATGTTAAAGCAGAATGCCTAGTGATGACTATTTGTAGAGAAATCAAAATTATTTGCAGAGAATCCTAGTTGGAGTTGAAGGTTGTTTGCCTTGACTCATTTCTTTGATAAAAGTAACATTTATTGCCTTCATTCTGATGCCTCCATATACTGGTTATGGAAAGTGTAGGTTATCTTGGCCAAGGATGAGACTGCTCTGTTTCCAAACTGCTGTGGCATTCACTCATTTTCATCCAGGGTTTGCTCTTTGCTCCAGGAGAGTTTCAGTGTTGTATTTTATTTGTTTGTTCTCTATGTTTTTTTTTTCTGTTCCCATCACGATAATATAGACTGTCCTTGAATCACTGGTCCATATGTATCCTCTTAAAATTTTGCAGAAATCATTTATTTAATTTCTTCAATCATACTAGAGAATTCTTTCTCTAAGGACCAAGCCTAGACCCATCATTTCAGACATTCATTCCTTTGAGATAATACCTTGCTAAAAACAGAAAAACAATGCTCTCTGATAAATCCACCTAGGGATTCTAAGCCTCGTGATATGTTCCAGGAATATCAACACATCCATGTTCTATTTGTTCATATGTCTAATTTTGGTTTTTGATTAAATATTAAATATTCTCTTGAATATTAATACTATGTAACATTTATTTGTAAACTCAGAATTTATATGTTTAATTCTTACCAGTTTCTATATCTTGGAGAATTCTTCACAAACTTCCTTTAGCAAATGTCTAATTGTTTAAAATTGTTTCTACTTGTTGCCTACTACTACTTCTTTTACCATTTGTTCAACATAACCATAAATAAGTTTATTTAACCTGTAATTTGCATTTCTAAAATTATTTGCAGCATTGATGAGACAGATTGTTTGCTATAAGTAGAACTGCTTTGCCAAGAGTTCTGTGTTTAAAATGATTTGAAGTTCTTGTTTTTTATTAGTTAAGTTTTTTCGTGGAGATATAAATTTATACATGCATGCACCCACATGAATGCATAAAAATGTACGTATCTGAAAACAGATGTGACAAACTCATACATAATGAATGGATTAAGTGAATTTCTTCTAACACTTCCATTACTCTTTGACATTCTAAAGAGAATTTATTAGCAAAATTTCAGAATTTGTGTAGGCATTTAACATCTTCTGGCTATGGACTAAACTTGCAAAGAAATGTGGTTTCATTTTAGGCAATGGGGTACAAATATAAGTCAGTTTCATTTTGATATGTGTTTCTGCATGTGTGTGTGTGTGTGTGTGTGTGTGTGTGAGAGAGAGAGAGAGAGAGAGAGAGAGAGAGAGAGAGAGAGAGAGAGAGAGAGAGAGAGAAATCATATTTGGAGACCCATCTGTTCAATTAATTAAGCCCTTTATTGTATATGTTGTTTTATTTTTTGTTTACTCTTTTTACTTCATTGTGTGGTTTTGATATCAATCTTTCTCTGTCAATGTGTACATAGAAAAGATTTTCTCCCAGCATATATAGAAGTAACCTCATTCTTCCATGGATAAGACAAAAAATGTTCCCAACAGGATTGGGGATTTAGCTCAGTGGTAGAGTGCTTGCCTAGCAAGTGCAAGGCCCTGGGTTCTGTTCCCAGCTCCGAAAAAAAAAGAAAGAAAGAAAAAAAAAAGAAATGCTCCCAACATCATGTTTCCTTGACATGATTGACTATACCCACAATTTTAAATCAAACATCCTTGGTGTTATTACTCCTTCCTCCATACCTCTCATTCTGTATTGACCTCCTTCTCCTCTCCTAAGTACAGTCTCTTTCCATTTTTTCCTCTCCAGTTATATCTCCTGAATCCCACTATTATCCCCTCTGTCCTCCCACAATAGATAAATTTTACGCTTCTGCTTTCTGCAGTAACTCTATCTTATATACACACATCTGAAGATTTAAAATTATGAACTGCAAATGAGAGTGAATGTGTGACCTTTGTATGTGCTGGTACAGGTTACCACACTTGATATATTTTTCTCATTCCATCCATTTACCTGCAAATTCATGATTTCACTTTTTGTGGAATTAATATTCTCGACAGACTAGTATTTCATTGTGTACATATACTGAATTTTACTTATCTATTTAACTGCTGGAGAACGTGTAGTTTGGTCCTCCTCCTACCTCGAGAATTGGGATTCAATGAACATGACTTAGAAGTACATACAAGGTAGGATATAAATACCTTTGTGCATATGTGGGCAAGTGGTGAAGACGGGTCCTAAGTAGATTTAACTTCTGGAGGCTTCTCCTTGGTTCCCATAGGGGTTTCAACTATCTCAGTGACTGTTTTTCTTCCCCCACATACTCGCCAAAACTTTCTGTCAGACATTTTGTTGATATTATTCATTCTGACTGGGGATGAAGTGAAATCTCAAATGTATTTTTTAATTTTCATTCTCCTAGTTGAGAAAGAAGATGATAAATATTTTTGACATCTGTCTGTCTGTCTCTGTCTCTCTTTCATTGTGTTTCTCTTTGTCTCTATTACTGTCTCTTTCTCCTTTGTGTTTGTGATGGGAGCACTTCCAAATAGCATCCATCTGTATAACTCTTGCAGTCTTGGAACTTGTTATGTAGACCAGGCTGGGTTCATAATTAGGGATCTGTCTGTTTCTGTCTCCCAAGCTCTGGGTTTAAGGTTAAATAAACTCTGGGTATTAATCTTTTATCAGATGTTAAGCAAAACTTTTTCCCATCCTATATGTTTCATTTTTATTGCACTGATTTGTTTCCTTAGCTGTTCCAAAGCTGTCAATTTTAACAGAGTTGTAAGATTCAGAACCAATTTACAGCAATCAGTAACTTCTCTACATATGAACAACAAACACTGAGGAATACACAATGGACACACTCCATTCAAAAAAGCCTCAAAGACAACAAAACATCTTGAAATAAATTGAATGATGGAGGTAAACAAATTCTCCAATGAAAACTTTAAATCTCTGAAAAGGGAGACCGATTAATACTAGAAAATGAAAAGATCTCCCATGTTCATGGATTGGTAGAATTCATATTGTGAAACGACCATTCTTCTTGTGATGGTTTTCCTTGGCTGTCAACTTGACTACATCTGGGATTAACTGAAATACATATGGTTTGGTAAACCTGTGAAGGAGTTATTTTTGATCTAATCATTTATGTTGGAAGGAGCTACCCTTAATTCATATCCATCTTAAATCTGGGCCACATAAGTCAATATAAAAGACACAGAAGAAGGAAACACTTTTTCTCTGACTGCTCACTCCCACTCTCACTGGCAAGCTGCCCTCACTGGCACGAGAGCCTATGTGTTCAGGATTCTAGGATGCACTGCAGACCATCTCAGCCATCCATGCCTCATGTACCAAACAACAATTGAATTCTTGGACTTTCTCTAGAGAGTCAGTCAGTTTTGCAATAGTTCAACCACAGCCTGCAAGGCTCTCAAAAAATTCCATTTATATATAAATATATATTATTCTATGTATTCCATTTCTCTAGAGAACCCTGAGGAATACAGTACCATAATTCACAGAATCAGTTCACTCCCAGTCAAAATAACTACAACATTCTTTCTAGAAAAACTACCCCCCAAAAGCTCTTAAGAAACTATAAATGACAGAAGAGAGCTAAACAGTCCTCACAAAGAACAATACTGGAGAGGTCATCATCCCAGATTTCAAAATATCTTATAGAGCTATAGCAATAAAAACTTACAGTAATTGCACAAAAACAGACTTGTAGATCATTGGAACAAAATAGAAGGCTATTACATATGCAATTACAACCATCTGATATTTGATAAGGATACAAAAAACATACACTGGAGGAAAATATCAGGTTCTACAAATGGTGCTGGAGAAAACTAAATATCCCTCTTATTGCAAAGAATGAAATTAGACCATTATCTATTCCCTTGCAGAATGCTTCACCTCAAATGTATCAAATAACTCAATTTGAAACCTAAAACATTAAAACAACTAAAAAAAATCATAGGCAGTACCCTATAAAATATAGATGCAGAAAAGCACTTTATGAATAGAATTTTATTTGCTCAGGATTTAAGGCCACCTATTGATGAGTAAGAGTTTATTTTGTTTTTAATTATATATGTGTTGGGGGTGGTGTATATGAATTTGTGTGCTGGTGCCTGCAGAAACTGGAATAGGCAGTTTCACAAGGGAGCTGAGAAGCAAACTGAGGTCTTCTCCAAGAGCATTACACTTTCTTAACAACCAAACCATCTTTTCAGCTCCAAAACACATCACTTTGAAGCCAAAACATTTCTCTTGAATCCTAAAAACATCTTAACTATTCCTTTTCTGATACCAAATATTCAATGCTGAAAATAAACATCAAGCAATTATTATATTGATTGAATAGATTATAGTTAGGAACACACACACACAAAGAGAGAGAGAGAGAGAGAGAGAGAGAGAGAGAGAGAGAGAGAGAGAGTTAATCATATGTATATATACACGAGATATCAATTAATTTAAAAAGAGTTCATATTTGAAAGAAAATTATTAGAGGTTTATGGAAAAGATTCAAGAAGCAAAAGAAAGGGTGAAATGTTACCTTTTTTTAAAAAAAATCTCAAAATGAAAAATATGCTTATCACCAACTAGTCAACAAATCTTACCAATTCCAGCATTCTTCAAAAGTCCAACTCTCAGAGTCAAGTCAGAATGTTAGTTGTGAGCCCCTATAGATTTAAAATAAAATTTTATACTTTCTATATGTAGCAGTGTATAGTTAAATTCTGCTATATGCCCTTAGCAGGAGGAAATGTCTCCTTTGCACCTGATCCAAAGTTCTGGATTCACAAATTAAAGACACACACACACACACACACACACACACAGAGAGAGAGAGAGAGAGAGAGAGAGAGAGAGAGAGAGGCTTCTATTTTTAATATGCCTTAACTAGCTCAATTGGCTAGGCTATTCTTGAACCTCCAGGTGGCTAACACACTCCCTCTGATATACCTGAGTTAATACTTACTAAATCTAATTTTACTTTCGTTGCCCTGGTTCCCTCTGGGCAGTTCACTGGGGGCTTCTTTCTCCTTTACACCTCCATGTCAGCTGTCTCACCTTCCTGCTCCTTCATGGTGTGGTCCATCCTGAGCCCTTCTCATGGTGGACTCCCTTCTTCCTCTCTCATGATTTTTTTGTCTGGGAATCCTAAAAGTCCCACCTCTGTCTCCTGGACCAACCATTATCTTCTGGCAACTTTATTTTCCAATCAGAGTCAATTGGGGGCGGGTTTCTTTAGCCTACCTGTAGGACATTGTGAACAGGTTTTTAGGTAACATAGTTATCATGAGAACTCAAGGTGCTACATCTATACACATTTATATAGAGGAAACATTCTAATTCTGAAACGGAAGAATAGAGCCATAGCAAAAATGAAAAAAAAAAGAAAAAAAACTGGACCAATTTTAACATAACACAAAAAACACTTTATTGGATTGAAACTACTTTGGGTTCCTCTTTTAGGCTCTGTGACCTTCATTCTGTCTGGCCTTTATATGGGGATGATACACTTACTGTCTAAAGCTTTCTTCAACAAACATTCCATACTTCTAGCATCTCCAATATTCTATGGTCTCTAGTATCACTTAAGGTTTACCTTTCCAAGTTATACAATGGCCTTTCAGAGCCTTCTTTTTGTTCAAGATCTAACTCTCTCACCCATTGACTGGCCTTAGTAGTTTCATAAAACTTTGGAGCTTGTAAAACATCTGCAGTTTACATACCGTATCTTTAAAATTTCGATATCTTATGGACAACAAGTTCTGCTACTGCTTCTAGAGGCAACCTGGACTCATTGGAACACATTTCTAGAGACTATTGTGTGCTGGTGTAGCAGAAGCTGGGAAAAATAGTTCCATGAGTAGCCAGTCTCTCCTAAGGAACCTTAAAGGTTTTACTCTCTCAGGCACTCTTCAAATGAATTTGTACTGTTCTACCCAGGCGCGTTCGACGAGTGAGTTTTACCTACAGGCACATTTTCTATTGCTGCCCTACAACACCTCCATGGTAGGCAGTCAGCTAGTATGAACACAACAGACTGTCCATATAGCATCCATTCAGGAAGCAGAAAGAGACAAAGGCTTGATGTTCAGCTGGCTTTTCTCTTTATCTCTTTCCTTCAGTCCAGGACCCTAAATATGAGATCTTGCATCCATTCAGGGATGGTCTTTCTTTCTCAATCAAGCCTCTTTGAAATACCTTCATTGATATGCCCAGAAATATGTCTCCTACATGTCTCTCAATCTCATCAGTTTCATAATGGAAATCAGCTATGAGAACATTGCAATCCAAGTTCAAGTCCTCTATTGGCCTTTTACTGATATTTTTTTTGCTAATCAATGTCACAGTAATTAAAACTTATTTTATTCCAATGTTGTAAATCGCTTTTATTTTCCTTGTCAGTTATGCCCTCACAGTGGTTATTCAGAAAGTTAAATGAAACAAACCATGGGTTGGATCACTTTGTTCTGCTATTTGGGGTTGTAAGCTAAAGAGTAAAATCTGAGCAACTACGGCAACCATAACAATAGATAATCTCAAATTTTAGTTGTGCTTACAACAGAGATTAATTCCCCTGAAAGTAACAAAAAAGAACATGATTTATGGATTCTGTAAACATTCTGAAATTTAGAGAGATTTTGGTAGACATCAGGCATGGAAATGGTGCGCTCTAATAGCTATGGGATTTGTTGTTTTCTTGCTATTGTATTGTTGTTGCTGCTACAGATGCATAAGATGCAAGATCCCAGGGCCATTTAATTAGAGAACTGAATCTAGGAAAGCAAACATTCAGAGTGTCCCTTCTACCATGAAAGATATAGGATTAGGCACCATGAAGATGACGAACATCTGTATTCCCTCCAGAGTCGAAGTGGGAGGAAAATGCATCATTATATCACAGCTCAAAGCTCCAGCCTACATTGCAGCTGGAGGGAAGATGTGATGGTTTTGGATTGTGAATTTCCACTATCTTTATAAAAGTCTTCTTCCAAGGTAACAAGATTAATCCAATATGACTAAAACTCTGTGATAGACTTGGGATTCCTAACAATTAAAGAGAGACCATGAAGGGTCAGTTTTGTCATACCAATAGGTATGGGTCCTCCTTACTCCCATAGAAAAGCTAGTAATAGTTTTCACTAAGGCCCTGGTGTATGTTATATAGTATTAGGAATATTTTTCAAAGCATACAAGTATATTAACATTTAAAGCGTTAATGAAATATATCCTGTTCTAGGATAGATATTTCTTAATTTTCATAGTCTTTCAGTAAAGTGTTAATGTTAATGTATAGACACTAATTAAACTTTAATCAGAAATATAATTATGTTTTTATGTGGACTTTCTATTAAAAAATCACATGTTAGGAATAGATATACAATAATGTTGCATCCTATATGGATTTACTATTTGATACCAGATCATTCAGCCTCAGCAGAACTCTGTCTTTCTCGCTATTTTCTTCCTGCCCCTTTTTAACTGTGAGAGTGAAGAATTTTTTCCTGAACTGAGCCTGGAAGGCAATTATAATAGTGTTTGCCTCATGTGTATAACATTGCCAGACTTCCAAAAACTAACATATGATAAGAACAGTTTTTATGTCATCTTACGGACAGAGAACTACCTTAAAATGCAGTTGCCGGTTGCCATCATTATGTTCACACACAATGTTTAGATGACCTTACTTACATAAGAATCTCAAAAACTAACACAAGCATTCACATTTACTGTAACGGAATCAAATAACTGCAAGAAAGGAAGATTGAAAACAGATTCATTTGTCATTGGTTTTGAATGACAAAAGTAGACAGCTGTGAAACCCAAAGAGTCGTTTAATAAACACATGTCTTCTCAGTAAAGTATAGGTAGGGGCTAGGGCGATAGCCCGGGAAGAAAAACCATTTGCTATTTCAAACCATTTGTTATTTCAAAGGATCCAGCTTCAGTTCTCATTGATCACATCTGAAGTACACGACTCTGGTTCCAGAGAATCTGACACTTTCTTCTGGTCTTTATAGGCACCAGCACTCACATGGGGCATTTACATACTTAGACTTACACACACATAATAAAATAAATAAATAAATAAATCTTTAAAACAAAAATAATAGATAATGTAAGGTAAGTACACATATCTCAGAAATTTTCTGTCCACAACCTATAAAAGATACTAATAATGGGAGGAAGGGATTGCAGGCCCTGAAGGGGATAGGAACGCCACAGGAAGACCAACAGAGTCAACTAACCTGGACCCTTAGAACACTTAGAGACTGAAGCATTAACCAAAGAACATGCATGGGCTGGACCTGGGTCTCCACACATATGTAGCAGATGTGTACCTTCGTCTTAATGTGAATCCTTAACAACTGGACTGGGTGCTATCCCCAGAATGGCTGCTTATTCATAGGATATGTTCTACTAGCTGGGCTGCCTGGTCTGGTGTCAGTGGGAGAGGAAGTGCCTAGCCTTCCAAAGACTTGAAGTGCCAGGGTTGGGGGAATAATAAGGGGGGGCCTCCACCCTCTCAGAGGATAGTGAGAAAGGGATGGAGAAAGGAATGTGGGAGGGAGTGACCAGGAGGGGGGCAGTTAGCAGGATGTAAAGTGAATAATTACAAAAAAAGGATAATAACAAAATAGATCCCATTTAAGTTAACACTAACACCATGCTTATTATATCTCGTATATACAAAGATTTCTAAATTTAAATTTAATATCTCTAGAGAATTTGAATGATTATAAAAATGAAGATGTATGCTTTTTTGACTATCATTTCAGTAATGTTAACTATATGAATGTAAATTGACCCAGAGTTTAAAATGTTCTTCAAATTACATTTGAATGTGGATGTAATCACTATGTTTTATAAAATGATAAGAATCTGAAATAGTACAAGAGGCAATTCAAAACAATCTTGACAGCATGTTATTAAATAATAACAGAAAGATATTGATACATAGATGACAGCTCTCTATAATAACAGGACTCTGAATAAAAACCATTTGCTTAAAAAATCTTGGATATTTGAAAAAGCAGCCATATTGAAGAATATGAAACAACTGGACAATTCAGAATTTGGGAGAAAATAAATTATGTTAGATAATTATTCTAGGTAGTAAAATTACTAGTAGCAAAAATAAAGGTTAAAATAAGATTATAATAGGAATAAATGGTCCTTAAATATTTAATTGTGCAGGAAATTTCCAGAGACACAGCATCTTTTTCTAGAATCACAACATAAAATTAACAAATATTAAAATATAAGGCATATAAATTTAGAGTACTTGAATTAAAAACAGAAGGAAGAATTTATGCTCTGAGGACTTAGAGTACAAACATTTTCCTCTATTTTTCTCAATAAGTAAAGAAAATCATCTTGGTAGCAATATATGACACAGATCCAAGATTAGTGAAAGCCATAGAGACAACATATCAGGGCCTGAAGAAGCCAAGAGCAATGATTCTACTAGAATTGTCCTTCTGATATGTGCTTCTCAGTAAGTAAAATACATAAATGCAAATCTTTGAACATTTGCAATGCAAATATCTCTTCACAGATAACTATCACAAGTCTAGGAATCACTTATTGTCTTCAAACCATGAACGTTGTTATCAGCATGTACATTAATGCTTTAATAAGACCTGGTCTAGGTTCGATGATTGGCCCTCTCTTGCTTTTTTCCTGTTATCTCCTATCCAGTATCGATTACCTGCTTTAATTTGTTGGGTAAAAAAAGCCTAAGCCATATTGATACAGATGATGATGCTTGCAGCTAACCAAAGGTCTGAGCACAGGGACACCGATGGAGGAGTGAGAGAAAGTACTGAAGGAGCT
This sequence comes from Rattus norvegicus, assembly GCF_021556685.1. Taxonomy (NCBI): domain Eukaryota; kingdom Metazoa; phylum Chordata; class Mammalia; order Rodentia; family Muridae; genus Rattus; species Rattus norvegicus. Next base: position 57,837,476 of record NC_141549.1, read on the forward strand.
GAAGGGGTTTGCAAGCCCATAGGAAGAACAACAGTATCAACCAACCAGACCCCTCATAGTTCCCAGGGACTAAACCACCAACCAGAGAGTACACATGGAGGGACTCATGGCTCCAGCTGCATGTGTGGCAGAGGATGACATTGTCTGGCATCAATAGGCGGAGAAGCTCTTGGTCCTGTGAAGGCTTGATGCCCCAGTGTAGGGGAATGCCAGGGTGTTGAGATGGAAGTGGGTGGGTGGGTGGGAGCCAGAGCATCCTCATATAAGCAGGGGGAGAGGGGATGGTAGAAGGGAGAACCAGGAAGGAAGATAACATTTGAAATGTAAATACACAAAGTATCCAATAAAAAATATATCACAACTTTTGTGAAAATGCAACTAAATAAGGAAATGAGTCGAAATTCTGTAAAGAGAAACTGGATATCCCTAAAAAGTAGCCACCACAAATTTTCTATCACTTATAAATGGTATTTAATAATTCTTAATTAAATGCCTTAAATATTACCATATAAAAACGTTATTTAGTTTACACTACAACTGCAGATGTGTCAAGGCAAGCAGATGCAAGGGTTACTTTAAGTCATTTTGTAAAATCATGCATCTCAAACTTCGTTCATATAAAGAGACCTTAGTGATTTAATCAGTGGATTCAAACATTGCCCAGAAGAACGTAACCTCTACTGAAAAATAGATGTTTTAAGAGGCATAATTGATTATCGAAATTGTGTTGCTATCAGTGAAGAAATGTTACAGTTCATTCACTAAAGGCATGGGAGGCGCTGTTAACAAGGACAAAGAACTCCAACCTCAGAAGTGCAAGCCTTAAGAGACCTGAGGAAGGCTGTGATTTGCAAAGAAGAGCTACAGTTGTTCGTTTAAGTCTATCAAAATTATGCTTTCGATAAATAAATATTACATAGAATGATTGCCTACATTCATAACAACTGCAAGAGTAATACTGTCTTTTATAAACAGATCAGAAAAAAAATTGAACCAAGACCAGGTCAAATAGAACCATTAATGTCCACGGTGATAACAATGTTTATGATTTGAAGACAATAACTGATCCCTAGACTTGTGATAGTTAATTATGAAGATTTATTTGCATTACAAATGTTCAGAGATACGCATTTAGTATTCTTCTTACTGAGAAGTACATAACAGACCCCAAGAGCATAAACCATAGCATCTGCCTTTGACTGTGCACATGCACGTCAGGGAAATATGGAACACAGGCAATTATCTGAAAAAATGGCCAGACAAAACACATTTGTGATTTATTTATTCAACCATTCTTATATTCAACAGTGCATTTTTATAAACTATTGCTTTATTTTTTCCCAGGGCAGAAATGAAACATTGTATGGATTAAAATTCTCAAGCCAGCTAAATCATATATTTTTGCTTGTCATTTATTTTCACAAACGGTATTTTAAGTTTAAGTTTTAAAAATAAAAGTGACAGAAGTATTTAGATATACAATAATAGCTCACTATAATCAAAGATAGTATTCAACCAAAAATGATAAAATATAACATTGACAGGAAGATATAGGCAAAATATAAAAAAGATTATATTGTTTGAAATCAGGGAAAATTGTCATAGAACTTCTGGACCAATGGTAAGCTTGACAGGTAAGAGGAACATCATTTTCTTTCAAATTAGGTTCAGTGTCAATGGGGAGATGCCTGTTTCTAACACCATTAAAGTTAGAAGCAAAGAACTAAGCTAGAACAGTGTACTTCAAGAAGAAAACGTGTATTCTGTGAGACTATGTCGGTTTCAAGTTGAAGCTTACGTATGAAAATAATTCTGTGATACATGCCCATCTTTTTGTATGGCTTTAGTAAAGAGAAATGAATAGTTAGGGTGACTGATTCCTCAATCACTTCCTTCTTGTTAAATTCAATCTTCATTTATTTTGAAGTCGTCACAGTATTTTAATTATACCAATTATTATGATTACTTGAAAGAAAAAAATATTATCCATTAAACATCTTCACTTAGACAATGGTATTCAATCTGTGAGTCGAATGATTCTCTCACAGGGGTTACCTATCAGGTATCCTGCACATCAGATATTTACATTATGTTACATGTGTATATTACAGTAGTAAAATTACAGTTATGAAGTAACAACAAAAATAATTTTATGGTTGCAGTCACCACAACATGAGGAACTTTATGAAAGGGTCGCAGCAGTAGGAAGGTTGAGAAGCAGTGAGCTAGCCCGTGCTACCTTATGAGCCCTCATGACCTTTCTGAGAGCGATCTCTTGCATTTCCAAGGCTTAGTTTCCACATGGAAGATAATTAGCCGTGTACTTGATTTCTAGTACACTTATTTTTTTAACAAATACGAAAACCAGCAGACCAAGCCATCTGTGTTCTTCCTGTTTGTAATAAAAAGAACATTTGTCTGATGGTGACATACTGTTCTCAGTGCAGAGTCCTTTACTTTATGGTGGTATTTATGCAGCTTCCGCTGAATGAAATAATGCACGATGTTTATTAGTTCAACATCTGCTTCCATATTCTTTTTAGCCACTTCACCAGCAATTCACATAACTCTGAAGCGGAAAAAAAAAACACAGTCATTTGATCACGCTTCTTATGTTTCCTTCTCAACATACTGTTCACTTTAATTTCAATAAACCCTGTAAAAGAAAAGGCAGATTTCATGAGGCAACGAGGAGAAAATACCATATTAGCAGGAAAGTATTGTAACCAAGTTCTAAACTCTTTTAGTTGATGCTATTGATATTTTCAATACCAATCTCATTTAGAAGATTCTTCTGTTGCTTCTCTGAATTGTATTTTGTAGCCCATCTTATGTCATTAAGTATGGATTATTTAAAAAGATTTATTTATTTATATATGTAACTGTCTTGAACAGGAGAGGGCATTGGATCCCATTACAGATGGTTGTGAGACACCACGTGGTTGCTGGGAATTGATCTCAGGACCTCTGGAAGAGAAGTCAGTGCACTTAAGCACTGAGACATCTCTCCAGTCTCGAGTATGGATTTTTTTTTAAAGTTCATTTTCCCGGTGTTTTTAGTAGCTGTTCTATTGTTTAAAATTAAAATGACTTTAGAATCAAAACCACTGAAACTGTGGGTGTCTAGTTTGGAGTTCTTGGTGAGACACTCCTGAGAGTTGGAATTGGGGTTGTCTCTTGACTCTTTTGTCTGTTCTTAGGACCCTTTTACTCCTCCTGAGTTACCTCATCCATCCTAAATATAACGGTTTGTGCCTACTCTTATTGTAACTTGTCATGCTCTGTTCAGTCAATATTCCTGGGACGCACGCTGTTTTCTAAAGGGACATGGGAAGTGAGTAGATCTGTAAGAAGGGAGGTAGGGAGCTCAGGGAGGAGTGAAGGGAGGGGAAACTGTGGTCAGGATGTAATATATGAGAGAAGAATAAATTATCTTTTTTTTTAAAGATTTATTCATTTATTATATATGAGTACACTGTAGCTGTCTTCAGATACAGCAGAAGAGGGCATCAGATCTCTTTACAGATGGTTGTGAGCCACCATGTGGTTGCTGGGAATTGAACTCAGGACCTCTGGAAGAGCAGTCGGGTGCTCTTAACCACTGAACCATCTCTCCAGCCCTTATCTTTTTAAAAAGCACTGAAACTAGGTATCTTTCTCAGTGTTGAAGTATTTTTTTAAAAACTGCAGTGATGAGCATTATGTGTAAGGACCTGCTATCCCTATCCTAGACTGCCTAGCTGCCGTGATGAATTCTATCAAAGTTCCTCAAGAACGTTGTCTTTAGACCTGAACATTTTCTATAAGTCTCTGTCGTGTGAGACTGTCATGTGCTTCACAGGCTTACACGCTATGAGTTAACATGTATGTTTACTTGTCCGTAGGTCTGCTTTCTGGATTCTAGTTAATAATAGACATACCAACACACTTGGACATTGTTTTCTTCTTTTTTTCCTTACTTATTATATATTTATTATATCCTGACCAAGGTTTCCTTGCAAACAATTCCTCCCAGTCCCTTCCTGATAACTCCCCTCTCCGCCAGATCCAGTTTCTCTTCAGAAAAGACCAGGCCTAGTTCATAGGCCTACAGGGTTCCTTCAGTCACTGTGAGGCACATGGGTGGAGGACACAAGAGCAAAATTCACAGAATCAACTAAGGAGGGAGGACTTTGTTTCCATACTGGGGATTGAACTCAGGACTCCACACACTCATTACATCTGCGCTCTATCCCAGAGCTGTGTCCCCAGCTCTATTCTCTCTCTCTCTCTCTCTCTCTCTCTCTCTCTCTCTCTCTCTCTCTCTCTCTCTCTCTCTCTCTCTTCCTCCCTCCCTCTCTTTCTCACTTTCCCTCCATCCCTCCCCCTTTCTTTCTCCCTTTTCTTATCCATTTCCTCCCACCCTACCCCTGACAGGATCTCACTGAGTAGACTAGCTTTACCTTTGCTTTCTCTAGCCTAGACATTTAACTTACCATCCTCCATCCTCGGCTTCCCAAGTAGCTAGAAATACAAGTCTAGGTCCAACCTTAGTCTGATCTCTTGACTCCCTTGTTGGGCCATTTGGTTAGCAAAACTTGGTGTCTTATTTTGCCTTCTAAGGATTTCTGTTTCCGAGTGGGGAAAAAAGGGAACCTTAACAAGTTAAGCATGCTTTACATGCTAACCTTAATTCCACTTCCCTCTTATTTTAAGTATAACCAAAATTTCCATATTAATTGGATGTTTCTCTATCCCTAAATATTATGAATAGAAAGAGGTTTTAAGAAAGTTGAGGAAGGTTAACTTAGAACAAATTAGCCTAAAGAGTTGGGATTGGGGCCAGCTGACATTTAGGCATTGCAACAGATGTTCTCGATTACTGATCAGTCCAAAGGATTTATTAGATTAAATATTCTCATCTGTAATAACTTAATGTCTTCTGTTTAATTAAGAAACTTTTAGCTGTTAACTCAATGGAACATAAGAACTAGCTTTACCCCTATAAAGTGTGTGGAAAGATAAGTGAGAAGGCAACCATCAAAGTACACTTATCATTCAGAGACAACTGACTCAAGATGGCTGCCTATGCCACAAATCTAAATTGTTCCTCAGACTGACATCTGATCAGAACAAGCCAAAAGTTAAAGAAGGCCCTAGGAGAAAAATTTCCCCATTCTGTCAGGCCAGGGAAATCTTTTGCACTTTACAGTTTATTTTGCTAATTCCCAAGGGTCCCTAATAGAAAACCCCTTGCTGTTACAGTGTGTGAGCCAGGCTCATTCAATTGCTAACTAGTGCATTAAAAGGAAGCTGACAGGAATTTCCAGTGGCCCTTCCAGCTAATCTAAAATATGGAAAAGGAAATAAAGAAAGCTGATTTAGGTAATAGATCAAGTTTATCCAAACTCACAAGCTGTGTGCTTGTGCTCTTAATCCACTTCACTGGTAATGGGAGAGAAAGCTTAGGGCAAGGACAAAGGCAATGCATATGTTTCATTCCTATAGACCAAAGCTATATTCATTGAACTCCTGTATCCAATCCAAACTGAATCGAGACTTTCAGAATCAATTATTCTCCTTTCAGGATTAAATCACTATTACCTATTATTGCCAATCTTTAAATACCATTAAAACCCCAAGTAGAAAACCATCAAAGCCCTATTCTAAACATCTCCATTTAGAATTGTTTCTAAAATAGAGAGGCTATACTCCTTAAGCACGAACAGAGAGTCAATTCTGAGAAATCTTCTTTGCAATTTTCCGAAACATCCTTCACAGCTGTTGTGCCCTCTGTGTACCCACTAAGGATTGACAGCAATGGAATAAAGAAAGAAAGAAAAATAAATAAATGGGTAAACATAAAACCTTCTTATTTGCATCTCCTTTCACATATATGTTTAACAATCTTGAAAGCAAAGGGAAAAAATCATTTTCTATCTTTCGCTACTGACCCATGAAATGAAAAGCTATTACTACTGACAGGTTAAAACTGAATATAACCTGTAATTAGCTTAGCAGTATGGTGATGTTGTACTGCCTACATCTGCATACTAACAATCTTTAACTCATAACAAAAGTTGCTATTTTAAGCAAGCCATTCACTTTTTCTTATACTGGGAGGGAAAACGGAAATTATGTTTAGATTTCTAAGTATTGTGAAAAATGTTAACTTCATTCTCTGTTGAGGTGATAAGATACTTGGTTGAGACATGACTTCCAGTTTAGTTTTTTAGGAAGTTTTTGAGTGTATAAACTAGGGGTGGGAGGTTGAATTCTTGTGCCTCCTTTAGGGCTCTTTTTAAAAATTCTGTTTGGTTCATCTTGTCTAAATTCAATGCATTTTGTTGTTGTTGTTGTTGTTATTATTGTTGTTTTAGTTTTAGTTTTTTTTTTAAAAAATGAATGAATGGATGGATGGATGGATGGATGGGTGGATGGATGGATGAAAGCCTAGCCATTAGGGTAAAGGTGAACAGCTGAACTGTCATTTATACCTGTTGGGAAGGGGGAAAATCAGGGTTGGTTTATTTGTTTCTCCCAATTGAATGACACTACATATCAACCATTCAAGGACAGGTCTAATGTTTAGGAGTACTTGGACCAACATGTAATGGACTCCACAGAATATTCTGTGTTTTTATTTGTTTACAGATTGGTGGCTATTTGTTTTTGCCCCTGTTTCTGTGTTATTTTATGTTGAATTCTTAGTTTTGGGAATTGTTTTGGGTTGGGTAAAGTTGGGTAGGTAGGGAGCAAGGAGGATCTAGAAAGACTTGGTTTAGGGAAATAATATGATCAAAAAATGTTTAAATTTAAAGGTTGTTTTGAAGTAGAGAATCCTTTAGGATATCTTTTAGTCTGATATAGCTTCTTCTAAACACAGTGAATAGATAATAAGTCAGTATTTAATTGAATTGAACTACTTTTGCATGTTAGGTCTATTTTAGTTACATGTTCTGTTTTACTCACTGAATTCAACAAGCTCTATGAACCAGATCCTTTCAGTTCTCTCTACTGTCTGATATCATGCATTTACCATTACTTTATGGTGCTGAAATAGAATTTTTGGTATTATTACTTTTGTATTAGCATAAATTAGAGCTATTTTGAAATTTTATTCATTGCTCCAAATTAGTTTTGATTTGAGATCAACGGAAAGTTTCAACAATATTTACCACTCACTTCCAGGATAATGTTTTGTTTCTATAAGAAAATAAATCCTTTCCCTGATGACTAAAAATGTTGAACATTTCTTTAAGTGTTTCTTGGCCATTCAAGATTCTTCAGTTGAGAATTCTTTGTTTAGCTCTGTACCCCATTTTTAAATAGGGTTATTTGGTTCTCTGGCGTCTAACTTCTAGAGTTCTTTGTATATATTGTATATTATCCCTCTATCTGATGTAGGGTAAAGATCTTTTCTGAATCTATAGATTGCCATTTTACCCTGTCAATAATATCCTTTGCCTTACACAAGCACTTCAATTTTATGAGATTCCATTGGTCTATAGTTGATTTTAGAGTCTGAGCCATTGGTGTTCTTTTCATGAAATTTTCCTCTCTGGCCATGTGTTAGAGGCTCTTTCTGACTTTCTATTCTATTAGATTCAGTGTATCTGGAATATGTATGTATAGGCCCTTGATCCACTTGGATGTGAGCTTCATTCAAAGAGATAAGAATGAGTCAACTTGTATTCTTCTACACGTCGACTGCCACTTGAGCCAACACCATTTGTTAAATATGCTGTCTTTTTTTTCCACTGGATGGTTTTGACTTCTTTGTCAAAGATAAGGTGACCACAGGTGTGTGAGTTAATTTCTGGGTCTTCAGTTCTATTCCATTGATTGATCTGTCTGTTTCTGTACCAATACCATGTGGGTTTTATCACTATTACTCTGTAGTACAGCTTGAGGTCAGGGATGGTGATTCCCCCAGAAGTTCTCTTATTGTTGAGAATGGTTTTTGTTATCCTGGGTTCATTGTTATTCCAGATGAATTTGAGAATTGTTTTTTCTATGTCTGGGAAGAATTAATTGATTTGGAAGTTTGATGGGGGATTGCAATGAATCTGTAGTTTGCTTTTGGTAAGATGGCCTTTTTATTATATTAATCCTGTCAATCCATGAGCATGGCAGATCTTTCTTTCTTCTGAGATCTTCAATTTCTTTTTTCAGAGACTTGAAGTTCTTGTCATACAGATCTGTCACTTGCTTGGTTCGAGCAAGATATTTTAAATTATTTGTGATTATTGTGAAGGGTGTAGTTTCCCTAATTTCTCTCTCAGCTCATTTATCCCTTGTGTAGAGGAAGGCTAATGACTTGTTTGAGTTAATTTTATATCTAGTCACTTTGCTAAAGTTGTTTATCAGCTGAAGGAGTTCTCTAGTCAAATTTTTAGGGTCACTTTAGTATACTATCATATCAACTGCAAATGGTGATATCTTTACTTATTTTCCAATTTATATTGCTTTGACCTCCTTTTGTTGTCTAATTCCTCTGGATAGAACATTGAATAGCATAGTAGTGGGCAGCCTTATTTAGTCCCTGATTTTGGTGGATTTGCTTTGTTTTTCTCCATTTAGTTCAGTGTTGGCTATTGGTTTGCTGCATATCGATTTTATTATATTTAGTGATGGGCCGTGAATTCTGGATGTTTCCAAGACTTTTAACATGGAGAATTGAAGAATTAACATAAGGAAATGAAGGGACAAATAATGCAGCAGAGACTGAAGGAAAGGCCACCTAGAGACTGCCCCACATAGGGATCTATCTCATCTGCAGACACCAAACCTAGACATTATTGTTGATGCCAAGAAGTTCTTGCTGACAGGAGCCTGGAATAGCTGTCCCCTGAGAGGCTCTGCCATAACCTGACCAATACAGATGTGGATGTTCACAAACAACCATTGGACTGAGCAGAAGGAACCCAATGGAGGAGTTAGGGGAAGGACTGAAGTTGCTGAAGGGGTTTGTAACCCCATAGTTTTGCAACCAACGAAACACCCAGAGCTCAGAGGGACTAAACCACCAACCAAAGAGTACACATGGAGGAGCCATGGCTCCAGCTGCATATGTAGCAGAGGATGGCCTTATCTGGCATCATTTGGAGGGGAGGCCCTTGGTCCCTATAGGGAAATGGTAGGGTGGTGAGGCAAAAATGGGTAGGTGAGTGAGAGAGCACCCTCATAAAAGCAGTGGGGAGGGGGATGGGATAGGGGAGTTGCGGAGGTGAAATGGGGAAGGGATATAGCATCTGAAATGTAAATAAATAAAATAACCTATAAAAAGGTAAAAAAAGAAAGTCTCTTTTTATATAAATTTTAATGAGACAATTTGAAAATCTCCCCAATATTTAAATAAATAATCATTTACTAATGTTCAGTTTTTACCAAAGTTTTTGAGTTTTACACATACCTGGCACTTTCCCTTCAATTCTTTTATTTGTATTACTTAACAACTGTGGTATTTTCTTGTATATCCACAGTTATGATTATTTGATTGTAAGACTCCTTTGTACTTAGTTGACTTTTAAAGTCTGAAATAATATTGCCACATTACAAAGTAGATCCAATTAGAAACAATAATTGTATTTGGCTGTCATGTCTCCTCTACTCCCTTCAAAGTACCTTCTCTATCATAATATTTAAATACTAAATCTCGTTGTAAATAGAAAATACCTCTTTATGTTTGCCCAATGGTGGTTTTTATTAGTAAATATAAGTAGAAACTATTTTTTGTTCAATTATTGAATACATGTCCTTGCACACTTCACAGTGTATCACAGTTGGAAGCCCATTACCTCCCCATGTCTGTCAGTGAAGATGATAATTTTATTGTCTAATAAATGTGTTATAGCTTCTCCCTCCTATATAATTACTATTTGACCTTTCTTCAGGCCACCCACTAAGGTATTAAGAAAGATAATTTAAGGCAATGCACACATATTCTTTTTATAAAAATCTCTCCTTTTTTCATCAAGTGCTGAGTCTAATTTTGATGAACTATTGGTTATAGGGGCTAAGGATGGGGAAATGTTTTTAACTACACAGAAGTAGATCCAAAATCCTTTTTAAGAGGGTGGAATTATTCAGTACACATTGTTATTGATGTTGTATTACTGTAACTATTTGCAATTTTAAATGTCATGTAATAGTATATCAAAAAGTCAACTTTACTTTATGTAAATATAAAGAATTCTTTAACTATAGGAAGAATTTCTGAATGACTGGAAATAGTTCTCTCCCTTTATTCCTTTTTAATTTTCATGAATAAAGACAAAATAGACTGGAATTTCAATATACTGAGACAGGTGAGGTTAATTCAGGGTAATTTGGGTCCTGTGACAACTAACCTTCCATTATAGAAAGTGGGTTTCCTTATGTGTCAGGGTAAATTCTGGGTGAATTGCTTCTTTGCAGTCTCCTTCAGCTGTGACATAGGTGGAGAAAACACAGAGGACACTCTACAGTAGCTGCCTCCTGAATGACAGCAGACAGACTCACATCTAGTTCAATGATTCAACTTCATGTAACTTCTCATGTACACGGACATTTATTGTACTGGACTCAAGAAAACACCTTGCCAGTTCACAGTACCCTACTTGACAAGAACTGTATATAATCCTGTGGTAAAAAACTATTATCTTCCATAGGGGAAAGTGTAGACTCTGATTCAGAATAGAAAGTTGTTTTTCATTTTGTTGTTGCAAGAAAATACTATGGTCTGGGTAGCTTCTACAAGGCAGAAAGTGGTTGTTCACTCTTCTTCAAGCAGACAGTCTGATATCAATATTCCAAAACAATCAGGTTCTAATGACAGCCCCGTGTGAAGTTGTTCTCTGATGGGGTGTGGGGGAGTGTCAATGGACTGTAGTTTCTGTTTCCTTGTGTGCAACAGAACTCCGGGGAGGTTTTCAGTCTCTTGGGTCAGTTTCCCTGCATGCCACAGAGCCCTGGGAGGTCTTAAGACTGTGGTGTCAATTGCCCAGTTGCCTTGTGTACAGAGGAACTCCTGGGATGCCTTCAAGCTGTGGTATCCTGGGTGCAGTGATCTCCTGGGATGCCTCAGGATGTGGTATCAAATGTTTTGAGTCCAGTCGTTCTTCTCGTACGCTTCAGGATATGATGCCAGGTTCTGAGCGCAGTGGATCCTCTGGTTTGTCTCAGGATATACCCTCTGCCAGGGAGCAGACTAGCTAGCAGTCTGTCTCAGCAGAAAGGACCAGGCTGAAGGGGATTGGTATCCGGTGTGTTGAGTGTTTGGGGAGATGGTGGGTCTCCAAGTTGACTGGCCCCCAGCAGTTGCTCTGGGGCTTTGGGGGCAAAAGGTTCTTACTAAATGCTGACTACAGCAGATCCTCTGGTAATCCTTAGGATATAGCCTCTTCCGGGAAGCAGACTAGCTAGCAGTTTGTTCCAACACAAAGCGTTATAGGCTTTTTTTTTAACTGCTAAAATCAATTCAATTTCTTATGTACTCTTATTCATTTGTATTTCTGAGGTTATTCTATATAAAATCAAAAAGTATTTTAGCAACGTTATTTCTTAAAAGTCTAGGGTAGTTCCATAAGTATAGGTAAATAAAAGAGAATTTTTAATACATTTATAATTCCCTTGAATAATGTTCTGTATAATAAAATATCAACTTGCTGAGTGCTTGAATAAATTTTTTATGTTAAGAAAAATGAGAGTTCTTTTGATCTGTTGAAATTGAAATATGGACCACATGAAGGTGTATTTTTAATTTATAAAGCTTTAAATGAAAAATGATATCAATTAAAACAACTTGGAGGTCAGTTCCTGCTTTTGCAGGTTAAGATTAATAAGTATCGATAAATACTTCTTTCAAAAATGTTCTATTAATGTTATAATCTTCTACTTTGATATTAAGATTCATTATGAAAGGAAATGGGACTGCATACCAACCCCACATCTTTGGGATACAGTCACACAGGAATGTGACAAACAAAAACCAAACAGCTTCACAGAACGATAGAAACGAAAACTATTCTTTAAAAGATATTCATTGTGCATAACAGTACAAAATTATTCAAGAATGCCGAGACAGGGCTAGGGTAGCAGGAAAAAGTTCAACTTAATAAAATATATAATTGATCCATCAGTATAGTCTAACTAATTACAGAAACTCTAGGCTGTAGTATGGACTGAAAAGAAGTTATTGAGTAACTCAATGGAAAAAAAACTTAGGTGTCATTCTTACCACAAGAAAATAACATTTATGCTAAAGAACTAATACATTTACACTAGTTTTCTCTGAGACTGTAATATGTTATTTTTACATATGTTATATTGCTAAATTTATATACATGACACACACACTATAATCATCGAACCCTTGGGATATATATTCTTTTATGATAAGGTAAAATTTATTAACAGGATGACAAAGAGAATAATGATTCCTTAGAATTTTAAATAATTACATTGTAAGTACCAAAGCAGGAAAAGAAAACACAGTGTGCCTATACTATATTTAAACTACTTCACATTATTTTAAAATAAGGAAATTCAAACGTAACTCCCTTCTGAGTCGTGCTTTTTTTTTTTTTCTTGCAGATATTGTTTTCCTTTTCACCCTTTCCAGTTTTGTCTGGTTTGATTTTGTTGTATCCCATTCGTCTGTAAAGTTTCATATGCAGGAGTTCTGGTCATCGCAGTCCTTCCGAAAAGCACTGACAAGAGATTTTTCTGGCCCTATTCTTATCCTTGACTGCACTGCATTTCATGGCAATTTTCTTGGAGGTTACTGACTATCATTTAGTATCCAATGTCACAAGGGGCGTGGATCACAATTGTTCCCGAAATTGCTGCTGAAGGCAGGTACTCACTGAGGTTTCTGACTGATATGTAAGATGCATCATGAAAGCTACGAGGTGGAAATTTTGATCTATGACTGTGATTTGAAAAATGTACATATTGAAGTCCAAATTTTCAGCATTTTCAGTTCTTTATACTATACCTAAGAATTCTATCTACTTAAAAACTAAGTTATATTCATTAATGACTAAGGTATATAATTGAAAAATCATAGCTATCAAAGGGACCATGTCGTCAACAAATCTGTATTTTACAGATTATGTAGTTAAGTAATTTTGTAATGATCGCAGACATTTCTTATCCTGGTAATTTGTATCTTTAAAGTTGTAACAAGGGAGGCTAACCTCAATTAAATGTTAATTTCATAAACTTATTTTTTTATTGTAACTTATTTGGAATATATTTCAAAAATATTTTTGGAAAACATCTAAGTCCACTTGTAAAATATTTATTAAACATTAGATAAAGTATTCTATTCAAAATAATAATTAGAAATCTATACCAACACATTATTTATTTATGTATTATTTATTTTCTTCCTTTATTTCTCCTGCCCTGATTTAAGTATAAAACAAGTAAAATATTATCATCAAATCACTTGAGAACACAGGGTATACACCATGCATCAGTTCTGAGTTCATAAAATACATCAGCAATATATTGTTAAAAATCCAAAGTTTATAAATTTAACCAAGTTACATCCAAATAGTACTGACATTTGAAATGGGAATTGTATAGTTTCACATTAAATTTTAGACTTTTTTGGTCTATATATTTCTTGTGACTTCTCTTGGGTTCTTTTCCTTCTGTTTGTTTTGTTTTATCCTATTCTGAAATATTAATTTTTGTTTTATCTTATTTTATTATTCACTTAGAAACATATTTGTTTTCCTTTTTTTCCATCTTTATTAAATTGGGTATTTCTTATTTACATTTCAATTGTTATTCCCTTTCCCGTTTTCAGGGCCAACATCCCCCTAACCCCTTCCCCTCCCCTTCTATATGGGTGTTCCCCTCACCATCCTCCTCCCATTACCGCCCTCCCCCAACAATCCCGTTCACTGGGGGTCCAGGCTTGGCAGGGCCAAGGGCTTCCCCTTCCACTGGTGCTCTTACTAGGCTATTCATTGCTACCTATGAGGTTGGAACCCAGGGTCAGTCCATGTACAGTCTTTGGGTAGTGGCTTAGTCCCTGGAAGCTCTGGCTGGTTGGCATTGTTGTTCAATGAAGCCCCTTCAGCTCTTTCAGTCCTTTCTCTGATTCCTTCAACGGGGTCCCGTTCTCAGTTCAGTGGTTTGCTGCTGGCATTCGCTTATGTATTTGCCATAATCTGGCTGTGTCTCTCAGGAGAGATCTACATCCGGTTCCTGTCAGCCTGCACTTCTTTGCTTCATCCATCTAATCTAGTTTGGTGGCTGTATATGTATGGGCCACATGTGGGGCATGCTCTGAATGGCCGTTTCTTCAGCCTCTGTTCTAAACTTTGCCTCCCTATCCCCTCCTAAGGGTTTTCTTGTTGTTTTCTATTGAGAGACAGAAAGGTTATGGATCTGGATTGGTGTGTAGGTAGAAAAATTGGGAGGAGCAGAAGTAGGGGAATCCAAAATCATGATACAATATGTAATGGAAAAATCTATTTTCCCTAAAAGGAAAAAATTCAAGAAACCCAAATGAACGAACAAGAATTTAAAAGCAATGGTTTTACTTTCTGTTTTCCCAAAGGAAATCACTCTGCTAGTGCATGCCTCAGTTTATCATGATATACAAAAAACAAACAAACAAACAAACAAAAAACCCGAAGAATAACTCTTTACAATATCACTGTTGCCTTTATGCGTTATAGGTCAGTTATAACCAATCCACTGTATCTGGTCGGCATTTAGGATTCAACACTTGAAGTCATGATTCTTCTTGGGCTCGTTTTGTGAATAAAATATAGGCTATAGAAATATACAGTTTATAGGAAGGGTCAGCTTATATTACACTCAATCTCATACAAATATCAGCAAAGTATCCAAAAAAAATTAAACAAACCCAATTCTAAAGATTTTCAAGAGTTTATTAAAACAAGTCAACAATTCCAACCCTTACAAGTTCTGTTTAACTTGTGATGATAGTCCCTAGTTATACCTACATGAATAGTAAATATATTCTTAAAAATTTGTACTAAAAATATTTTTACTTATTAACTTTTAAACTGATAATAGTTAATGAATGTAGTTAAATGATTAAGATAAAATAGGGCCTTACCGTCAGTTTGTGGGTACCAGCCAGTAGCCTTGGCAATATCTGAGTCATTCGGGCATGTTCAGGGGGCTTCTTTACCTAACAACTCAATTACATGAATCCCACTCCTGGCACTGGAAATTTCACTCAGTAGTAAACAGTGTCTAGTTGAAGCTTTGTCTGCCCAGCTCTTTTGGGACTTCGCTTCTATTTCTTTAATATATGTATGTGGCTTAAGAATCAGTAGGTTTACATATGATTGCTCAATAGGACCTAGTGTTAGATGTCCTCCGCATGTTTCCTCCTTTTTCCACCTTTTCTCTCCCCTCCCTGTTTAACCCTTCTGCTCCAGTCTAGACTTGCCTCTCCCTAAATTTACACACTATTTCCCATTCAATAAGAGATTCTACCCTCCACTGTACATCTTTACTGTTGTTATTTAATCTCTGTGGTTATATGGATTGTAGCATGCCTATCAAAGGCGTAAAAGCTAACATCCACATGAAAGAAAATCCCTATGCCACTTTTGGAGTCTAGGTTACCTCATTCAGTGTGATTTTTTTTCAAACAAGTGCTTTCAACGTGAATTTTAACTAGGAGAAATTATAATTTATCATTTTTGTTTTCATGTCTTTCTTTTATTTGATCATTTTTACATGTTGCTAAATGGAACTTGCAAATATTTAAGCATTTTCTGTTAATATTCAAAATGTCTCTGGAACTATTGTCTTGGCATTCTTAGGAGATGTTAAATAGTTCCTCTGATAAAAATATGTCTTTTGGACTTGGTGGATGGTTTTATTATTATCAGTTATATCAAATATGTATCAAATATTTTAAGTATTCAAAAGTGCACTGTGATTATTAATTTTTTACCTACTACTTATTGATAAGATTGTAAAATCCTTTAACATAATTGTTGATTTTAATATCTTCCTCAATTTTAGATTGAAAATAAAATAAATAAAGCGTGGAAGTCTGTAGTCTATTGCATAGAGATTTTGGTGGTGATAGTACTTGATTAACTGGTAAAATTACTAATAGATATGACTTCTTTAATTATTGATACTGTTACTTTATCTAAATTTCATCCTATAAAAGGATAAAATAGCTGGTGGAGCTATATCTGATTAATGTTTCTATCTTTTTAATACCATTCTCTAAGCTACTTTCATCATTTAAATATTGAGGTTTTTAAATAGATTGCAATCAATAATGCTTTATTGCCATGTGGAATTTCTACATTTTACTCGTACTGTACAATTCTGCTTTATTAATTGCCAGTGTCCTATTTTCTCAGCACTCTGCTTTGTAATTTTCCTAGTTTCACATGTTCCATTTTACTTTTACAAAGTTTGATTTTGGCAGCCTTTGAGAATAGATGTGAATTAATTCACTTTTCCTGATTTTAAAATACTTATTTAACTTTCACTTTAATTAACATATAATTACAATAATTGTTTTACATTTGTCTCTCTCTTGCTTCTTTCTCCTTACTCCAATCGCCCATGTAACTATTCACAAACTGAAAACCTCTATTTCATTATTATTGTTACAAATATATTTATAAGTATGTGAACAAATACCACCTGTAGAGTGTTATTTATTTAGTGTGTATATGATCTATGTTCATATGGTTTAGGCTGGTCCAGTTTGTATTAGATAATGGTCAAGAGACTCATCTCTGGGAGTGGCTGATTCTACCTTTCTTAGTAGCCATTAGTTGACTGCAGATTTTTGTTTACAGGTGGTATCACATGAGTTCCCACCCCATCCCCAAGGCCCCAATCATGTTCAGGTCTTGTTTATACAGCCTCTTCTAAGAGAGAAAGTCAAACAGAAGAATTTGTAGTATTCTATCTCTTAACACTATTTCTGTCTGTTCCCCTAAGAATTTTGCAGAGACATAGATTCAGGAGCTGTGCTGCAGATATGTTGCACCGGGGCTGGGATCTCCACAGGCCACTAGTCTCTGCACTGTGTCCAGTTGTGTCTTTCAGTAATGGTCTCTATTTGCTGTAGAGAGACACTTCTTTGATGATGGATGATAACCTCTGATCTTTGGGTACATGTACAAGGATAGGATTTAGAATATAGTATGAGATACACTATGTTCTAGAAAATTAAAGGTAGTAGATTTTCCTCTAAAGTTCTTTTTGTTCATTCATTTTTGAAATTTTATTTATCTTGGATATTTTATATATTTACATTTCAAATGTTATCCCCTTTTCCCACTCTCCCATACTCGCTCCCCCTGCTTCTATGAGGATGTTCCCACTCCCTCCCACCCATGCCAAACTCAACGTCCTTGTATTCCCCTACATTGGGGAAATGACCAAGGGCTTTTGCTCCTATTGATGCTGGACAATGCTATCCTCTGCTACATATGTGGCTGGACTTATGGGTCTCTCTATGTGTACTCATTGG
The DNA here is from genome assembly GCF_021556685.1 of Rattus norvegicus. NCBI lineage: Eukaryota > Metazoa > Chordata > Mammalia > Rodentia > Muridae > Rattus > Rattus norvegicus. The sequence goes on from NC_141549.1 coordinate 57,854,946, forward strand.
TTGGTGGTTTAGTCCCTGGGAGCTCTGGTGGGGTCTGATTGGTTGATATTGTTGTTCTTCCTATGGTATTACAAACTCCTTCAGCTCCTTCAGTCTTTTCTCTAACTCCTCCACTGTGTCCATTCTTCTGTTGAAGGACATCTGGGTTCTTTCCAGCTTCAGGTTATTATAAATAAGGCTGCTATGACCATAGTAGAAATTGTGTCCTTGTTATATGTTGGAACATCTTTTGGGTGTAGGCCCAGAAGTGGTATAGCTGGGTCCTCAGGTAGTGCTATGTCCAATTTTCTGAGGAACCTCCAGACTGATTTCCAGAATGGTTGTACCAGCTTGCAATCCCACCAACAATGGAGGAGTGTTCCCCTTTCTCCACATCCTTGCCAGTATCTGTTGTCACCTGAATTTTTTATCTTAGCCATTCTGACTGGTGTGAGGTAGAATCTCAGGGTTGTTTTGATTTGTATTTCCCTGATGACTAAGAATGTTGAACATTTCTTTAGGTGCTTCTCAGCCATTTGGTATTTCTCAGTTGGGAATTCTTTGTCTAACTCTGTACCCCCCTTTTTAATAGGGTTATTTTGATTCTCTTGAGTCTAATTTCTTGAGTTCTTTGTATATATTAGATATTAGTCCTCTATTTTGCCATGCTATCCACTGTTATGGGACATAGTGCCATGTTTGTGTAGTACTAGGATATATGCAACTTTAAAAACTTGAGTCCTGGGTCCTAAGAGTGTGATGACTGCCATGATAGTGCTTTACTTTCAACATGTGTGAGACATCAAAGGCAATGACAACAGCCTATATTGTTTTGGAACTCATTTGGACTTCTCTGACCAACCAATCAAAAGAAGGTTTCTCTTGGTATTAGAGTTTAGTTAGTCTTTGGTTTTTATGAACAGCATTGTGAAAATAAGAGTAATAAAATTATTTAAGAACTATATTATGTATATGTAGTTGTATATTCATTCACATATACCTCTATGTATTATGTATACATGTTGGTTAAATATGAAATAATACTGTCTTTTGTCTTTATCAAAAAACATTTTGTTATTTGTATTTCATATATCTTGTCTTCTTAGGTGATCAGTCTTCTTTGGCCTATAATGCAAGAGCCCTACAAATATCCCATTTTCATTTTTCCTTATGTTTTATTTATTATACATCATATTTTGGTGCCAAGATATTGATATATATTAATATGTTTACTTCATATGGTCATTTATATTTCAAAGAACTGCTTATTAATCATTTTATTCATTTACACTTCAAATGCTATTCCTCTTCCTGATTACCTATGCACCAACCTTCCCATCCCACCCCCCCTCGCCTCCTCCTCTGTGATCTTTAAAGATATAGAATACATTTTTTGAGAATGTTTAAAATCACTGGAATATATACCCTTATTTCTGATGTTTCTTAGTTCCCATCACCCATTTATATTATTCCCTTCATGCTTTAAGAAATATTATTAATATTTTGATTTGTGTAGTTTTACTAGCTAGAAATCTAGTTTTTTGTGTGTTTAAGGAAGCATATTTTTGTTACATTTGGAAATATGAATGAATGAGGAATAAATTCTCTTATTAATAGCTTTTTGTTAGACCTTAAGCATTTGAAGATATGATCACATCTCATAACTTTTTATTCTTTCTAACGATTAATTCTAGATTTTATCTTTATAACTCAAAAACTATTTCTTGGTTTTTGTTTCTTTAGTAATTTTAAAACTTACACTTTTCATCAGTTTAATCATAGGCTGCTCAGATGAGTTGGCCTCAAGAATATCCTAGGGTTTTTATACTTGTTTGTGAAATTTTCAAGTAAGAGTCCTTGAAATATATCTTCCTTCCCTTGTTCCTCTCATCCCTGACTTTCATGAAATGAAATTATATATAAAACATCTTGGTATTTTCCTACGTTTTACTGGGATGCCAGACATATGTGTTCTATGTTCTTCAATTTGTCCATTACTATTCATGTATTCTTGAACATTCTGATTTCTTCTCATAAGCTCTGGTTTGCTGTTTGATTACTATGTATAGTCATTGAAAATACTTCATGTTCTTTTATCTTTCAGAATAATTATGATTAGTATATTATACAGTGCCCTAAAATTGTCAAGTCTACTATGCTTCTATCAAATGTAAACTACTATTTAATTTCATTAACCATAATGTTCATCTGATGATACCCATCAACTGATACAGAGAGATGTTTTCTACTTATCAGTCAGTTTGGTTAGTACGATGTATGTCAACTTGATGGTCCCAGATACAAGTTCAAAGTAGAAAAAATGTTGAATATGTTGTACTATGATTCTTATTTACTAATAAAATATCATCTTATCTGGTGAATATTAGTGCCAACCAAGCAGCACTACCACATCCCATTTTAAAGACAGGCTCATGTCTAGATTTGCCTTGTTTTATATTACTGTCAATGTTAGAATAATATTTCCTCCTTTCTTAGGAATGTTTTTTCATAACTTTTAAGTATCATGTAGAGTCAAAAGCAAGAAACTCTGGCCTATTATTGATTATAACACATATCTTCTAGATGCTGTGATGCTTATGTTTTATTAGTGAATGAGGCATAATCTTTACAAAATATAGATGATTATGAAATATTATAGAAATTCAAATCACATTTATATGTACAAAACACATATTTTGTTTTGTTTTTAAAGTGACAATATTGTAAATTGTGATTCTACTAATGATATCAACTATTAACCATGAATGCCATCTTGTGGAGTAATCTACTGTTATTGCATTTTACTGTGCACTTTTGGATTCTTAAATCATATACCAAACACTTCATGATTTTACATTTTAGATCCTAACACTTCACTTTTCAAACTCCAACTACCAATAAATGTTTTCTCTACGACACAAAACTGAAATAGAGGTTTTCAGGCAGAATGCAACAAATTGTCATATTTTTAGTTATCTTTCATGTCTGTTCTAAGCATATTAATGTGCTTATTTTGAAATTTTGGTTTGTTCAGAAACAACATAGATGACCATAAATAAAAAATATATTATGACAAAACAGAAGCACATATATAAGATACTCTTCAATAAAACAGTTGCAAAATAAAATGCAAGAGATATAAAGATCTAACATTAATAGATCAATGAATACTTTCTGGAACCATCTGGGGCAAAATTAAGTACTGACAGGAAATTATTTGAAAATTCCCAAGTCAATTTATTTTTTTATCTATTTATTTAGTTGTGATAGTGTTGTGTTTTTTTAAAGATGGATTTTTAAAGTGATGCTTTCATTTTAAGATTGTATATTGTCTATAATCAAACTTTTTCTTTGACTTTTTGATGTAGAAATACTCAAATATTCACAAAATCAGCCAAAGTGGTGCCATAAACTGTCTCAGTTTGCTTGATTTCCTCACTGAGTCTCTTCACCTGCAGACATGGTAACATTTCGTCAATAGGTATTTTACTACACATTTCTAGAAAAAAATTAACTTAAATACAATGACCACAAAACTATTGTCACATTGAAGCAACATTCAGATAAATTTCTATTTCATATTTCATTGAAAATAATTTTAATAGACATATTCTGGGGTTATTCCACTCCAAAATTTTCTTTTTCCCTAAGTCCCCCACTCCCTTTCTCTCTTTCCTTAGAAAACAAATAGGCATCTAAGGGTTAATAATAAAACACTATAAGATACAACAAAGACAAACCAATTGGAATACGACAAAATAAACAGAAGGAAAAGGGCTAAAGAAAAAACACCAGAAACACATATAGATCTTGGCACACATATTTACATCTATAGGAATCCCATAAAAGAAAAGAACTGGAAGTCACAATGTATATGCAAAGTACCTTTCAGGTAAACAAACAAACACCATGACACAACGTTATAAAATAAAGAACCTCAAAGAAGCAGTTGAGTTCATTTTCTTAACATCTGAATTATGATCCATTGTGTAGATGTAGAACATTTTTATCATCCATTTTTCAGTTGACAGACATCTTTATGGTTTCAGTTTCTTGGCCATTGTAAACAGAGCAGCAATAAACATGGTTGAACAAGCACCTCTGTGGTAGCACATAAAGTTTCTGGGATATGTGCGTGCCTGAGAGTGACATAGCTAGACCATGTACTTGACAATTTCTAGATTTTGAAGGGAAAAATCACAGGATAATGTGGTGGCTGCATCTGCCACCTCCTGTAGTCAGGAATGACTTGCAGTGGAGGGATAAGGACACCAAACCAGTAACAAAACCTTTGAATTAATATTTGTCCTGCCTACAAGAAGTGCAGGGACAAAGATGCAGAAAAGACTGAAGGAAAGGCCAACCAATGACTGGCCCAAATTGAGACCCATTCCATGGGCAAGAACAATTTCCTGACAGTATTCATGATACTCTGTTATGCTTGCAGACATAACTGTCCTCTGAGAGGCTTACCCCTGCAGCTGGCCAAAACACAAGTGGAGAGACCCATAGCCAAACATTAGACAGAGATCAGAGAGTCTTGTGGAAGACTTGGAAGAAGGATTGAGGGACCTGGAAAGAATAGGAACTCCACAGAAAAACCAACAAAGTCAAGTAACCTGGACCATTGGGGGCTTCCAAAGCCTGAATCACCAACCAAAGAGCTTATATGGTATTCTTGCAGCTCCCCCAACACCTGGAGAAGGGGCTGTCCCTGGCTCTGCTGCCTACCTGTGGATCCTGTCCCCTTATCTGGGCTTCCTTGTCTGGCCTCCATGGGAGGAAGTGCCTAGTTCTTAGATGACTTTGTGAGTCATGGTGGGTCTGTAACCACCTGGAACCTGTCCCTTCTCAGAGAAGAGGAGGGAGGTTGGGGGGGGGGGCATGTGAGGGAGAACTGAGAGGAGAGGGGAAGCTGCTTTCAGGATGTAAAGCAAATACATAAATTAATGGAATTTATTTATTTATTTATTTATTTATTTATTTAGTTTTAATTCCAGTAATTGCAGAGAAACAGGAAAAAAAAATCCGTATGTGAAATGGTCGTTCTACCAAAGCAATCTATGCAACCAGTAAATCCCCATCAATTCATTTCTTTGATCATAATCAAACTTAATCTACACTTTGTATTTACAATCATTCTTGCCTCTCTCAACGTTCTTTCCTCCCTTCTTTCCTTCTCTTCCATTCTACGTCTTCTCTCTTTCATTCTGCACATGTAACTTGCTGGGTAAAGGCACTGTCATATTTTCACGATTTTGCAACTGAATTTAATTCTGCAACTGGATTTATGTTTGATTTCATCACTCAGGTGTTTTTCACAATGTTCCTCTGGCCTCTGCATTCTTTATACACTTCAATTTATAGATGGAAACTTCTCTAGATATTTGACACTGAAGAGAGTTTTAAGAAAGGTGCTTTTGACCAATGTGCACACTTTCACCCACCCCTGCTGTGGACAGTTTTCAGCTCTGTGTCCTACATCTGGCACAGTCTCCAGATTTTTTTCTTTCACTTGAATATATATATATATATACACATATATATATATACACATATATATATATATATATATATATATATATATATATTCTCGCAGTCCTGAAGAATCCTGATTTTAGTTCAGTAGCTAGGTCATGGTACTGCATTTTCTGATTATTTGCATTGGTACTTCACCATAGGTTATCTTGGGAACACTTTTGCTTGCCTTCCTATAGCAACAAATGTAATGATTATGTCAGTGTTTGAAGGCTTTGCTGCTTCTATATAAACTGTTGCATTAGCTGAAATTTTAAACCTTCAGAAAGAGTAAGTACTAATAGAAACAATGAAAAAATACATTTATGTCATGAAGACACTTTGATTTCAAGATGGACCTTCTAGCTTGATTTTCCTTTGCATAAAAGCAAGCATATTTTCAAAACTTACAATGTATTGTCAGGGCTGAGCTTTGGATCAAGGACTTTGTATAAATTATGACACAGCGAAATCGGTGTTGGTTGATTCTAACATTTTCTTTTATTACTGGTCAGGTCTATATCTATTTGAACAACCCCCCCCCCAATCTCAGACTACTCATCCACCCTAGCTCTCCATCACTGAACAGTGACAGCCATCTGTATAATAAATCATGTTTCAGGCTTTTTGCTCATTCCTTTCTTGATATAAAAATCTCTGCTCTTATTTCTGAATTTTCTTCCTCCTCACATAAGACCACATGTTAAGGCCCAGGAGTATGCAGAAGTAGCTTTCTAACTTGGTAATTATCAGACAGTACTCTACCTCCCCCTTATCTGAGTATATCTACTAATGTGAACCCTCCCAAATGCTCTGCGTTGTTCAGATGCTGGTGAGTTCCATTTTCACCTATATAGGTAGGTCAAAATTAAAATTTTATTTTTTCCCACTCACTTGATCTACAAAAGATGAGACAAAACTTCAAAGTGTTTGCAGGGAGTTTCTTTTGCTATTTCATAGACATTAGTGAAATCTGATTAACAGCTGGTATGATCTGCAGGTTTCAACTGGGATGTATTTCCAAATTCCACATGAATAAATCATTTTTATATTCCAAGAATAAGCACAAGTATGGTTTCATCAAGTAAATGTTTTAGGCCAAAGCTCATATATATTTTTTTCCAATTGACATTCCCTTTGGCATGACTACCTGCCTTTGCCAATGTGAATGAGAAAGACCAGAGAATTTAGAAACAGCAATGATGCGGTGCATCTTTCAAAATTAATTTTTGTATGTCTTACCAAATGTAAGCTGTAATGGTGTTCCTGGAAAAGAAATTTATAGTCATCACATTGCATAGCAGCAACTTTAAGAGGAGGGTAGTTTTGATGTTCAGGGATGCAGAAATCACAAAAAGATAAGATTCAATGCATCACTGACATCTAAACATGTTTTTTCATTCATCAAGCAGCATCTCAAAAACATGCCAATCATTAGAAATTCATCTGTTTTTGAAATCTGGAAAGGACAGGATATGTGGATTTAAGTCTGTTGGTTCCGTGTACAGTTGGATATTCCATTGACTGCATAAACTACTTTAAATAAGTTATGATAACTACAGTGGATAATAGCAAATTATGACTCAATTGAAATAAGTAAACTATCATGAATACACATTACATTTCTTGGTGTTTGAAGACATGAAACATTTTGGAGTATATAAACCAAGCGTAGAATTTTATGTATGCTAATCATAAATGCTAAAATGATTTTACAGCTGAATCTACTGCACAGTAAAATTTTCCATTTTTTTAAAATCCGTGATTAACTGTAATAGAGAAGGAGTTGCTTGTTTCTGGCAGAAAATGTATATATATGTGTGTGTGTGTGTGTGTGTGTGTGTGTGTGTGTGTGTGTGTATGTGTGTGTGTGTGTATGTGTGTGTGTGTGTGTGTGTGTGTGTGTGTGTGAGAGAGAGAGAAATCAGGTGTGAGGGAGAGGGAGGAATAGTACCAATGTGTTAAATGATTGGACTGTAATTCTAAAAAGCTCTTTCCAGGAAAGAATCCATTTTTACAAATGTACCATTTATTACTCTGAATAACTTAAAATGAAACAGTACCTTTCACCTTGAGGCCAATCATGCAGGTAGGTTTGTGCTACAATGCCTGTGGATGCCAAGAAAAGGAAGCTGGGAAGGACCATGTTCTTGAGTCTCAGGACAGTCTGTATAAAAAGGGCAGAAATGTTAGAGTTGGTCCCTTTCTACATAATCATGATACTTTCTATTATATAGCTTCCTGGTCTATTTAAGAAACTGATTCCTTTGAGGAATTTGGTATTGAGTCACAAATGAAAAAGAGCTAGAGTTCAATTTGTTAGTGATTACCACAATTGATTGGAGAGAAATAAAAGCCATAATCTTTTAAAATCAATTATGCTATCTCTCCAGACTTGCTTATCAACAGCAAAAGAATAAACTGCCAATATTTAATCATCTACAGCTGGTATCATTGAATATTGGATAATTTGAAATATAATTATATTTGCTCTTCAGCATTCCATTCAACATTATTGTGAATTATGTGTTTCTACTAAAAATAAACATTCTTTTAAATAATCATTTAAAAACTATTTCACATTTTGTATTTTTCAATGTCTAATTCTTTAATAAGCATTGTATCAATTCATTTAATGATAGGTTTATGAAAACCTTAAGATATTCTACATTGTGTCATTTATGGCACAGACTTTCCTGCAAGTTGGGAAGCATTGAAATAAGTACTTCAGCCATCAATTCTCCATGGAGCCATACCATTTTATGTGTTATGTGAGGAGCCTATGGATAGCTCCTAAATAGAAAACTGAACCTGTCCTTCATTGAGTATCTTAGGGAATGGGCTGATTTACAGATTTAAGATCCAATGAGTCTTACATTTCCCAAAGTAAGAAGTAAAATGTGTAAACATATATGCAATGCCTTTTAGATTTCTCCACATGCATGATGATAATACATACTGATTTATTTCTTTTCTTTTATTGGATATTTTTATATTTTTTTCATCTTTAATTGGAGATTTTTATTTACATTTCAAATGTTATCCCCTTTCCCCCACCTATCCTCCCACACTTTCCCACCTCCCTGCCCTGACATTCCCCTAAACTTGGGGATCCAGCCTTGGCAGGACCAAGGGTTTCCCCTCCTTTTGGTGCCCACCAAGGTCATCCTCTGCTACATATGGAGTGGGAGCAATGGTTCTGTCCATGTGTACTCTTTGGATGGTGTTTTAGTCCCTGGGAGCTCTGGTTGGTTGGTATTATTGTTCTTATGTGGTTGCAAGCCCCTTTAGCTCTTTCAATCCTTTTTCTAACTCCTCCACTGGGGACACCATTCTTAGTTCAATGGTTAACTGCAATCATTTGCGTCTGCATTTGTCATGCCCTGGCAGAGCCTCTCAGGAGATAGCTATATCAGGCTCCTGTCTGCAAGCACTTCTTGGCATCAGCAATATTGTCTGGGTTTGGTGGCTGTATATATATGGGCTGGATCCCCAGGTGGGGCAGTTTCTTAATGGCCATTCTTTCAGTCTGCTCCAAACTTTGTCTCCATATTTCCTCCTATGAAATTTTTGTTCCCCTTTTAAGTAGTACTGAAGCATCGCCGCCTTGGTCGTCCTTCTTTTTCTTTTTGAGTTTCATGTGGTCAATCGATTGTATCTTGAATAATCTGAGCTTTTGGGCCAATATCTATTTATTAGTGAATGCATAACATGTTTCTTTTTTTTTTTTGTGATTGGGTTACCTCACTCAGGATGATATTCTCACCATGGCCCAATATCCTTTTCGGAAATAATTACCATAACAAACTTCAAACAAAATAGCAAAAACATGTTAGTGCATAGACTAGGAAACATACTGAAGACCTGGGCAGCTCAATGTGCTCCCTTTACAGGAGTTTGATTGAAATTTTTATAATAAAATTGTATTCAACTTCTCATTTCAAAAATAGTCGACTCAATGCCCCATGTTATAAAGAAATTCTTACGATTCTGGAAATTTATACCAGATATTATGAAGTTTAATTGATCCATAATAATGTCCTTTCATTATGATTCAGACAGAGTACTTGGAAAGATTTTGTTCAACGACAGCCTCATTAACATATTTTAATGTGAAAAATGGAGTAAGCCAAATGAGTTTAAAATGAATATTTTGAACACTATTTCATTTTCAGTTTTTCTTTCTGTTTTTATAAATAGTAATTAGCTTTGTATAAGATACAAAGTACATGGGTTGGGGATTTAGCTCAGTGGTAGAGTGCTTGCTTAGGAAGCGCAAGGCCCTGGGTTCGGTCCCCAGCTCCGAAAAAAAGAACCAAAAAAAAAGATACAAAGTACATAATATTATTTTTTGAGATATAAAGTTTTCTCAAAGATTAGTAATGGCATTATAATTACCACAAATACTGAATATCCTCCTAATTTCATGTACTTTTAGAATGTGTAATACTTGATTTCCATTCTTAAAATATATCTGTGCCATCCTGATGGCTTAAGGCCCTCAAAAAAACATAATCACCAAAAGCCAGGGCAATAACACCTTCAGAGCATAGCAAGCCCTGGATTTCCTAACACACCCAATGCACAAGAAAATGACCTAAATTCAAACTTATAAAGATGATGGAGGGTTTTAAAGAAGAAATTAATAATTGTCTTAAAGAAATACAGAAAAATACAACAAACTAAGTAGAGGTCTCTAAAGAGGAGACAAATTTCTTAAGGAAATTCAGGAAAATACAATTAAACAAGTGAATTAAATAAATAAAATTGTGCAGGACCTGAAAATGGAAATAGAAACAATAAAGAAAACACAAACTGAGGGAATTATGGAGATAGAAAACCTAGGGAAAAGAACAGGAAAAATAGATATTAGCATCACAAACAGAATGGAGAAGATGGAAGACAGAATCTCAGGTATAAAAGGTACAATAGAAGAAATTGATAAACCACTCAAAGAATATGTTAAATCTCGAAATTTTCTGACACAAAACATCCAGGATGCCATGAAAAGGCCTAATCTAATAATAATAGGAATAGAAGAAAGTAAAGAGCCCCAGCTCCAAGGCCCAGAAAATATTTCCAACAAAATCATAGAAGAAAAGTGCCCAAAAAGAGATTCCTATAAGTATAAAAGAAGCTTATAAAACATGAATTAGACTGACCACAAAGTAAAATCCTCCCACCACATAGTAATCAAAACAGAAAAATTTACAGAATGAAGACAGAATATTAAAAGTTGCAAGAGAAAAATCAAGGTAATATACAATTGTAGGCAGACCTATAAGAATTTCACATGAATTCTAAACAGAAAGTCTATAAAATCTAGAAGGGCCTGGACAGATAGCCTGAAACTTCTGAAAACTCATAGTACCAACCAAGACTACTATAAGCAACAAAACTCTCAATCACCATAGACGGAGAAAACAAAATATTTTAAGACAAATCCAATTTTAAACAATACCTAGCCACAAGTCCAACCCTACAGAAAATACTAGAAGAAAAACTGCAATCCAAGGAGAATAACTACATCAAAAAATAAATAAATAAAAAATAAAGTACACAGAAAATAAGTAATTCTGTGCCAGCAAAAAACAATGGAAAAACACACACACAGAAACACACACACACACACACACACACACACACACACATGCGCATGCGCACACACAAGCATGCACACACACCACCACCAATACCAACAGAACAGGAAACAACAATCACTGGTTTTTAATATTTCTCAACATCAATGAACTCAGTTCCCCAATAAAAAGACCCAGGCTAACAGAATGGATGCAAAAACAAGAGCCATCATTTTGTTTCATACAAGAAACCTACTTCAGCAGCAAAGATGGACATTAAGTCGAAGTAAAGGGCTTGAAATTCTTTTCAAGCAAATGAACCCAAGAAGCAAGCTGGAATAGCCATTCTAGTATCTAATAAAATAGACTTCCAACTAATGTTAATCAAAAGAGACAGGGAAGAACACTTCATATTCATTAGAGGAAAAATCTACCAAGATGATATCTCAATTAAGAACATCTATTCCTCAAATACGAGGTCTCCAACACCTTTGAAAGAAACATTGCTGAAGCTTAAATCGCAATCAAACCCCACATATTAATAGTGGGAGACAACACCCTACTCTCACCAAATAACAGGTCATCCAGACAAAAACCAAACACAAAAATATTGAAACTAACAGACATTAAGAACCAAATGGACCTAACAAATAGATACCTATAGAAGATTTCACGCAGTCATGTAAGAATATATCTTCTTCTCAGCACATCAAATACCTTTCTCCAAAATTGACCATATAGTTGGTCACAAAGCCTCAGATACAAGATACAACAGATACAAGAAGATTGAAATATCTTGTATGTTATTAGACCACCATGTATTAAAACGGGGAACCAGATGTAGATCTCTCTTGAGAGACACAGCCAGAATACAGCAAATAGATAGGCGAATGCATGCAGCAAACCACTGAACTGAGAATGGGACCCCCATTGAAGGAATCAGAGAAAGGACTGGAAGAGCTTGAAGGGGCTCAAGACCCCATATGAAAAACAATGCCAACCAACCAGAGCTTCCAGGGACTAAGCCACTACCTAAAGACTATACATGGACTGACCCTGGACTCTGACCTCATAGGTAGCAATGAATATCCTAGTAAGAGCACCAGTGGAAGGGGAAGCCCTGGGTCCTGCCAAGACTGAACGCCCAGTGAACGTGATTGTTGGGGGGAGGGTGGTAATGGGGGGAGGATGGGGAGGGGAAACCCATGTAGAAGGGGAGGGGGAGGGGTTAGAGGGATGTTGGCCCAGAAACCAGGAAGGGGAATAACAATCAAACTGTAAATAAGAAATACCCAAGTTAATAAAGATAAAAACAAAACAACAACAACAACAAAAAAACTGAACTTCAACAACAACAGAAGCACTGGAAAGCCTACACACTAATAGAAACTGAACAGCTCTCTACTCAAAGACCTCTGGGTCAGGGAAGAAATAAAGAAAGAACTGGAGACTTTCTAGAACTCAAAGAAAATGAAGGTACAACATACCCAGATTTGTGGGACACAATGAAAGCAGTGCTAAGAGGAATTTTCATAGCACCAAGAACCTCCATAAAGAAATTAGAATGTTTTCATACCAGCAATTTAAAAGAAGGTAGAAAATAAAATCAGAGCTAAAATTAATCAGGTAGAAACAGAAAACAATTCAAAGAATCAACAAAACCAGGATTGGTTCTTTGAGAAAATCAACAAGAGAGATAAGTCCTAAGCCAAACTAATCGAAACACAGAAAGACAGTATCCAAATAGACACAATCAGAAATGGAAAAGGGAGATATAAAAACAGACATGGAGGCAACTGGATAGAATTTGACAATATCATCCTAAGTGAGGATATTCCCATGAATCCCAAAAGTACATTCATGATATGTACTCACTTGTAAGTGGGTATAGCCATAAGTTACAGGATACCTATTCTACACTTCATAGACAAAAGAAGCTAAAAATGAAGGAAGTCCCAAGTGAGGATGCTTGAATATCACTTGGAAGAGGAAATAACATAGTTGTAGGAGGCAGAAGGATGGAGGGAACAGGTTAGCAGAAGGGATAGGAAAGGGAATTATGAGTGGTGATTCAGGATCAGGTGTGGGAAAGACTATGAGAAGGAATGGAAATCTGCAACCAGCAGGGGTAAGGGTTTAAGGGGACATCTCAAGAATATGACATTGATTGGGGATATCATAGGCACACAAGAATCAATGAGAGTGACCTTAGCAGTGACTCACAGCATTGGGGATATGGAAGTTGAAGAGGCTATCTCCTGTAGCCAGGCAGGAACCCCAGTGGGGGGATAAGGACACCAACCCTACCACCCACAAAACTTTCAACCCCAAATTAATCCTGCTTATAAGAAATGAAGAATGTTATTTTCTAGTTCCATGTATTTGACTGCAAAAATTCACAATGTTCTCATTTTTTAATTGCTGAATAGTATTCCATTGTGTAAGTAAACTACATTTTCTGTATCCATTCTTCTATGAGGGCCATCTGAGTGAGGTAACCCAGACCCAAAAGGACATGCATAGTATGGTCCCCTGGCACATATACAGCAGAGGGCTGCCCTGTCTGGCTTCAGAGGAAGAAAATGTGCTAATCCTGTAGAGACTTGATGCCCAGGGAAGGGGGACGCTAGGGGGCTAAGGTGTTGGTGGGTGAGGGGAGTAGGAGCACCCTCTCAGAGGCAATGGAGAGGAGGGATGGGGTAAAGAACTCTGGGAGGGGGGAATGGAATGCAGAGCAACATTTAGAATGTCAAAAAATGTAAAAATTTAGTGAAATAAATAAATAAATGCAGGTACACAGGGATGTAGAAGCAACTAAAAGAATGGTCAATCAATAACTGGCCCAACTACTAACCTGTCCCATGGACAAGCACCAGTCTCTGACACTATTAATGACATTTTATTATGCTTGCAGACAGAAGTCTACTAGAATGGTTGTCTCTCAGAGGCTCTGTTCAGCAGTTGACTCACAGGCAAACAGTGAATGGAGCTTGGGGACTCTTAGGAAAGTGTTGGGGAAGGAGTTCAGACCCTGACAAGGATAGGAACTCCATAGGAAGCCCAACAGTGTCAACTAAACATGGACCCTTGAGGCTCTCAGAGACTAAACAAAGAGCATACAGGGAGTGGACCTAGACACCCACACATATGTAGGATATGTGTACCTTCGCCGTCATGTGGATTCCAAACAACTGGAGTAGGGCTGTTCCTAAAGCTGTTCCCTGTTGGTGGGATATATTCTAGGTGCGCTGCCTTGTCTGGTGTCTGTGGGAGAACATGTCCTTAGCCCTGCAGAGTCTTGATGTGCCGGAGATGGGGGATATCCAGGGAAGGGGTTCCACAATCTGAGAAGAGTAGATGGGGATTAAGGGAAGGGTCATGGGAGGGGGTGACTGGGAGGGGGGCAGTGATCTGGATATAAAGTGATTTTTTTTTAAAAAGCTTGATCTTTCTCCCTCTCTTTTTTCTCATTTCTTTCCTTCATTTTTATTTTTTTCTTTCATTGTACCTTGGTAATTGCAAAGCTGCTTTAATTGTAAAACTAATGTTTTGAAGTGCTAGAGTCAATTGTACCAACAGTCCCATCTGCGTACTGGCTATTGACACAGGACAAACCGTCTAGTCTCTTCAATCTGTGCAATGTCAAATTGTGCATTTTTCACTGAACTTACTTACTCAGACATTACCTGCAATAAAGAAAATGACAAGGCTGATACGAGGCAGATGGTACCAAGGGTGCAAAACTATCTGCTTTGTTGACTTCATGACCAATTTATAGACATTCTCATATTGGGGATATGGCTCTAGGTAGAAAGTCTAGATTTATCTCCAGAAACAGGCTTACAGTTACGGACACACGTTATTGCTGGACTCCATAGAGGATCTTTTTAAACATCTTCCAGCACCGTAAAACCCCAATAACTATGAAAGTAGGGCTTTTTCTCACTGATTAGTCTAGGTAATTGAAATCTATTTTAATTCTTTTGTGGCTTGAATATGAAGTCAGTTGCCAAATCTCTTTTTTTTTCTTTTTCTTTTTTTCGGAGCTGGGAACCGAACCCAGGGCCTTGCGCTTGCTAGGCAAGTGCTCTACCACTGAGCCAAATCCCCAACCCCCAGTTGCCAAATCTCATAATCCTTGTCCTTCCTAATTCTATGATAACGACATCTGTATTTGCACTTATTAAAACATGGCTCAACTTCATTTTGCTAGAGGTGATAATAGCTTCTGGAACTATTTTCTTCTATCAGGTCCTTTCCTTGGTGAATTTACACCCTTAACACCTGCCAAAATTAAGACTCCAGGTAAGTCACCAGTAAATATATCCTCTCCTCTTCTGTTCCCACCACTGAGACAGTCTTAGTGGATTTACTTGCTTTGCTCATTTTCTCTCTATATTATGGTCTCAAACTGCTTCCTCAAATTTACTTATGCATGCAATCACTTCATGAATAGGTAGCTAGGGACAATCAATAGAATAGCATACACCAGGGAGCCCTCCAAAGTGAACCAACTGTAACACACACTGCAGAATCTAGCAGGCACTTTACTTCTAGCCTTTTCTCACCTTGAGATCCACTTTAAAACTTATTCTTCACATCTTGTTTCAAAAACAGTCTTTCCATTTTCTCTCCCTCCTCATGCAGGGTGAATACCTTCTTGGTATTCTGACAATATTGCATTACTAGATATGAATATATTCTAGTACTAAGGATCCATTATAAGTATGTGTTTTCATAACTATATGTTTCCTAAGGACAAGATAGGCAACTAAAAACTACCAAGAGAGGGAGAATTAGTTTTTCCAAAGGATGATTCTCTGAAATTCAATCCCAAGTGGTCATTCCTAAGAAAATAAATATGCAAGCTATACTAAACAGACTCAAATGTCACATTTATATATTTGTTTACATATATATTTAACAATAATAGCGAAGAGTAAAAGACCATGAACTTGAAAAGAAGTGGTAGGTGGGAAGAGGAGAGGGCTGACAGATGATGGGATTATATTTTAAATAAAAGTTGGTTCATTTAGAAAAGACAAGGAAACAGGAATTTTTCCCTATGAGGTATGGTACAATATCTTGAATACAAAAGTTTTCCACAAATGTTTGTGGGAATCGAGAAAATATAGACATTTGCTTGGCCATGCACTATAATTTGTTGATGTTTAGTGCACATAGAAGTGGCAGCTTCTGGTAGAATGCATTCAGTGTGCTTTTGTATTCTGTCCTCTGCCTTTCATTAGTTCTGTCTGTCTCCTTTCATTAGCACTTTGTTTCCTTACCATCTAGACATATGGACCACTTTAAGAAATACTTTTTAGGTTTAGATATTTTATCTTATGTATATGGATATTTTGCCTGCATATGTATATGAACCATGTGTATGGCTAATGCTGGAAGAGGTCAGAAGATGGCTCTGGTTCCCTGAAACTGTAGTTATTGGTGATTGTGAGCCACCCTGTGTGTGCTGGTAACTGAACTTGGTTATGTTCAAGTGCTCTGTTCACCCCCAATTAGTTTCATTTTTATTACGTGGTCATACTGTTTCTTGGCATTTGTCAGTTGGCACATACCATGGAGTTCTAATGGATTTTTCTTTCACCCTATCCTCTCTATTGTCTCCAAAGGCAAACCACACTGACATTTCCTGTGGCAGCTTAAACATGAAATCATTTAGGAATTCTGTCTTTACTTATTCTCCGGTCAAAATAAAAATTACTCCTTTTATTGAAATTATACAAAAAGTCTCCTATGGCGACAACATCCATGGTAATTTATGAAAATTAGTTGAATGGTAGAGCACAAAATTTCTCTCTGGCTATTTTGGCATTGGGTTATGAATATCAGAACATGTTCATCTTACTTCAATAATTTAACAGGACATATTTCATCTTTATGTTGATGTTAGAAAAACAGAGTATCTTAAATTTTAGCTTAAAAATGATGGAACTTTCCCATTGAGTTTCCAATATGGCTATCTAAAATGGCCAATATTCCACATGTGTTACCTTTAATACTTTGGGCTGTGCTTTTGGGTATGCTCTTGATTTTAACTTTAGATATAATAAATCATTTGCATGCCTATCTAAATATTACATGAGGGTAGATCATGAGTGCTAATGCTGATATGACCCAGGAACTACTCTCTAGCAGTTAACAGTCATTTTTTTCCTCATAAATTCTGCTCTGTTATCTGCTCAGCTAATCTATATAAGACACGAAGAATGATCCCTCCTAGTGTGTTGGGATATAAATAACACTTGGTCTCTGCATGCACAAAGTGTGGCACTTACCCAGCAGGAGGTATGGTGAATTGAAGTTCTCAGGAAAAAAAATCATACCTAACTTGAGTTTACCAGCGCTGAATGATTAGAATATCATGGCTCTGGAAAGTTGAAATTCAGACCCAGAAACACATGTTTCTGTACTGTTCTTAATCATCTTAGTAGACATTAATTGCTTGCCTGGATCTGACCTAACATCCTTCCAACTATCAGAAAAAAACTGGAAGAAGATGTGCTTTTTTTTTTGTAATTTTCTTTTTATTTTAAATTGTGTATGTATGTATATGTCAGTATGTGGGTTTGTACATACAGGTGCAGTATACATGGAGGATAGTCATATCCCTTGAGGATGGCGTCATAGGCTGTTGTAAGAAGCCTGACAGGGATTCTGGAAACCGACTTAAGTTCTCTGCAAGAGCAGTCTGTGCTCTTAACTGCTGATCCATTACTCTAGCCACTCTAGAATGCATTTTCAGCAGACAACATGAGTGAAGATGTCATCAGATAACATGTAAAGCTCCCCGCCTCACTGTAAACTGCATGCCTGATGTTCCCACTAATATATTTAGTAAATTTCTTGATTTAAAAGTTGTCATTCTCTGACTACAAAAATCCCTGTGAACACATCCATGATCGACTATGCCATTTTGGCAGCTAAGCCTGTATTCCCAAGCCATGGTCACTCATTTGGCTCAGAATAATCTCTCTCTTCTTTTGAGAAAAATTTGATCGCTCTAGTTCATGTCTCCATGTATTTCCAGCCATACCTATAATAGTAAAGACATATATCAGTGTATTTTTGTTTTTATTGTTCTTAATATGCAACACAATGTTGAGGTAGGAATGCTACTGCATTATTAATCTATGTTCCTAAGGATACCTCAGATCTTGGCTTTTAATCATGATCCAATAACTATCCTTGAAAGAATCAAGTGTAAATCAAACAAGAGTATCTTTCCTTATCAAGTACATCCCTGGTACCTTAAACATTGCTTGGGTTTATGACCGATGCTCAATAAGTTTCAGTTTTTGATGTGTAGTATTTAGAAGTCTGTGTCTGAGTGACTACATTAACTTTTACAAAGGTTCATTACATCAATATGATTGTTTATAATAAACGATGTTTGTGACATACACAAGTGGTGGGAAAGAGAAGACTTTTTTAGGGACTGGAAGAAGATAAACAAAATGCGGGAGAGATTAATCATTATGTGTTCCATCAAAGTAATGGTAATCATCTTTAAATAAGAGCATCAATATCCCACGCTCTCAATTTTGCCATCCGGAGATTTATGCTAATGAAATCTTAAGAGGTATGGATAATGTAGAATGCCATTTGGGACAATTTTCAAATTGCAAGGCATATAGAAACCATCCCTTTAAGTAATTATACTCAGTATAGTACTTTTAGTTTGGGTCTCATCAAATGGATTTATCCACATAAATCATATAAAATCTCTTTTATCCATATGAATCATTTTTTGCTTTCAGAAATCCTATTTAGATTTAACATTTAAATCTAAATCGTAATTTATACTTCCTGTGAAATGCTTTGTGCCCATTGGTTCTCATCTCCCTCTTATCCCTGTCAACCCCCCTCTCCTCTCTATCAATGCTTTTTCCAGATTCATGACCTTTGGGTTTATTCTGTGACCCATTTAGTTTAGCCAGAGCGGTCTATGTGACTATTGGCTGGGTCATCAGTGGATACACAACTGAAGTCAGTAGTGCTCCCTCTCAGAATCTGCCTGTAGCAGATACAGTTGTGGTGCAGGTGAGGTTAAGCACATACTTTAAAGTAGCAGTCAAACTTAGTGCTGTAAATCATCTTTCAAAACCTATTCTCACACTCAGAGATAACTAAAATAAATCTCATTGCCATTACAAGGTCAGAGTTCTAATCAAATTGGCATAATAAAACAACTATTGAAAGGATTACGTTACAGTTGATTGGCAATAAAATAGTAAGTACACTTCAATGGCATTATTCTTTTATAAGAATATTTAGAAGCCAACAAAGGCTAATTAAGTGGAAAGAAAGTCTGCATGCCATGTGTTGGTAGAGGTAATACCTTACTAACACAAAGGGAAGATGTAACGTGGCCACAGGAGTCAGTGATGTGGGAGGTTTCATATGGTGAGCTCTGGGTGTCACCATGGGGGTGAAAAATGACATCTCTCTTTCAGCACCTTAGCTTAACAGTATACTACTCTAACGTTTATATTTCAGCTCTTTGAGAGATCAATCCAATGTTCTTGAGCCTATCTAATATCCTTCTCTGTGGTAAACATTTAGCTACTTCCTTGGCAATATCTTATTCTGCTTCCTCAAGTTTCCTCCTGGGCCATCCATCTGGTATGCAAACAACATAATTCCTTTCAACTTCTGGCTAAGGATGACTACCTCCCCTGTCATCATCGATGAGAACACTTATTGAATTCATTTTTCATGGAGCCAATAGCCGCAGCGTAAGTATTATCTTCCTCATTGAGGATTACTTAACACCACCTTCTCTACTTGAGCAAGTTCTGTAATTCTTTAGGAAAAGAGAACTACGCTAGTCACATCCCCAGATGCATAGAACAATCACCGCCTATGTGTTCTAACTTTTTTTTTTTATTAACTGGAGTATTTCTTATATACATTTCGAGTGTTATTCCCTTTCCCGGTTTCCGGGCAAACATCCCCCTTCCCCCTCCCCTTCCTTATGGGTGTTCCCCTCCCAACCCTCCCCCCATTGCCGCCCTCCCCCCATAGACTAGTTCACTGGGGGTTCAGTCTTAGCAGGACCCAGGGCTTCCCCTTCCACTGGTGCTCTTACTAGGATATTCATTGCTACCTATGGGGTCAGAGTCCAGGGTCAGTCCATGTATAGTCTTTAGGTAGTGGCTTAGTCCCTGGAAGCTCTGGTTGCTTGACATTGTTGTACTTTTGGGGTCTCGAGCCCCTTCAAGCTCTTCCAGTTCTTTCTCTGATTCCTTCAATGGGGGACCTATTCTCAGTTCAGTGGTTTGCTGCTGGCATTCGCCTCTGTATTTGCTGTATTCTGGCTGTGTCTCTCAGGAGAGATCTACATCCGGCTCCTGTCGGTCTGCACTTCTTTGCTTCATCCATCTTGTCTAATTGGGTGGCTGTATATGTATGGGCCACCTGTGGGGCAGGCTCTGAATGGGTGTTCCTTCAGTCTCTGTTTTAATCTTTGCCTCTCCCTTCCCTGCCAAGGGTATTCTTTTTCCTCATTTAAAGAAGGAGTGAAGCATTCACATTTTGATCATCCGTCTTGAGTTTCGTTTGTTCTAGGGATCTAGGGTAATTCAAGCATTTGGGCTAATAGCCACTTATCAATGAGTGTATACCATGTATGTCTTTCTGTGATTGGGTTAGCTCACTCAGGATGATATTTTCCAGTTCCAACCATTTGCCTACGAATTTCATAAACTCGTTGTTTTTGATAGCTGAGTAATATTCCATTGTGTAGATGTACCACATTTTCTGTATCCATTCCTCTGTTGAAGGGCATCTGGGTTCTTTCCATTTTCTGGCTATTATAAATAAGGCTGCGATGAACATAGTGGAGCACGTGTCTCTTTTATATGTTGAGGCATCTTTTGGGTATATGCCCAAGAGAGGTATAGCTGGATCCTCAGGCAGTTCAATGTCCAATTTTCTGAGGAACCTCCAGACTGATTTCCAGAATGGTTTTACCAGTCTGCAATCCCACCAACAATGGAGGAGTGTTCCTCTTTCTCCACATCCTTGCCAGCATCTGCTGTCACCTGAGTTTTTGATCTTAGCCAATCGCACTGGTGTGAGGTGAAATCTCAGGGTTGTTTTGATTTGCATTTCCCTTATGACTAAAGATGTTGAACATTTCTTTAGGTGTTTCTCAGCCATTCGGCATTCCTCAGCTGTGAATTCTTTGTTTAGCTCTGAACCCCATTTTTTAATAGGGTTATTTGTTTCCCTGCGGTCTAACTTCTTGAGTTCTTTGTATATTTTGGATATAAGGCCTCTATCTGTTGTAGGATTGGTAAAGATCTTTTCCCAATCTGTTGGTTGCCGTTTTGTCCTAACCACAGTGTCCTTTGCCTTACAGAAGCTTTGCAGTTTTATGAGATCCCATTTGTCGATTCTTGATCTTAGAGCATAAGCCATTGGTGTTTTGTTCAGGAAATTTTTTCCAGTGCCCATGTGTTCCAGATGCTTCCCTAGTTTTTCCTCTATTAGTTTGAGTGTGTCTGGTTTGATGTGGAGGTCCTTGATCCACTTGGACTTAAGCTTTGTACAGGGTGATAAGCATGGATCGATCTGCATTCTTCTACATGTTGCCCTCCAGTTGAACCAGCACCATTTGCTGAAAATGCTATCTTTTTTCCATTGGATGGTTTTGGCTCCTTTGTCAAAAATCAAGTGACCATAGGTGTGTGGGTTCATTTCTGGGTCTTCAATTATATTCCATTGGTCTATCTGTCTGTCTCTGTACCAATACCATGCAGTTTTTATCACTATTGCTCTGTAATACTGCTTGAGTTCAGGGATAGTGATTCCCCCTGAAGTCCTTTTATTGTTGAGGATAGCTTTAGCTATCCTGGGTTTTTTGTTATTCCAGATGAATTTGCAAATTGTTCTGTCTAACTCTTTGAAGAATTGGATTGGTATTTTGATGGGGATTGCATTGAATCTGTAGATTGCTTTTGGTAAAATGCCCATTTTTACTATATTAATCCTGCCAATCCATGAGCATGGGAGATCTTTCCATCTTCTGAGGTCTTCTTCAATTTCTTTCCTCAGTGTCTTGAAGTTCTTATTGTACAGATCTTTTACTTGCTTGGTTAAAGTCACACCGAGGTACTTTATATTATTTGGGTCTATTATGAAGGGTGTCGTTTCCCTAATTTCTTTCTCGGCTTGTTTCTCTTTTGTATAGAGGAAGGCAACTGATTTATTTGAGTTAATTTTATACCCAGCCACTTTGCTGAAGTTGTTTATCAGCTTTAGTAGTTCTCTGGTGGAACTTTTGGGATCACTTAAATATACTATCATGTCATCTGCAAATAGTGATATTTTGACCTCTTCTTTTCCGATCTGTATCCCCTTGATCTCCTTTTGTTGTCTGATTGCTCTGGCTAGAACTTCAAGAACTATATTGAATAAGTAGGGAGAGAGTGGGCAGCCTTGTCTAGTCCCTGATTTTAGTGGGATTGCTTCAAGTTTCTCTCCATTTAGTTTAATGTTAGCAACTGGTTTGCTGTATATGGCTTTTACTATGTTTAGG
The DNA here is from genome assembly GCF_021556685.1 of Rattus norvegicus. Lineage (NCBI taxonomy): Eukaryota > Metazoa > Chordata > Mammalia > Rodentia > Muridae > Rattus > Rattus norvegicus. The sequence goes on from NC_141549.1 coordinate 57,877,587, forward strand.
TATGGGCCTTGAATTCCTATTCTTTCCAGGACTTTTATCATGAAGGGGTGTTGAATTTTGTCAAATGCTTTCTCAGCATCTAATGAAATGATCATGTGGTTCTGTTCTTTCAGTTTGTTTATATAATGGATCACGTTGATGGTTTTCCGTATATTAAACCATCCCTGCATGCCTGGGATGAAGCCTACTTGATCATGGTGGATGATTGTTTTGATGTGCTCTTGAATTCGGTTTGCCAGAATTTTATTGAGTATTTTTGCGTCGATATTCATAAGGGAAATTGGTCTGAAGTTCTCTTTCTTTGTTGTGTCTTTGTGTGGTTTAGGTATAAGAGTAATTGTGGCTTCGTAGAAGGAATTCGGTAGGGCTCCATCTGTTTCAATTTTGTGGAATAGTTTGGATAATATTGGTATGAGGTCTTCTATGAAGGTTTGATAGAATTCTGCACTAAACCCGTCTGGACCTGGGCTCTTTTTGGTTGGGAGACCTTTAATGACTGCTTCTATTTCCTTAGGAGTTATGGGGTTGTTTAACTGGTTTATCTGTTCCTGATTTAACTTCGATACCTGGTATCTGTCTACGAAATTGTCCATTTCCTGAAGATTTTCAAATTTTGTTGAATATAGGTTTTTATAGTAAGATCTGATGATTTTTTGAATTTCCTCTGAATCTGTAGTTATGTCTCCCTTTTCATTTCTGATTTTGTTAATTTGGACACACTCTCTGTGTCCTCTCGTTAGTCTGGCTAAGGGTTTATCTATCTTGTTGATTTTCTCAAAGAACCAACTTTTGGTTCTGTTGATTCTTTCTATGGTCCTTTTTGTTTCTACTTGGTTGATTTCAGCTCTGAGTTTGATTATTTCCTGCCTTCTACTCCTCCTGGGTGTATTTGCTTCTTTTTGTTCTAGAGCTTTTAGGTGTGCTGTCAAGCTGCTGACATATGCTCTTTCCTGTTCCTTTCTGCAGGCACTCAGCGCTATGAGTTTTCCTCTTAGCACAGCTTTCATTGTGTCCCATAAGTTTGAGTATGTTGTATCTTCATTTTCATTAAATTCTAAAAAGTTTTTAATTTCTTTCTTTATTTCTTCCTTGACCAGGTTATCATTGAGTAGAGCATTGTTCAATTTCCACGTATATGTGGGCATTCTTCCCTTATTGTTATTGAAGACCAGTTTTAGGCCGTGGTGGTCCGATAGCATGCATGGGATTATTTCTATCTTTCTGTACCTGTTGAGGCCCGTTTTTTGACCAATTATATGGTCAATTTTGGAGAAAGTACCATGAGGAGCTGAGAAGAAGGTATATCCTTTTGCTTTAGGATAGAATGTTCTATAAATATCCGTTAAGTCCATTTGGCTCATGACTTCTCTTAGTCTGTCGATATCACTGTTTAATTTCTGTTTCCATGATCTGTCCATTGATGAGAGTGGGGTGTTGAAATCTCCCACTATTATTGTGTGAGGTGCAATGTGTGTTTTGAGCTTTAGTAAGGTTTCTTTTACGTATGTAGGTGCCCTTGTATTTGGGGCATAGATATTTAGGATTGAGAGTTCATCTTGGTTGATTTTTCCTTTGATGAATATGAAGTGTCCTTCCTTATCTTTTTTGATGACTTTTAGTTGGAAATTGATTTTATTTGATATTAGAATGGCTACTCCAGCTTGCTTCTTCTGACCATTTGCTTGGAAAGTTGTTTTCCAGCCTTTCACTCTGAGGTAGTGTCTGTCTTTGTCTCTGAGGTGTGTTTCCTGTAGGCAGCAGAATGCAGGGTCCTCGTTGCGTATCCAGTTTGTTAATCTATGTCTTTTTATTGGGGAGTTGAGGCCATTGATATTGAGAGATATTAAGGAATAGTGATTATTGCTTCCCGTTATATTCATATTTGGATGTCAGGTTATGTTTGTGTGCTTTCATTCTCTTTGTTTTGTTGCCAAGACGATTAGTTTCTTGCTTCTTCTAGGGTATAGCTTGCCTCCTTATGTTGGGCTTTACCATTTATTATCCTTTGTAGTGCTGGATTTGTAGAAAGATATTGTGTAAATTTGGTTTTGTCATGGAATATCTTGGTTTCTCCATCAATGTTAATTGAGAGTTTTGCTGGATACAGTAACCTGGGCTGGTATTTGTGTTCTCTTAGGGTCTGTATGACATCAGTCCAGGATCTTCTGGCCTTCATAGTTTCTGGCGAGAAGTCTGGTGTGATTCTGATAGGTCTGCCTTTATATGTTACTTGACCTTTTTCCCTTACTGCTTTTAATATTCTTTCTTTATTTTGTGCGTTTGGTGTTTTGACAATTATGTGACGGGAGGTGTTTCTTTTCTGGTCCAATCTATTTGGAGTTCTGTAGGCTTCTTGTATGTCTATTGGTATCTCTTTTTTTAGGTTAGGGAAGTTTTCTTCTATGATTTTGTTGAAGATATTTACTGGTCCTTTGAGCTGGGAGTCTTCACTCTTTTCTATACCTATTATCCTTACGTTTGATCTTCTCATTGAGTCCTGGATTTCCTGTATGTTTTGGACCAGTAGCTTTTTCCGCTTTACATTATCTTTGACAGTTGAGTCAATGATTTTTATGGAATCTTCTGCTCCTGAGATTCTCTCTTCCATCTCTTGTATTCTGTTGGTGAAGCTTGTATCTACAGCTCCTTGTCTCTTCTTTTGGTTTTCTATATCCAGGGTTGTTTCCATGTGTTCTTTCTTGATTGCTTCTATTTCCATTTTTAATTCCTTCAACTGTTTGATTGTGTTTTCCTGGAATTCTTTCAGGGATTTTTGCGATTCCTCTCTGTAGGCTTCTACTTGTTCTCTAAGGGAGTTCTTCATGTCTTTCTTGAAGTCCTCCAGCATCATGATCAAATATGATTTTGAAACTAGATCTTGCTTTTCTGGTGTGTTTGGATATTCCATGTTTGTTTTGGTGGGAGAATTGGGCTCCGATGATGGCATGTAGTCTTGGTTTCTGTTGCTTGGGTTCCTGCGCTTGCCTCTCGCCATCAGATTATCTCTAGTGTTACTTTGTTCTGCTATTTCTGACAGTGGCTAGACTGTCCTATAAGCCTGTGTGTCAGGAGTGCTGTAGACCTGTTTTCCTCTCTTTCAGTCAGTTATGGGGACAGAGTGTTCTGCTTTCGGGCGTGTAGTTTTTCCTCTCTACAGGTCTTCAGCTGTTCCTGTGGGCCTGTGTCTTGAGTTCACCAGGCAGCTTTCTTGCAGCAGAAAATTTGGTCTTACCTGTGGTCCCGAGGCTCAGGTTTGCTCGTGGGGTGCTGCCCAGGGGCTCTCTGCAGTGGCAGCAACCAGGAAGACCTGTGCCGCCCCTTCCGGGAGCTTCAGTGCACCAGGGTTCCAGATGGTCTTTGGCTTTTTCCTCTGGCGTCCGAGATGTGTGTGCAGGGAGCAGTCTCTTCTGGTTTCCCAGGCTTGTCTGCCTCTCTGAAGGTTTAGCTCTCCCTCCCACGGGATTTGGTTGCAGAGAACTGTTTATCAGGTCCGTTTCCTTCAGGGTCCGGCGGTGTCTCTGGCAGGGGTCCTGCCGCTCCTGGGCCCTCCCCCACGGGAGCCCAGAGGCCTTATACAGTTTCCTCTTGGGCCAGGGATGTGGGCAGGGGTGAGTAGTGTTGGTGGTCTCTTCCGCTCTGCAGCCTCAGGAGTGCCCACCTGATCAGGCGGTTGGGTCTCTCTCTCACCGGGTCTGGGAGCAGAGAGCTGCTGCGGGCCGGGATCCGCGGGTGTGGGACTTCCGGTAAACACAGGACGTGGCAGGTCCTAGAGAAATTCTGCTTCCGTGTGTCCCAAGCTCACCAGGCAGCTTTCTTGCAGCAGAAAATTTGGTCTTACCTGTGGTCCGGAGGCTCAGGTTTGCTCGTGGGGTGCTGCCCAGGGGCTCTCTGCAGCGGCAGCAACCAGGAAGACCTGTGCCGCCCCTTCCGGGAGCTTCAGTGCACCAGGGTTCCAGATGGTCTTTGGCTTTTTCCTCTGGCGTCCGAGATGTGTGTGCAGGGAGCTTTTATAAACTTTTTTATTTTTTATTAACTTTTATAAAAATATGTCAAACCTTAGCACCATAATTTATAGGAATAATGGTTAGCACCAAAGCACTAACCTCTAATCATTAGCTGACAACAACAACAAAAAACAAATCAAAACAAAAGAACATGGCAGAATTACAATACTCTCCAGTATTTCTTATATGAAAATGAACAAGTTTTTAAAAAGTACTTAGTATAGTACTGTGAAAACTTATATAAGTAAATAAATGTTATATTTACATTTAATTATATTTAATATTATAGTCTTTTACCAGTAATAATGACAGAAATTCTAAGTAAATGACAAGTAGGACCTATGTCTGGTTTGGGGTTAGATTATGCAGAAGAACCAAATAATTCACACCGTCATGCAGAAAGTAGATGTAGCACATGGATGCAGTCCAGCATAGTTTTAGCCAGTGGCACACCTTTTACTCTTTTGTCTCAAAACGTAGGAACCTGGAAATGTGCTGTTTTCCTAGGACATGAACTCAGGGAGTTTTGTGTTAAGAAGCAGCAGCAATGGAACCAGGGATTTGCATTCAATGAAATCCGAGAAACATCAAATAATGCTGTCAGTCTACGGAAACTGAACAACTCATCTAGGAATGAGCATGTACACCATACTGGTAGGACAGACCTTCCATGGAAACACAGGAGAAAAAGCAAAACCAAAGCCAAAACACCAACAAAACAGAGGAAGGTGATCCCAGGATCTATAATCGGGCTTAGAGACAGGGATGTCAACCAACATTTTACAAAAGATCATCTAACAAATGCCACATGAGCACAGGGTTCACGTGCATTAGATTTTTAGGAAATCTGTCCAGTCAGAAACAAACTATTCAGAAAGAAAGACAATATAAAGTAAATATAAAAATACTAAATACAGCAGAAACAGTGAACTTTTATTGGTAGTTATTTAGTTTATGACTGCTGTCTCTTTTTATTTCGGAAGGTAAATTTAGCTTCAGTTTCAAGTGCAAGTCTTATTTGAACTTCTTCACATTCCCTTGCCCAATTTACTTTAGCACTCTGCTTTGTACAATGGCACTGTGCAAGGTAGCTTAAACAAGCATCATACCACTAAGATGCATTCTTCATTCTGTTTCACAATTTTAAAGTAAAGCAAAAAACAATCCCAAATCACTTTAGAGTAGACATAAAATAAAGACACATACACACATACACATACACACACAACTACACACACAACACACACACATACATACACAACACACACAACACACAACACACAGACAATACACACAACACACACAACACACAACACACATACACACACAACACACATACACATACACACACAACACACACACAGGACACACACACACTACATGGAACCAACAGATTGGAAAAGTAATGACTGCTATTAGTTAAATTATGAAAGCTGAAGTATAGATTCATAACTATTCAGCCTGTAGACAATAAGACACCATGGAGTTCTCTCCCTTACGTGGGACATCTATACCACCCTTCCTCCTCGCAGGCCTCCATAAGGGTGCCATTGCAGAATAGCATACAGAAAGAATGTAAGAGAGAGTATTAGATGAAAACAACTACAAGAAAATTTCCAGACATTATACAGGGCTGTTGCAGACATGGAGTAGCAGAAAACATGCTACTGTCAATCCAGCCAACATCTCAACATAGACAGATGAGAGGTTTATGAAGTTCCGCATTTAGCTGAAATGGTATTGATAATTAATGGCTGCTAGGGAAGGAAGAATGGCAGATTTCTTCAGGGATGTGCCTTCCCATAGGCTGTCTGTGCTTCAATGGATGCCCTTTGTGCACAATGGTGGCACTAAGTAGATTTAGTGGGATTAAAAAGAGCACATAGGGGAGGCAGGAAAGGGTGGGGGGATGGGTGGGGGACACCCTCATAGAAGAAGGGGACAGGGGATGGGATAGGAGTTTATAGACAGGAAACCAGGAAAGGGGGTAACACTTGAAATATAAAGAAAAAATATCCAATTAAAAATAAACAAATTTTTAAAAAACACATAAACTTGGAAGGGAGGATACTAAAGGAATGGAGGGGAGGGAATGGAGGTGGGCTTGATAAAAATATATTTTGTATGAACTGCTGTATAAAAGAAAGGAAAAATAATAAATTTTAATTTTAAAAAACACAGCATAGAGAAAGGGAGGATTCAGCTATTAATAGCACTTGTTGCTCTGGCAAAGCACACAGATTTAATTTCCAGACCCCACACTGTGGTTCACAACTGTCTGTAACTCCAGTTCCTGGAATTACTGTAATTCTAGTGTACTTTCCTTCTAGGGTACCAGGAATGCATGTGGTGCACATACATAAAATCATAGGTATAATACTAGTAAATTAAAATAATAAAAGTAAAAGTTAAAAAAAAGAAAGGAGAAGAAAATGAAAAAGAAAGTCATGGTGAGACAGAGAAGTTTCATCCCCAAGTTCAGTTCTTACAATAGAATCCGTCTGGACTGTTCCGAATTCACCTTATCTCTAGGCTCATGCATAGCCAATGCTAATTTGAGGCCCATACATTGAGATAAAGCTTGGAGAGTAGAGAACACACCTTGTATATGGGATCAGCAAAGGTATAGAACAAGGAACAATCAACTAGATAATCTGTCTGTTGCGTTCAGTTTTTGTCCGCCAGAAGTTCATTTACATGCATGGCGTATGGGAGTTACAATGAATTTATGGTTTCATTAGGTTTTCACGTGAGCTGAGAGATGTATTTACAAAATGATAAATTTTAACAATTCCAGAAATGTATCCTTTTTAGCTCTTACATAAAATAAGGTAACTGAACTTAGCAACATCATTTTTTTACATACTTACTTTTTCTTTATTAATCATTCCATTTGTTTACATCTCATATGATAGTCCACTTCCTGGCTACCCCTCCACCAGCCCTCTCTCCCATATCCCCACTCTACCCTCCTCTTTGCCTGTATGAGGGTGCTCCCCCACCCACCCATACTTTTCTGCCCCACCCCTCCAGCATCCCCCTATACCAGGGCCATCAAGCTTCCCCAGGACCAAGGGCCTCCCCTCCAGTTGCTGTCAGGCAAGACCTTCCTATGCCACATATGTATGTGGAGCCATGAATCCCTTCAGGTACACTCCTTGGTTGGTGGTCTAGACTTTGGGATAACTGGGTTGTCAGGTCAGTCTATGTTGTTCTTCCAATGAGGTTGTAATCCCCCTCCACTCCTCTAGACCTTCTGCCAGCTTCCCAACCAGGTTCCCTGAGCTCCATCAGATGGTTGGCTCCAAGGATCCACATCTGTATTGTTCAGTTGTTGGCCGGACTTCTCAGGAACTACCACACTAGGTTCCTGTCAGCAAGCACCTCTTGACCAAGGCAACAGTATTAGGTTTGGTGTCTGCAGAACTGATGGATCCCCAGGTAGGGCAGTCCTTAGTTGGTCCTTCCTTTAGTCTCTGTTCCATTTTCTTTTTGTCCCTGTTCTTCCTTTGGACAGGAACATTTCTGGGTTAAAAACTTTGAGGGTGTCCCCATCCTTCGACTGGGCAGGAGGCGTGCCTATCTGCTGGAAGAGCTCTGTACAGGATCTATCTCCCACTTCTTTGCACATTTTGGCTAAAGTCATCCCCAGTGGGTCCTGGGAGCCTTGTGTTTCCCTGGTGTTTGGGACCCTCGGGTGGCTATCCCCAGTTTCTCATCCTTTCTGCTACATATTTTGTTTGATTTCATGGCCCTCTATACCTCTCTCACATCTCCAGATCCTGATGCTGCCACCCTTATTTCCTCCCTCTCCTTTCTCTGCCCAGCTCCCGGTTCCCCTCTACCTCCCTCAGTCTTCCTGTTCCCCACTCAATGCGGGACTGAAGCATTCATACCCTGGTCTTTCTTCCTTCTATGCTCTATATGTTCTGTGAGTTCTATTATGGCCATTACTTTTAAACCACAAAATGGTCTTGAAAAGTTTTGGTTCCTGGTAGGAATTCAATTCAGATTTAACAACATGGTTTCCTAAAGAGAAAAATATACTCCTACAGAAACCTGATTTCATCAGTGCAACACAGAAATGAATCGTCGCACATAGAATCAGTACTTTTAAGTGAAAAAAGTAATATTGTTCAGGAATAAAAGAGCCTCTCACAGAAGGACAGAGCAAATGTTATGTGCTCACGTAATTCCCAGTGTGCTTTGGGGCTTGAGGGTCAGTCCTGAGGAAGCAAGGTCTCTGTGTTGTCATTTTCAATAGCATTTACACACTGTGTAGGTCTAACCTTTGAAGATTTATGTACTTGATAAAAACGAGAAAAATTGACTTTAGAGTACAAGTTCTATTTTTATTTCATGAGAATAGAGCAGACAAGTATTAAACAGTTGTTCACCACTATGCTTTAGAATTACTTAAAATGGCCTCCCTTTGTTCTCCTTTGCCTGACTCTAAGTGCTCTCAGTTGAAGTAATATGACTTTGGCTTTGACATTTATTATCAAATGCAAAGTCACATACTCCTTTAATTTGTCCTAAGAATTTTTGAGTAGCTTCCAACCGAAAAGGTGACAATGTATGATGAAAATGAGCTAAAGTGAGGACCACAGGAAGTCAACTTCTCCACAACAGGACGTCAGGACCCTGTCCTCAAGTATAAGACAGACCTTGGAAATGGCATACTCTTTGGACCTTCAGTTGCCAATGACAAGTTTGTATCTTTCCTCCATTTGAAAAGCAGGTCATTGAGTTCTGTGATCTGTCCCATGGAACACCTTTACAAGATCAAGACTTCCAGGAATACTTATCATAGTTCTCCACCAATGAATCACTCCTGGCTTCTAATGGAGTATATCTTCAGTGAAGCAATTATCATCACTGATAGCACAGAGTGGGAAATGTTGCTGGTTGACTGGGGCACAAAGTGAGAGCAATCGCTTGTCTCCAGACTGACTGGAATCCCTACCCCTAATATCAGGAGTAATTTAGATTATGGGAAATGTCAAGAAGTTCAGCTTCTTCCTCAAAGAAAATTTTAGAGAAGTACCTTTCCAGTATTATCCTTCTGACCATCACAGAATGTTTTCCTTGCCAAGAAAGTAGAGTTTCAGAAACAAAACCTCCTCAAATCATTTTATACCACACTTGCTCATCTGACACTGGAAGCTTGTTTGTCAGGAACACCTTCAGTTTCTTGTGACTTCAGCATCTGAAGATTGGAAACCACCTCATACGATCCATTGAGGCCTAGGAGGGGAACTAATTGCACTTCATCAAAGATGGTCTCCAAAATGAAGGTAACATTTTATTACAAAAAGCACAGAGGCATCTGAAAGGCTTTTGTCATTTGTCATTCATCTATTCAGTTGTCGCTTTCTTTCTTTTTTTTTTTTTTTTTTTTTGGTTCTTTTTTTGGAGCTGGGGACCGAACCCAGGACCTTGCGCTTCCTAGGCAAGCGCTCTACCACTGAGCTAAATCCCCAACCCCCCAGTTGTCTCTTTCTTGATAGGCAGGTGAGTGTCAGTTAAAAAGTTTATTTGGGAGGAAAGGGTTCTTTTTACTGCCGTCCTAGGTCATTCTGCCCTCGGAGATCCCATATTATTAAAACCAAGCATAAGTTTAGTTTTCTCAATGGAAGTCTTACTGAAAAACGAACTACTCTTATGAGCCCTTTGCATCTTTGCATCTCTCTCTCTCTCTCTCTCTCTCTCTCTCTCTCCATATATACATACATATATATGTATATATACATATATATGAAACATAAAACCAGATATACTGAATTAATAGAAGAGTAAGTGGGAAAGAGCCCTGAACTCATTAGCACAGGGAAAAACAGAACACCAATGGCACAGGCTCTAAAATTAACAATTAATACACACACACACACACACACACACTCACACATACACACACACATACACACACTCACACACACACTCACACATACACACACACATACACACACATATACACACACATACATACACACACACACACACACACACACACACACACACACACATGCTTTCATCTGTTTCTTGGGCCTTCTCTGGGGTTCTTTTTGTTTGTTTGTTTTGTCCTATTCTGATGTATTAGATTTTGTTTTACCTTATTATATTTACTACTATCCCTTATTTCTAATAAACAGAAAGCACACAGATCTAAAAATGAGAGGATTTGGGACAGAAACTGAAATGGAAACAAGGCAGGTAAAACTATTTCCAATTTTTGAGGAAGCACCTGATTGATTTGCCCAAAGTGGTTTACCAGTTTGCCATCCCACCAGCAATGGAGGAGTGTTCTTCTTTTTCTACATACTTACCAGCATCTGCTGTAGCCTGAGTTTTTGATCTTAGCCATTCTGATTGGTATTAGGTGGATTCTCAGGATTGATTTGATTTGCATTTCCTTGATGACTAAGGATGTTGAGCATTTCTTTAAATGCTGCACAGCCATTTAAAATTCCTCTGGTAAGAATCCTCTATTTCACTCTGTACCCCCTTTTTTATTCTTTAATCTTGTTTCCAGTCCAGACTTTATACCACTCCTGGCCCACCCTATGACTGCTCCACATCCTACACCTCCTCCTGCTCCTATCTCCAAGAGGTTGTACCCCCATCCCCACCCCATCAGACCTCCCCACTCCCTGGGACTCCTAGTCTCTTTAATGTTAGGTGCATCTTCTCGGACTGAGTGTTCTGCTGTATATGTTTTGGGGACCTCATATCAGCTGGTATATTTGGCCTGGTTGGTGTCTGAGTGTCTGAGAGATCCCAGTGCGTAGGTTAATTGAGAATCCTGGTCTTCCTGCAGGGTCTCCTTCCTCCTCAGTTTCTTCAAGCTTTTCCCTAATTCAATTATGGGGGTCAGCAGCTTCTGTCCATTGGTTGGGTGTAAATATCTGCATCTGACTGTTTCAGCTGCTTGTTGGGTATTTCAGAGGGCAGTCATGCTAGGTCCCTGTCTGTAAGCATACCTGCTATTAGAATGCAATTAAGAAAACATTATGTGCATAGTGTTTTGTCTACATGTATGTCTGTTAAATACTTGAGTGTCTGCTGCCATCAGAGATCAGGAAGGGGCATTGGTACTCCTAGAATCAGAGTTGCAGGTGACTGTGAATTGCTATGCAGGCACTAGCAATCAAGTTTGGATCTTTGAAGAGCGTCCAGCCCGAGCTCTTAAACACTGAGCCATCTCTCTAGCCTCAAGTGCTAATGGATTAAAAATGCCATGTTTATACAGCCACCCAATTAGACAAGATGGATGAAGCAAAGAAGTGCAGACCGACAGGAGCCGGATGTAGATCGCTCCTGAGAGACACAGCCAGAATACAGCAAATACAGAAGCGAATGCCAGCAGCAAACCACTGAACTGAGAATAGGGCCCCCGTTGAAGGAATCAGAGAAAGAACTGGAAGAGCTTGAAGGGGCTCGAGACCCCATATGAACAACAATGCCAAGCAACCAGAGCTTCCAGGGACTAAGCCACTACCTAAAGGCTATACATGGACTGACCCTGGACTCTGACCTCATAGGTAGCAATGAATATCCTAGTAAGAGCACCAGTGGAAGGGGAAGCCCTGGGTCCTGCTAAGACTGAACCCCCAGTGAACTAGACTGTTGGGGGGAGGGCGGCAATGGGGGGAGGGTGAGGAGGGGAACACCGATAAGGAAGGGGAGGGGGGAGGGGGATGTTTGCCCGGAAACCGGGAAAGGGAATAACACTCGAAATGTATATAAGAAATACTCAAGTTAATAAAAAAATAAAAAATAAAAATGCTATGTTTTCTAGACTGTGATCATATTTTATTTGAACATTATATTAATTTTACTAACTGCTGGCCTAGAAGACTGGTGATCAATATAGATATCGCAGTGTTCAAAAGAGGCAGAACAGAACAAAATAAAATTTGGTTGCGATTTAATTCCCAAAATCAAACGTGAAGATTAAAGGTTGAAAATTTTAAAATGGGGGGGGTGGTGGAAGAATTTCAATGTACCCATTGTGGGACTTCAAGGAGGAAAAGAACAGTATCAAAGTCTTAACTGCTGGTCGATGGAGATTGGCCTAGGGGCTTTATGTTAGCACCTGCTTCCCAAATCAGCACATTTTTTAAAATATGTCCTCCTTCAGCAAGAAGGAGAGTCATGCCATGAGCCACACAATAGCACAGGAAAAGCACATTTGCAGTTTCCTCTTTCTACAACTGTGCATTGGCATGCCATTCAATTTTAGTTTTAAGTGTTATTTTCTTTCCCAGACAAAATACAAACGATATGGATTTTGGAAGGATATTCTCTGCACAAAATTCAGTTCAGTACATTCATTGGCTTAGCATATTGAATTCTTGCCATTAAGAAGGGGCTAAGTTGAATCTCATTTTCTTCTGTGTTGCCAAGCTACTGAAGAGTCAACAATAAAATAAAGTGGAGTAACAGTGGTTGACTGGCCTTCAATAAACTCATAAAACCCCAATTAGTTTTTGCCTATTTCCTGAAAATGATGTTTGATCATTATAACCATTGTTCTGGAGACTTCCATAAAGAAGCAAGAAGAGGATTAATTATCTTTAGCGAAGTATCTCAGATACTCCATTTCAGTAGACTCTGAAGTCTGTTAAGGAAACTTTGAAACAACACTTTAAGATGAACTAGTTATTTCTCTTGGTAAAGGAATTCTCTCCATGTCTATATATTGAAGTTTTATAGTGAACATAAAAAGTGAGTGGCTTAGCAATTACATCCGATGACTAATAAAATCCATTCTTGATCAAATAAATGCACGTTGTTATTATGTTCATATTCTGTTCTGTTTCTGGGAATTGCCTCCCCTCCTCCTTGTTTCTTACTTTACGTTCTGCTACAACGGGAGCGCTGATATTTTTATTGGTTGATTTTTATCCTCTGTCTCACAGTGGTTCGCAAGTATGGATTTCCCACTCACATTAGTTCTTTTCCCGGAAGGTTGAGGCCAAGCAAGTTTTATTGAGTGTCTCCTAAAGAGACAGGAGAACATGTAGACTTGGAATTTGTTATAGCCATGCTTTAAGGCTGGACACAAAGGAAGAGGGGGGCGATGTAAGATGAAGCTATATCCTAAAATTCTAAGGGGTACATTTCCTTTCTTGTTGATAGTCTGCTGAATTATGTAAAGCTATTGTGATAAAGTGGAATTTTTCTCTTATCTAAAATCTTCAGGGCTGTGTTTATATTCCTTCAGAGTGGGAGTATTCTCACTAATGCTTATTGTAAATCCACCGAATACTTGCAAATAAACTACGCCTACATTCACGTAGGAAAGGAACTCTCAGTGATCTTTTGTCTCAATATTTCTAAGATATATTTAGCATCAAAATATAGTACATTATTTAAACAGTTTTAAAAACTTATTTGAACAAAGTTGCTTCTTCATGGAAGTCTCCAGAACAATGTTTATAACGATCTAAGTTACTTTATTTTTCTCTCTCTGTCTATCTATCTATCTATCTATCTATCTATCTATCTATCTATCTATCTATTTTTTATGATTTCAGAGTGTATCAGGATATTCTTTTGTGGTGAGACTTTTGTGTTGCACATAAAAATGCAGGGTTTAATCTGTAGCATTGTAAAATATTAATTATAATAAACCCATTTGAATATCTGTCTCTGAGATAGTACAGAATAAATACTTTCAACCTTACTTTTACCTTTTCATCTTCAATTTATCCCAACAAAGTTCATGGCTACTGACCGGCACCATAATTTACTTTTCATACTCTATCTACACCCACTATATTGTATTTTGTTTTATCAAAGGCAATACAAACGGTAAAGGAAACAATATAAAAATGACTGAAAAATATATTGACTTTGAAGTATGTTCCAGCCCCTAAAGAATCACCTCAAATACATTACTGCACAGCTGACCGAGTAGGCTTTCTTAGAGGTTGAAAGTCTGGATTTACTTCCTTCCAGTTATGTGAGTTTGAAAAGGTGGTAAGAGTACATTTCTTCACCATACTCATCTCTAGAAGGATGCTGCTGCTGCTCTCTATGACAGCTATAAGAAAACATTTTAAATACCCGTGCTGCAGAATCCAAGTCAATTGTCCACTTGCCATCAGTCCTAGTTAGATCTTATATGAGCCTCTGTGTCAGTAATATATTGATGATGTTGTGGCTACTGAGTCTTTTCCCAGCTAAGGCTACCTTCTGGGTATAATTAAGAATAGAAAAGTCAGCTTAATGCTGTCTTGTGAGTTGTGAAACGGAGTCTGAAATTGAGCTAGATATGGGGAAAGGAAAGTTACAGGTGATAAATTTCATCAATATAAATTTTGTTGGTTTTTAGTCTGATGGTGGGGCTGACAACCTAGTCTCATACCCAGAAGGTGGCTTCTGAGAATGGAAGATTCTACAGTTCCTGTACAAGTGCCAATGTGTACCAAGTTCAGGAAGTTTCCCAATGCAAGGATCCTACAATTCACTTATAAAATTGAGGGCTTTGTTTTTTTCATTTTTTATTCATTATTTTATTTATTCACATGTTATCCCCCTTCTCAGTTTCCTGTCCATAAACGCTCCATCCCTTCCTCCCTGACCCCTGCCTCTACGAGGGTGCTCCCCCACCCGACCACCCACTCCTGCCTCAAATTTTTTAATCTTGGAATCTTTTAATCTAGTCTCTAATGAATCCTTTAAAATATGTCATAAGTGTTTTGAGAAACAAAACTCTGAAAAATAAAACAAAACTTTTCTTACAATATTTAACAGATTATAATGTATACACTCACCTATGAATCTTATAAATAATATTATGTAGTAACTATATTGATAGAGTATTTGAAGATAGATTTGTCAGGTAATTATTTCAAAATAATAAAAATTATTCCTAATGTGATAAATTTGACAAAGAATTAGGGAAAAGCTGGAGGAAGCTGAGGAGGAGGAGGACCTTGTAAGAGGACCAGCAGTTGCAATTAACCTGGACCCCCGAGATCTCTCAGACACTGGATCACCAACCAGGCAGCATACACCGGCTGAGATGAGGACCCCAACCCATATACAGCAGAGGACTGCCAGGTTCAGTCAGAGAAGATGCACCTAACTCTCAAGAGACTGGAGGCCCCAGGGAGTTTAGAGGTCTGGTGGGGTTGGTGGGGTGGGGACATCTTCATGTAGAGAGGGGGCAGGGTATGTGGGGGGAAGGTATGGGATGTGGAACAGTCATAGGGTAGACAGAGAGGAGAATAAAATCTGGAGTGTAAAAATAAGTAAATAAATACATACATAAATAAATAAGTTAATAAAGTTTTAAAAATAAAAAGAATTGTGTATTCAATCTTAACATCATTGTATTAATAGGTCTGTATTTATTCTATTTATGTTGTTATATCTATATTTCAGATGAGAGGGAGGGAAAGGGGGGAGACTGGATAGAAAGATAGACACAGAGAGATGATAGACACATGATATGTGGGTATAGATGGATAGATAAATAGATATATAAATAGATAATGATGGATAGAGGAGATAGAGAAGTAGGTAGATAGACAGATAGATAAAATGGATGGATTAACAGATGGATGGATAGGTTGGTAAATAGATGGACAGACAGACAGACAGATAGAATAGATGGAGATAGATACACAAAAACATAGGTACACATAGATAAATAGATTTTTCTTGGGTCCATGAAAAACATGGTCATCCTGTAAATAGTATTACTTTATTAATTTCAGCCACAAAATCTAAACTATGAAGCTTATAAGTTACTTAGTCACCTAGGAATTATTTCAAAGCAGAAAATGTGTTAATAATATCTGGAAACAATAAAAGAACACCTATATGTAAATCAAACTACTTTTGGCAAATATACCCTCAATTTTACTGGACTGTTGATAGTACCATATCAATAGACCAGCTTAGACTAGAAAAAGAACCTTAAAGTTTTTCTTTTCATTGATATTATGTTTATATTAAATGAGTCATTTTATGATTTTCATTTTTATTTGAAGAATATATGGCTATTTTGAGTTTATGGGACAGGTAGTAAATGCTTTTATTCTCATCCCTAGTTTTTCTTCCCTCTTCTCATAAAACTGTGAGTTATTTTTCCCATCTCCCAGTCACAGTCATTACAAGCCTTGTGTTACTTTTAAATATTGCCAATCCTTTAAAGCAAGCTATCAGATTACCAGGAAGCAAATACACAGGGTCAAATGGGTGTCTAAAAGTTGTTATACTTTACAAGACATGAACTACATTAAAAGGCAGTAAATGACAGTAAATGATACATTTCATAGACAGCTGCCTTTTTTTACTTAGAATCTTCAGAAGAAAAAAAGAATGAATGGTGCTAATGTGCATATTTACCTATTACGTGCTGCTTGTAAAATAACTATGAATAGTAGCACTTACATAGCTGAAGATAAGACTCAGTGGATTATGTACTCACTGCCCAAGTGTAGAGAATTGAGTTTGGATCTGCCAGACTCATGTAGATCGTTATGCAGTAGAATATTTAAAGACCCTATGTTTCAACATCTATATAGGAGTGGCAGAGTAAAATCTCCAGAAGCTTGTGGTCAGCTAACCTTAAAATAAAGAGAATGTGTCTCAAACAAGATGGAATTGTGAAAATTGACAGCTGAGACTGTCCTCTGAGGTATAATACACTGCTGCAAACACACACACACACACACACACACACACACACACACACACACACACACACACACACACACACACAGAAAAGATTAAAATATAGCTGGCATTTCCAGTTGAGTAAAGGTGAAGTGGCTACATTCAGGTTACCCTAGGCAGACTCTGAGAACTCCTACTTTATA
This sequence comes from Rattus norvegicus, assembly GCF_021556685.1. Classification (NCBI taxonomy): domain Eukaryota; kingdom Metazoa; phylum Chordata; class Mammalia; order Rodentia; family Muridae; genus Rattus; species Rattus norvegicus. Next base: position 57,894,427 of record NC_141549.1, read on the forward strand.
TGTTGTTTGTCTCATACCAGCTGGTCATCTTGCCCCATAATTCAGTGTCTTAATCCCACAATACCCATTCTGCTGAGAATCTGCCATCCTGTTTCGAAGACTTTCCAGTACCCCTCTCTTTACTTTAGTCTATTTTCTACTTGTCTATCCCTTTAGTAAATGACAGACAGAGTAGGTACAAATGAACTTTTGTTTTCTAGCTACATACATACATACATACATACATACATACATACATACACACACACACACACACACACATATATATATACATATATATATATATGCCAGTTGGTTCAAAATATATTTTCCCATGTAATGATAATTTTGAATGTTGTGATGTGCCATGATATGATACGAGAGCCAGATTCTCAAACTTATTTCTGTCATTTTGTAATCAGTTTTGTAATTATTTGGTGAATACTAAGTCTCTTACACATGACCTCACCACGATCTCTTAACTATTACTGTACCATGAGGGTAAGAACGAATTTAGTGTCAAACACTTACTCTATGATTTTTGCTTTCATCTAAAATATTAATAGTTAAAGCACTGATTATATAGATGACAATTTAATTTTTAAAAATTAGAGATATGAGAAAACACACCCTAAAAATTGATTAAAAAAATCATTTTAGAAGGCATGCTAACAGAGAAACTGGTGTGAGAAAACCAATCATAAAATTCTATTTTGACTTTCTTCATAGATTTTACAAAGCAGGTCACCATTTTATCATCTTGAATCTTATATTTCTTTGGCATAGTTGGTATGAATTCACTATAAGGAATGATACACAGAACTCAAATCCAAAAAGAACCTAAGACAACAGCAATGGAATGGGTGTGTTCCCATAATAAGATTTCCCCTCATCCTTATATCAAGGTGTACCATTGTTTCATTGGGCATGTTAGGTTGATGTGTTTTTATTTGGTTTTTCAAAGGATTAAAAAGGATTTGGAGTTGGAAGCATAGCATAAGAAGCAATGAGTGTGTCATCAAAAACAGATGGTCTCACATATACCCACTCATCACACAAATAATGAAGCTAAAGGGAATCTGATCTTCTCAGCCCTTGGGGTACTAAAACAGGGTACAACAAAATAACAGGAAAATATGGCAGCCCTCAGTTTTGTGTCCCAGAATGTTGATCAAACTATGTGCTCTCCCCATCCCTCATTAATTCTGGGACATAAGAAGAGTGTGAGCTGCAAGGTAGGCTTTGGCTTACAAGAAAAGGAAACTATCTTTTGATAAGCAGATCAAAAGAAGGAACTCAGTATTAACTACATGTGTACACTTCCTGAAGATGGGTGGAAATATACAGTATTCAAGAGCACTAGGAGATGAAATGGAAGATGGTCAGATGTGAACATACCAGCTATATTTACAGGTTTTCTGCTAAAAAGAAAAAAAATGTTTAGGTTGATAGTCATAATTCTGTTTTAAATCTTTAAAATCTTACTTTTAATGCTTATTGAACTGCAGAAAGAGAAATAGATTTTCTGTGTATGATCAAAGTAACTTGTTGGCAACTGTATCTTTATTCACAGAGTTATTACAACTTGCGGATCTCCACCCCTTTCAGGATTGCATATCAGATAAATATCTATTATCAATCACAATAGCAAATTTACAGTTATGAAGTAGCAATAAAATAACTTTATGGTTGGGGGTCAAGACGACATGAGGAACTGCAACATTAGGAAGGCTGAAAACTAATGATTTAAAATGAAATTGAAAGATCCGGTTCTCTATCAAGTTCAATTTTGTAAATTTACAGTATAATATTTTATTTTTAAATGATTTGTTCTTATCACATTTCAAATGCAATAAAAGTAAAATCACAGAGAGGAAAAACATGATTAACAGTTTCAATGGGACTAAAATTGGTAATTATAGCAACTTCAGTTTTATATTAAAATTTTAAACTATAGTATGAAATTGGAGTGAAAATTGGGTGATATGAACTCTTTAAGTGTTTGCTTTAAGTAAAATAGTTGCTCACAAAACAAAATTGTTTAAAATGTTTAATTTTCTGATAAACCTCCAGAACTCTTGTTCTACCTGGAATTATTTACTCTTTCATACACAAATAGAGACACAAGCACACGTAGACACAAACTCATGTACACACAGGGATAGACCTTAGAAACACAAACACACACCTACATCACACACACACACACACACACACACCACAGTAAGGTGACAGTTAATTCACTTAAGGATATTTTAAAACCAAATTTGTGAATGTCAGCAATGTCTTCAAATTGATGAAGTAACTGTTGTTAGAAACTACTTAGTTCTACAGACAAATCCAGGATCAAGTTCTATGTTAATCTCACTTTAAGAGCTTAAGCTTCTCTCTCTCTCTCTCTCACTCACTCTCTCTCTCTCTCTCTCTCTCTCTCTCTCTCTCTCTCTCTCTCTCACACACACACACACACACACACATATATATGAAAAATATATGTGAAAATATTGTTTTAGTCTAGACCATTACCATCTCTACTGCTCTAGTTGTAGACACACACTTGTTTTCTATAAGTTAAAAGTCCATTTTAAAGCACAATATCTCCAACAAGAATAACAAACAAAGCAACAAACAGAAGGCTTAGTGATTGTCTGGCCATAAAGTCTTCAAAATTCATTCCTATAGTTAAAATTTTAAACTGTCCTTCTAATCAGGACCTATTATGCCTGTTATAATCTATTACCCCTTATCTTCCTTATGCCAATTTACAGATTACCTTCTAGAGCATAGAAAAATATCTCTCACATCCCATTTAGCTCAAAAAGCTCTTCCCCTGCTGTGTATGAATCTCAGATCATGTATCAACCATCGCTACAGTTCTTTCCTACTGACCACAAAACAAAACAATTATTTCCATCCTGTATGGTTCGAATATTTCCTTCTAAGGTGTATACTGTTTTCTTTACAGAAGTTCAAATTTTTAGCTTTTGCAAATTATATTTACTCTTATCTCCCGTTGCTTATGATAATTCTTATGCCACAAGACATGTTATTTGCTTTTTGTACTTCTAGATGTACCCAACACTTAGCAATAAATAAGTCTTTATAACTACATATTAGTTAAAAAGAATGAATAAATAGATAATTATGGGGCCCTCTATTTCTTTTAATCTAGTGTACTATAACCTACTCTTTTTTCTGAAAACCCTCACACAATTAAGAATCCTGAAACAAGTTGCCCACTGATTATGGAACAGACTCAGGTCATGGCAACAGGAAACTTTAGCTTGGTTTTAAATCCCCAGGGGTGTTGGGTTGTTTATTTTATGTGATGCTGTTAGAGAGCAAACATGGTAGCAAGGGAATTGGTGTTGTCATGATTTCACACTCCTAAATCATTTCTAGTGAGAAGTCCTCTAGATAAGTATCCATCTACCCTTCACACAGCCCATATAAACACTGTTTCAGATGGTTTAAACCATCATATGAGGAAATAGCTAAAAAATCTGAGTCCCATCCCTGCTTTTCTTTAGGAGGAAGGTTGACTGTTATATATTTAATAGTATGTTTCTGCTGTTTTTTCCACAGCCATACACCACTCAGCTGAGATTCCTTCCCAGTTGGCACAGCTAGTAAGTACTTCATTTCTTGCTAAATGTTTTTCAGACTCTTTATATAGCCCCAGGGTCCACAGCTTTCACAATAATGCAATTTAAATTCGAGTCTCTTTTCACAGCCTGATGATTAAAAAAAATGTATACCAGAATGCCCACTCTTCTGAATCATACTTTTACAAAAAGAACGTGTCACCCAAACAAAGAAGCAAACAAATAACGTGTCTCAAAAGTACTCAGGAATCATTATTTTATATCAGGAAGTCTGCTGCAAATCGATCTCGCCTAGAAACTGCTGCATAAAGAAGACCAGAAGGATGGCAGTATCAAAAGACATGCTAAAGTAAAGAGAGGGATACCAAGTAGTTCTCACCCATACACAGGCAACTAATGACTGCTGGGAGAGGGAGAATTAACTAACCTCTTCCAGTGATGAAACCCCTTATTAAATTGTCCAGTATAGAGTGGTCAGCCCTTAAACCATACACACTCAGTTATGATTTTTAAAATGTTTATATTCTAATCTGCTTATGAAGACAAACATATAAATAACTCAGTAAAATTTGATTATAAATGTTCATTCTAGTTAACAAATTATTGCTGATAATGTGGCTAACATTTCTATATCCATTAGAACATCTCTAAGCCATTATGCTGTTTAGATGAATTTGAAATTGGAGGCTACTTCTCCCATATAGAAATAAGACATCCATGATGTGATCATGTTCTGAAACATGGAGGAACTTAAACTATTAATGTCTGTTCTCAATAATTTACTCAGATACATATTTTGAAATCTTATATAAGTGGGTTTCTCTGCTTTATCAAGATCTGAATTTCCAGTGCTCCAGTAAAAATCACTGCGGAAGCTCTTAGTTTCTTAGTACCTTGTTGATACCCTGTCATCTGGTTTATTAGCACCACCATAAGCAGGCAATAAATAGACAGATTAACAAGGAGAAAGGTATTGCTGCTTCATAGTTATAAATTCTAGAAGTCTTAATGCAAGGTGCTAGAAAATTTGGTTTCTTTTGAGACTTATGGGAAAATCTATTCTAGGAGTGTCTAGAAGCTTCTATAATTAAAGCAGTTAATTTCTAAAATAATTGTTGGCTTATTGTAGTAGCACCCTAACCTCTGACCTCCAATTTTCATGGTCTTCTATGGTGAACATAACTCATTTACAAGAACATAGTCCTATTGGACTATAGTCCATACCTATAATCTCATCTTAATTTAATGACATTTGAAATAGAATCATTTCAAGAAAAGATACATTTGGACATCCTGGGGATTAATTAAGATCGTAACATATAAATTCAACCAATAATATTTACTTTATGTTATTCTCTTGCATTCTGTTAGCTCTTTTAATTCTTATGCCATGAAAGATTCTCACTTCAGAGCAAAGAAAGAAGAAATTACCCAGAGTCACAGAAATGACAAATGGAAGATCTATTTTGCCCAAATGGATCCAAATCCCATGTTAGAATAATATTTTGTAACTTCTAAACAAATTCCACAGTGGCATGTATCTGAAGGTAACAGTATTTATCTAAAAAAAAGTCAGCATTCATACTGCAAATGCAATAGGGAAATATACATTGATATGCGCTACAGGACGAGGAAAAGGGGTGGGGTAGAGAAAAGGCGAGCAGCTATTTAAATGGGAGGATGGCTACAAATCCCTCCAAGCTTTGGCTGATGACTTCTCTGTTGCTCTGGGATACACAGTAAATGAAAAGTAATATCCAAAGTTGGTTTTCAAGGGTCATAATTCACCAAGCCCGATGAAACAGAGACAGACTCCCAAATGAGCCCCTGCTTCTGAACCCTCCTGAATCCACCCAGCTCTTCTTTCACCCCTTCTGGAACTTAGAGGACCATATGATTCATTTCTCAAGAATCAAGCGTCTGGCATGAGGATATAGGAAACACTGTAAAGGCTTTCCTGGCAGTAACTTTTACTACCTGCATGTAATATTCAGACATTTCACAAGTGTATAATGTTGAACTTGTCATAGTTCACATCGCACACATACAAAGTTGACTTATGATGGAAAAGAGGGAAGTCAGTGGCAGCATATCCCTGGTGTTCCATTAGTATTTTCAATATTCTCTCTCTCTCTCTCTCTCTCATTCTCTCTCTTATTCTCTCTCTCTCTCTCTCTCTCTCTCTCTCTCTCTCTCTCTCTCTCTCTCTCTCTCTCTCTCTCTCTCTCTCCCAATTGTAACTGAGTCCAAAAGTGTTTCCTCATATGCATGGTTTGGGAATCATCAAGCAAAGCTGTTTCCCAGGACTTATAACCAAGGTTACTGAAAATTTTAAAAAAAGAAAAAAGATCAATCCCTTGTTCCAACAAATACTCTGTATTTGAGATGGAACTAAAGCAGTCCCCATAGCTTACTTATTCAAATTAATGGCTTACATGTTTTGGAATTGCTTACACAGCCTGTCTTCTGCCTTCACTGTGCCTGACAGTAGAAAGCTTTTCTCTTAGATTTTCTGCCCAGTGCTAGACGTAGAGTCATGTCTTTTGTAAATATAATACTCAGGATACAGAGAAAATAAAAGTGATCATGCACCTAGTCTTATGGCAACTTTATGTGCCAAGACTGGTGGATATGCATGGGGAGGGGACAGGGAGTGGTGGGGAGAGGTCCTGGGAGGAGACGGGGGAGAGAAAGCTGCAAATGAGATGTAAAGTAGATAAATAACTTAATCAATAAAAACAAGTTGAAGTTCAGTCAGCCACTATGTAAATAAATCTTGTAGATTTAAAAGTCATGTTTAGTTTTTCATGGTAAACAGTTCCTTCAATGTAGAATAGAAGCAGTAATTTCCTACCTGGGTGACATAATTAAATATGCTCAAGAATTTTATAAAAGAAAAGAACGCATTTTCACTATTGTACGTATCTTGAAATACGTGTTGCGTTTTCAACATTTTATTACACTGACTCCGCGACGAGATTACCTATATGTTTTCTTTTTGAGGGCTAAGATTGGGTGGCATTCCTTTATTGTCTTTTACTGAAGAGACCTGGAAAATAGAAACACGGTGTACAGTCATATGCATTTGCTGAAAGCATGAATGTGTGAGGGAATGAGTGGGAGGGAGTGAGGGGGTGGGTGAGTGGGTGAGTGGATGTTCTTGACTATGGAATGCTAAATGACATAGCTCACAGTTTATAAAGAACACACTGTTATAGTTAAATATTGATAATTCTCACAGTGAGTCTTGTGCTTCTGGGCCTTTTAGATCATCCATTCCTGCATATATTTTTTGAGTGAAAACTAGCCATTCGCAGACACATTCCTTAGGACATAAGTGGGGATAGATTGTATTCTCCACTGAGTGTTCTACCGAAGACTTCAGGGCATAGTAAATAATACCAGTTAATTTGCAAACAGAGTGTAAGAAAAGAGCAAAGTCATGTTTCTAACTGTACTCATAAACAAACGTGCCACTTATAAGATTGTTCATGGGAGCGTACATGATTCCGTATAGCGCAGGGCCTGCAACACTGAACAGTGGGATGGGATACTTGAGAGGAATGAGAAATGCCATGCATCCCAGTTGGAAAGCAGCCGGAAACAGTTTGCAATTGTTCTGATAACTCGAAGTGTTGCAGCCCTTTACCACGTAGTTTTCCTGTTCACTGATACAGTTTTTATTCAGTCTAACCTCAGAAAGCCAGTCTCACTGCTCAACTTCTCCAATTACTAGTCACTCTCCTCTGCTTCCTTCCCTGCACACCAGCACTGTGCTGGGACTCCGGCATTTCTGAGGGACTGTAAAACACTTTCTTGCTTACTGGACCATGCGCACAAACACTAGTGCTTTTGTATCTCTTGGGTTGAATAAGGAGACCAGAACATTTCTTAACCTTTTACTTAAACTTATAAATTGGTCTTGCCAAGCTCTGCTGTGGAATCTTTAAATAAATGGGTGGTCTTGCTGACGTGCTCTTAAAACAGTGCCAAAGTAGTCCTCTGAGCCAGCTTTTTCCAGAGTAAGCTGCTTGCTGAAGGAAGTGTGTTAATTTCATCACGTCACCCTGTGTAATTAGTGCTCTCACAGTACCCAAGTGGACATTTTAAAGGACCTGACGAAATGCTTAAGTGGCACCTGAGTATCCTAAAAGAATGAATAAAACCCTTTCTACCTCTATCTTAAATGCACTTTAGAACATTCTATAGCTTTGTTTCTTACATGTTCCCACGGGATTCAGGAGGCAAGTGATGGATCCCAGCACAGCTACACCGAGTTCTTTTACCAGCTGAGAAGTCTCTGTAGTGAGTCGTCGGTGAATATCTCTTCTAACATTCATTATTGCACAATTACAGTATAAAATGCAGAGATCATGGAATATTCCATACTTAAATGGAGAGCAATAATGAAAACAAAAACAGAAAACAAATTCTCCATTTATCAGCGCAACTAAAATCATGCAGCTAACACTTTCTCAGCTAACACGTTTACAGCTATAGAAATCTGTGCATTTTCCCCCCCTCAGGAGCTTGAGTTACACACTTTTATTTACTTAATATACCATGAGCAATTTCTGAAATTGGAACTCATTTCTGTTGATGTGATTTAAATATGTGTAATGATATTTCATAATTCATGCAATCTTCTTCCAACTAATGGTCTGCACCAAGGGTTTTGTAAATAACTAGCTGTGTTGAAATGTGAGTGCTCCTTCATAATACATCACAAGAAACAGAGATTACAGTTTGAAAGTATGCCCACACTTTATAGATGTTAACTAGGTATGCATATGTTGATGGAAATAATTATATTTCCATGGCAACCCTGTGGGTATGGCAATCAACCCATCTGTGTCAGTCAAATTAATCCTTTGTTTAAATCTGAAAACTTGAAAGGACTGACATAAAATTATTGTACTGTTTATATTTTCAGGTTCTAGGTGGATGAATGTTGTCTGATATGAAACTGTCTCATGTATTCCATGTTCTTAGATCATAAATATAAAATTCAGAATTGAGCTTTACCTCTCTTAATTTGGAACCATTATGCAAGATATTTATCTTCATTCTATTTCATTCATTGTATATTAACTTAGAGTCATGTTGTAATATTAAAAAGCAAGTCATCAAAATTTCAAGTGTTAAACATATTAAAAAATTTGAGGAATTTACCAAGTATAAATTTTATAATTTTAAACTTAGCAATATAAAATAATTCTATTATATTCATTCTTTTAATTTAGAACAAACTAATATATCTGTGTTATTACAATTTCATGTTCCTTACTAAGCATTATATTTAAATGCATCTTGAGTAAGTTCATCAAGACTGTAGCTCTGAATATTAATATTTTGAAAGTGAATTTGGATTTCTAGTCAACCTTTCTACTACATTATGAGCTTATAACCATTGATTGAGCGAAACATAATTGTTGGCTTGCCAATATTCATCTAAATTCCAGCTAGGTAGCAATGTTATGTTCCCTTTTCTGCAAACATAACATCTTCTCCTTAGAACATTTTCCAAAGTATACACTCTGCTAATCTAACATGAGATAGTGTTTTTTACTTATGTCATATAATACCCAGTTTTGATTGTTTTAAGACTAATGGTCACTGCTTAAATTAGATTATAAGTTTATGCACTTATTCAGTGTCTCCACCAAACATGCTCCAGAATATATATTACATATGAATAGCAATTTCTGTATTTTATATTTATGACAATAACTCATGCTCATGTTTCTTTTATTCTAAAATATATTATTTTATATAAAATATATTATTTAAATAATTACGTATACTAAAAATAATATGTACTATTTAAAAAATAAAGAAGTACATTTTTTGGGTTTTTTTTTTTTTTTCGGAGCTGGGGACCGAACCCAGGGCCTTGCGCTTCCTAGGCAAGCGCTCTACCACTGAGCTAAATCCCCAACCAAGAAGTATATTTTTAATCTTAAACTTTTCATTTAGTTGGTATTTTTACAGTAAATTAAAAAATATATATGCATGTATGCATACTAATATAGTTATATTTTAAAATACCTAGTTTTTTTATGAATTTAACAATTCTTTTTAGTTTTCATTTCTGTAATAGTGTCTTCATTTCTAGCCTCAGTCTTTTTTCAGTTTTCAGTTTTTGGAATACTAAATAAACATATCAATCACATTGCTAGGCAGCATGAAAGCAAGATCTTTGTCATATGTAATAGACTAAAACATTTATAGTATACCGATGAGGAAATCCTTAAAGGTTGATTGTATAGTGCAGTTATTAAATGTTTTTCTTGACATTACCATATTTTTCACAATTTACATTGTATTCTGAGCATACTAATCACCTGTTACACTCTCTTCATCTCTCCTTCTTTTACAGACCTCCTTCCCAACTACTCTCTTTAATATTTTTGCACCACACATTTTTGTTCACAGTAGAAGGTTAGAAATATAAATATGAATAATTGAAAGAGAGTTTACAACATATCTCTTATGCTTAATATCAGAAGTTCGATTACAGACTTGCGATATTCCAAGTCACAGATTTTTATTTTTACCCATTATTACAGAACCATGAGCATGTGTTTCTTCCTGAAGTAAGCCTCAAATCCAATCAGAGAACAATTGGTTACTTCCATAATTATCACTGGTAGGAACACGTTACTTTGCAAGTTCTTTATGAAGTATTCAGGATTGATAATTGAACTAGATGACTTTTCTACATTAGCAAACTTCCTAGCACCTTCCAACATAAGGAATGATACCACATGGGTGGAGGTTAGCTAGCTTATTTCTAGCATGTTTTATCTGTGCCAAATTTCAAATGTTCTGATTAGGGTCTAACAGCAAACAATAAACTTCAGTGCTTTGGTTGCTTCTGGGTCTCCTTGGCCAACTACTCTTAGGGAGAGGTCTTATATTGGGCCGTAGTTTTTGTTGAGAGGCCCGCGGTGTTTGACAGCAGCCTTAGTCATGCATGTAAGCTACACTTTTTAAATTAATTGAACCTTTGATTCACAGAAGATTTCATATTTCATATGACTACATTTTTCAATCATTCATCAGATTTCTTGAGCCACTGGAGTCCCATTTTAAAAGTTCTTAACTCTGACTGGAGAGATTTTACTAAGAGACTAAAATGTCTTTGTTTGCGATTCTTGACAACATGAATCCAACCCCTGAATCCCACAGGTTAGCAAGAGACAAGGTGAGAAAAACTAGCATATGCTCATCATAGGGTCATAGGCAGTCAGTGGCAGCATGAACCTGCACACAGTCCACCATATATTGAAGATGTTATCTAATATGTGTTTTGACACTTAAAACACACTTTTTTAATTCTCAAAAAATCAGGTGGCTGAAGTTAGGTGGCTTCTTCTTGTCTTTTAGGTACATTATTGTAGTTTGTAACTGCATTTATTTGTATCTGTGTCCATTAAAAATTTTATACTACATGCCATCTTATTAATTTTCTCTCTGAGACATAGAGTCTTTAATATTTAGTAATGTATATTTATGTACTAATATATTTTAATAGCAAGAACATGGTCCAGGATATTCAATATCTAAATTTATGGACTTATGAATGCAGAGGTTAGCTGATAGGTCCTCAGTAGCATTTTCTGCTATTTGTTTATGGTTGTTTTTTTTTTAACCTAAATGCCTCTGAAACTTAAGTCAATAAAGAGATCTGTACTCAATAAATAAATTTAGTAGTTACAGATTAAGCCATTTCTGGATCATTGATGCTAGCTCATCCAGTTATGATGAAATATTGATTCCTCACATTGTATCTGATAGAATCTCAGATAAGCACTGCCTACAGCTTTAAAGTATTTTTATGCTATTTGCCTTAAGAGTACATTAATTATAAATATATAAATTTCAAGCTATTGAAATCACCTTTATGCACCAATTACAGGATTACTTATTATCCTAAATATTAAAATAAAAAATTTACCATATATCACCCCACTTCTATATATAGTTAACATGTGCTGGATAGTTTTATGAAATTGACATGAGCTAAAATCACCCGAAAGGAAGGAACCTCAATTAAGAAAATGCCTCCATAAGATCAGGCTGTAGGCAAGTCTACATGGCATATTAAGGAATATAATAAGAACTAATGAAAAGATGAACTTGAACAGGAACGAATTGAACTGTGGTGGTATCTATAATTTTGACTGTTATACATTCTTATCTGGGATGAACACATGCAGTTCATTGTTTCTGTCTCTTCAGGAATAGTGTCACACATCAAGATCCAAGATATGCAGTGAATATGACCATGTTACAATAAATAACCATTCATTCATTGGTGCTGATATTTAATGTGGGCAAGAAAAATTTGAGGTGTACTTTTTTATTTTATGAGTCTACTCATCTTTATTTGTTAAATAATTTTCCTTTTGTAATTTGACAAAATTACAGTTCTTTGTTTCATTTTATTTGACCATATCTATTTTAATGAATAAGATTATTGTTAATTAGAAAAATATAGAGCATAAAAATGTGTGAAAAATATAACAACCTATACACATTTATGTATATTAAATATTGAATACTTTTATTTCTTTCTCCCTTACTCTTTCATTCTTTTTCTCCTTATTTTTCTCTTTACTAAAAATAAATATTTACAATAACTAGAGATATTTAGCTATGAATTTTATATAATTAACTTGCCTCTCTCTTTAAGACTGTGAAATACACATTCAGTATGTGTCATTTTAATGGAAGTTTTCTAGTTTCGAATCACCTCTCCTTCATTTATAATAAAATAACTTTGAGACTAAATAATAAAGCTTTAGGAAAACAAGTTATATGAACTATAGAATTTTAAATAAATAAGATTTACTAAACATTACAAACAAATAATTTGCATTTTCTACAGATAATACTTTATCTTTGGTTATACTGATGCTAAATATCGATGCCTCAGTTTTTTTCAGCTTACAATACTGATGTTGTATTATAACACAAACTGACATTTAATAGTGGTCAATGATATTGTCCAAACTACTCCCTGTCTTGACAATCTCTATATAAGTTGCTATCAAAGGCCACTGTAATAAGTATTAAAAACTATTCCTTTTTTATAGAGATAATAGAAAATAGAGCTTGGTGAATGAAAATTAAATACAATGTATTTTGAAGTATTTTAAATAACTTTATAATACTTTCTTAATTGTTTATTTTCTTCATTCACTTATAAATTTATCCCAAAATGTTTCTTAACTTTCCCCAAATTTAAAATCTTCCCAAGAGAGATCTATAATAAATATTCTTTCTATTGTATCATTTACTAAAATTTAACTTACTAATTTAAAATCTTACCCAATAAATTATTTTAAGAGCAATTTTTCTTTCATGGAAAGAATTGTCTAAAGCTATATCTATCTATCAATCTATCTATTTCTATGAACTCTCTATCTAGCATCTATATATTTATCTAAATAATATTTAGTATCCATAAATGTATATCCTCAAGAAGGAATTCTTCACAGTAATTTATACTATGCAAAGTACCATTGTACCTTGAATAGTAACTATTCTTATTACAAAACTATTCAACTTATTAAGTTAAACGATGTTGCCCTATTTAAAGCATTGGAAAATTACAATAAACTTCAAGACTGCTTGGTCCTAGATCTTTAATATCATATTTACTATTCCAAGTTCAGAATAAAGAAGTGGAAAATACATATTTAAAGTAGTTCAATGTGAAAGAAGTATATCATACATAAATAGAAAACACAAAATGTACAAAATGATGTAAACAGTTTTAAAATTAAGGATTATTCATATACTACAGGCATGCAAAAGTTTGAGATAAAGATCATGAGCTTGATATTTTTAATGTTTTATCTACTCGATGAAAATTTCAGAGGATAATTTCAAAAGAAAACAGAGTATAATGAGACCTTTTAGAATGTGAGAGTTAATGAAAATCAGTAAGGCTATTGTCCAAATACTTCTCTGTACCTCCTAAAGGACTGACATCATTCTCCACATGGACATTGCTTTTCTATACATGGAAATAGATATAACCTAAATGTCCTTCATCTGATGAATAAATAATGAAAATGTGAAACAAAAACATCACACATCTGTGAAGAAAAAGGAAATAATAAAATTTGCAGGTAAATAGATGGAATAAGAAAGTATCATATCGAGTGAGTTAACAAAGATGCCCAAAATCAAATACCACACTTCTCTTTCCTATTTGAGGCTCCCAGTTCCAAATCTAAAGATGCGATTTGATTACATATCCTGGAGTAACTCTAGAGAGCAGGAAACTAAAAGGGGACCATTTCCAAAGAGGTAGATGGGAGAGCAATAGAAAAGTGACCTATGGGGAAATGGGAAAAGAAGAGGAAATAATTAGAGATGGAGAAAGGAGGTACATACAGAAGAAGAATGGAAGATGGTAAAATAGTAGTAATAATATCTGAAAATGCATAAGGAATTATATATAATCTTACCTATCTATCCCAAATAACTATAGTAGACATATAAAACCTACTTACAAAACTCCAACACAAAACATGAGAGATCTCCTTATTTTGGGTTTTTCAAGAGAAATTCAAAACATTAAGTGATACTGCTACTGACCTTGGTTAACCTTTAGAGACTGAGGGTAAGGCTCTATTGTTTAAGACACTCTGCACCTTTTTCCCCCCAGAGGCCCCTGAGCTAGAACTTTTCTGAAAACATTAGCCCACTGTGTTCGTTGTACCAGAAGCCACTATGCAAATCCAAAAAGGAAAGCAGCAATCAACAGTCCTGACAAGCTATAACACCTGTGAGCGATAACAAAAATCGTCATGGCACAATAACCATAGGGTGCATGGTTAGGCACCTACCTTGGTGGTAAACAGCAGCTCTCTCACCTATTCTCTCCCTCCCTCCCTCCCTCCCTGTCTCCCTTCTTCCTTCCTTCCTTAAGTCAGAATATCCAAGATACAATTCACACAGACAATATGAATCTCAAGAAGAAGGACGACAAAATGTGGATGCTTCAGTCCTTCTTAGAAGGGGGAACAAAATATGCACCAGAGATTGAGGGTGAGAGGGACTTGGAAAAAAATAGAGGAAAGGGAAGGGAAAAGGAGGGACAGGATCAGGTATGAGAAGAGACAGAGATGATAAACAGAGGGTCAGGAATTTGCACAGAGGTGTGTAGCAATGGGGGGGGGGAACTGGGCATAGCTACCAGCATGTCCCAGATGCCAGGAAAGCAAGAGGCTTTCAGGATCTAGTGAGGATAAGATTAGTTGAAATGCCCAACAAAGGGGAAGGAGAGACTGTAGAGACCATATCCAGAGGTTGGGCAAGGACCCCGGTTGAAGGATGGGGCTACCCACCCTTTTTAAAATTTTAACCCAGAATTGCTCCTGTCTAAAGGAAATACAGGGACAAAGAATGGAGCAGAGACTGAAGGAAAGGCCATTCAGAGATTGCCCCCCCCTGGGGATCCATCCCATATACAGCCACCAAACCTATCTCATATGCTGCTACCTAACCCAGTCAACATTGCTGATGCCAAGAAGTGCTTGCTTTCAGGAGCCTGATATGGATATCTCCTGAGAGGCTCTGCCAGAAGCAGATGCTCACAGCCAACCATTTGACTTAGAACAAGGATCCCAATGGAGGAGTAAGAGTAAGGACTGAAGGAGCTGAAGGAGTTTGCAACCCCATAAAACAACAATACCAACAAACCTGAGCTCGCAGGGACTAAACCACCAACCAATGAGTACACATGGAGGGACCCATGGCTCCAGCTGCATATGTAGCAGAGGATGTTTGGCATCAGTAAGAGGAGAAGCTCTTGGTCCAGTGAAGGCCTGATTCCCCAGTGTTGAAGAATGCCAGGGCAATGAGGTAGGAGTGGGTGGGTGGGTGGGGGAGCATCCTCATAGAAACAGGGGGAGGGGATATGGGAGAGGGGAAATCTGGAAAGGGGATCACATTTTAAATGTAAATACATAAAATATCCAATAAATAAGGGAGTGGGAGAATGCAATCCAAAAAAAAAAAGGAAGAAGAAATTTTGGCACTTGAAAACAAAACAAAATAACTACAACATGAGGGAAATACTTATACCTAAACTTGACATTTATTGAACATTATAATTTCAAAATATTTTTATTTGATGTGCTTTAAATTTAGCCTCATTGAATTTTTCCAGTAATTTCTAGTATTTTAATCATTCAATGAATATTGATGGGACAGTACTGTGAATAGAGCAAACAAATGCACGCAACAAAGACAGAAAACAAAGTTCTGACTAATTATCATCCTTTGTGGATCATTCAGTAACATCTGCATAAATGTTTATCATTATTTTAAGTCTATTATAACAGTGTCCTTCAGCTGGAGAGATGGCTCAGTGGTTAAGAGCACTGACTGCTCTTCCAGAGGTCCTGAGTTCAATTCCCAGTAACCATATTGTGGTTTACAACCATCTGTAATGGGATCTGATGCTCTCTTCTGTTGTGTCTGAAGACAGCTACAATGTATTCAAATGCATAAAACAAATAAATCTTTGTTAAAATATCTTTAAAAGCAAACCAACAAACAAACCAAAAACAAGGTGCCCAATATTTACAAAAGAAAATGTTTTAGATGGCATTTAATAGATCATCATCTTATGTCAACATTAAACTATACTTAGATTATCTTAAAAGATATTATTTTATATAATGACCACTTGCTGGAATTATTGTCAGCATAAAATTCAGAAATACAAATAAAATTCAGAGAACAAAGAAGGTATTGTAAAATCGTTATTATATTTACATTTTCTTATACTCTGATTTCTACCACCTTAGAATATAAGATGGCAAGCTCAGAATATGAAACAGAGATATCTTGCTTGTCAGAATAATTACATTTCATGGTATTATAGCCTTAATCATCTTAGTGTACCTCTTTTGCCCAACCGAGACATAATATTTTAATACACAACGATAAAGCCATTTGCTGTTAAAAGGTTCATCTTTAGGGTTATAAATAGTTCAGGGGGATGGCATTAAACTACACACTCAGTAGCTGTTATATATGTGGCTAATATGTTTTGGCCAACCTCTACATTGAAAGGGGAACATGTGTGTTCATTACACTATAGAAAGCAAGGATGTTCTCATTGTGTTCGATTTGTCAAAGTCATTAGAGTCTGCAGTGAATCAAGGTAGTGTAGAAATATATTTCACTTTACATAGTTTAATACATGATTCTATACATATATAACAGCTACTGAGTGTGTAGCTTAATGCCATCCCCCTGAACTATTTCTAGCTCTCAAGATGAACCTTATAACAGCAATGGCAAGTTACACTACACAAAAGAGCATATTGATGCCAGATATAATTTTAGCTGTCATTGAAGAATATTATCCAACAAAGGAATTTGAAATAATGCAACATGGACATTATGAGTGAACTGTAATCCTTTAAGAAAGATAAAATAAGGGGGGGAGGGGGATGTTTGCCTGGAAACCGGGAAAGGGAATAACACTCGAAATGTATATAAGAAATACTCAAGTTAATAAAAAAAAATAAAAAAAGAAAGATAAAATAAAATAAAGTCAGTTTAGGAAAGCTCATGTGCCTAAGGGAAATGAAAGTAGTCTTGCTGCCAAAAAGTACCTATTATAAATATTTCAACAATAAATAGTATTCTTGATAATAGTCAATTTTGTGGCACATTAGCTCATATTAACATTACATTGTAGCATGCATTTCCCACTAATTGACCTCATGGATGTCCAAACTATTAGGCACTCTATTTTATGTAACATTGTATGTTCCTCTAATATGTTAAAAAATCCTTTTTGTTAATTCTGTTTACAAATCTCACACAACTTAGAGCTTTTTGTTTTTGTTGTTTGTTTTTGCTGGCTTATTGTGTTTGTTTTGTTGTTGTTTTGTTTGTTTATATTCCAGATTTCATTCCCTTCCCAGTCTACCCTCCAACTATTCCATGATCCATACCTCCTCCCACCCCACTGTCTCCATGAGGATGTCCTCACCCCACCAGACCTCAAAACTCCCTGGAACCTCCAGTCTCTTGAGGGTTAGATGCATCTTCTCTCACTGAACCTAGACAAGGCAGTCCTCTGCTGTATATGTGTTGGGGGCCTCATATCAGCTAGTGTATTCTGCCAGGTTGGTGGTCCAGGTTGGTGATCTGAGAGATCTCAAGGGTCCAGGTTAATTGAGACTGCTGGTCCTCCTACAGGGTTGCCCTCTTCCTCAGCTTCCTCCAGCTTTTCCCTAATTCAATCACAGAGGTCAGCAGCTTCTGTTCATTGGTTGGGTGCAAACATCTGCATCTGACTCATTCATCTTTTAGTTGCTTCTTTTGGAAGGCAGACATGAGCGCTCCAAGGCCTCAGTAACAGTGTGAGGCCTTGAGAGGCCTCCCCTTAAGCTGGAACCCACTTTGGGCCTGTGGCTGGACCTTCTTTTCCTCAAGTTCTTCTCCATTTCCATCCCTCCAGTTCTTTCAGACAGGAAAACTTACGGGTCAGAGCTTTGACTGTGGGATGGCAACCCTATTCCTCACTTGATGCTCTGTCTTTCTGCTGGAGGTGGGCTCTACAAGTTCCCTCTCCCCACTGTAGGGCATTTCATCTAAGATCTGCCCTTTTGAGTCCTGAGAATCTCTCACTCCCCAGGTCTCTGGTGTATTCTGGAGGGTCCTCCCAACCTTCTATCTTCTGAGGTGGTCTGTTTCCACTCTTTCTACTGGCCCTCAGGGTTTCAGTACTGTTCCCCTACCCAAAACCAGATCATGTGCTCTCCCCTAATTCCCATCCCCTTTCCCTTCCCTGTCCCTCCCTCCTTCCACCCTTGTGGTTGCTTTCTTCTCCCTCCCAAGTGGGACTGAGGCATCCTCAGTTGGGCCCTTCAGCTTATTGACCTTTGAGTTCTGTGGACTGTATCTTGAGTATTCTGGGTTTCTTTTAATTTTTTATTTTTTTGGCTAATATCCACTTATTAGTGACTACATATCATGCATGTCCTTTTCGGTCTGAGTTATCTCACTCAGAATAATGTTTTCTAGTTCCATCTATTTGCCTGTAAAACTCAGGATGTCCTCATTCTTAATAGCTGAGTAGTATTCCATTGTGTAACGAACCACATTTTCTGCATTTATTCTTCTGTCTTTGGGCATTTGGGTTATTTACAACTTTTGGTTATCACAGATAAGGCTGCTATGAACATAGTAAAACACATGCCCCTGTGGCATGGTGGGGCATCATTTGGGTAAATGTCTAAGAGTGGTATTGCTGGGTCTTCAGATAGATCTACTTCTAATGTTCTGAGGAACCTCCAAATTGATTTCCAGAGTGGTTGTACCAATTTGCAATCCCACCAGCAACAGAGAAGTGTTCCTCTTTTTCCACATCCTTGTCAACATATGTTGTCACCTTAGGTTTTGACCTTAGCCATTCTGGTTGGTGAAAGGTAGAATCTCAGGGTCATATTTGCATTTCTCTGATCACTAAGGACTTTGAACATTTGTTTCGGCGCTTCTCATTCATTTAACTTTCCTCTACTGTGAATTCTCAGTTTAGTTCTATATCCCCCCCTTTTTTTGGTTATTTAGTTTTCTGCAGTCTAACTTCTCTAGTTCTTAGAATATTTAGGCTATTAGCCATCTATCAAATATAGGGTTGTTAAAGATTTTTTTCCAATCTGTAAGTTGCTGTTTTGTCCTATTGACAGTGTCCTTTGCCTTACAAAAGATTTTCAGTTTCATGCGGTCCCATTTATCAGTTGTTGGTCTTAGAGAATAAGCCATTGTTGTTCTCTTCAGGAAATGTTCCCAGAAATAATACATGTGTTTGAGGCTCTTTCCCACTTTCTCTTCTATTAGATTGAATATATCTGGTTTTATGTTGAGGTCCTTGATCCACTTGGACTTGAGCTTTATTCAAAGTGACAAATATGGGTCTATTTTCATTTATCTACATTCAGACAGCCAGTTAGACCAGCAACATTTATTGAAGATGTGTTGTTATAAAATTAAATTTGGGGCTGTCTTTTACCCCCACTAGATTCAGCACGACAGTGCCCCAAGATATCTGCTAGATATCTTGCCAGAAGCACACATCCCAACTCCAAGGCAGCTCAGTGTCTCTGCTGCCACACACTCTCCCAAAGTCAAATTGCCACAAGATACAACACATAACCCAACAACCTTTGATCCAACTGATAAGATATAATTGCCTATTTAAACATACAAAGCCCTGTACACATCCATCTCTTAAGAACATTCATAACAACCTGTAAAGGGACAGCATGAAATCTTAACATCAGCTTCTGTGTCCTCTCCTTGGCTTCTCCACCACCTTCTCTGCTGCCTTCTCCTCCTTCTTCCTCCTTTCCATTCCAGTCTCTTCCCCTTCCCTCAAACTTTTCTCCTGCCCATCCTTCCTTCTCATCCAATGACAGACCTCGTTCTATGCTGTACTAGCCCTCACCTATATTACATCCTACAAATATGCTTTCTTTTTTCCATTGTATATTCTTGGCTTCTTCATCAAAGATCAAGTATGCATAAGTGTGTGGTTTTATTTCTGTGTCTTCAATTCTATTCCATTGATCAACTTGTCTGTCTCTGTACCAATACCATGCAGTTTTTTCCCCATTATTGCTCTGTAGTAGACCTTGAGGTCAGGTCAGAACTATAAGATGAATATGAGGGATATTAATAAATTGCTTTAGTCACAGTAGATAATTGATACAGATGTTCATCTAGGTATAGTAATCTGCCCCCCAGCCTCTTTCTTTCATTCCTTCTTCAATTCTTAGACACTGTCACTTGATTGAGTCTTGATTGAGTGTATCAAGCATTTTATACCAAATCTTATCACCATAGTTTCCTCTGTATACTCTTTCAATACCACTCTAACTAAGAAGTTTATTTCTGGTTTTCAGATACAGTAGATACAGTTCAGTATTAACCTTAGGTAGATCTCTGTTTCCTGTTCTATATTCTCTCCTAGTTCAGCAACACCCAGGAAAGAGATTTTGGTCATTCTATGAAATGTGATACTGCTGTTTTACTCAGCTATGTTCTTTGATAAGGCAAAACAGACAAATCAATGGCAAACCAGAAACACCTTTCACTTTTCTCTCACTTGCCCTCCCACTAGAGGGCATATAAATGCCCCTATCCTTCTACTGAATACCCAAAGGATATTTGTTACTTTTTTAGTGGCAAGGATAAACATGGAAAAAAACTCCTTAATGATGTAAGATGTTTCTAAATTATTGGCAGATAATTTCTTTTCTGCTTCATATTGGACTTCTTTAATGTAATCAAAAGCAAGGAACATAAAAACAACATGTAGGTGGAGTGACAGACTACTACCCCTTAACTTCTCAGGAGGCAGAGGCAGCAGGATCATTATGATTCTGTGGTCAATGTTGTTCAGTGTTGAAGACCTGCCTTCAAAAAACAAATAATCAAACCAAAATCAAAACGAGACTCTTAGAGTGTCTACTTTATCATGAGATCAGAAAACCTCACACATGATAGTGTCTCATCTCATGATAGTGTCTCATTAAGAATTTTTGAAAAAAAATGTGTGGTATTTGATAAGACATGTACATGATCCATTGTATGGTCTAAATCATTTAGAAGTGTAATGGAACATGTAATGCAGAACAACCATTCTTCACTGAGGTAGCTCTAATGCCACACCTATATTCTTTCCCCTAAACTCCACCCAATGGTAAATCCTTACTTTATTTTAAAATATAATGAAGTTATTCTCTTCAGGCATGTAAAATGCTAATATCTTAGAGCTACAAACACATTTATTTAGTTGTGTTTTATAACATAATGAGGGTAAAATATAAAAAGACTACTGATAATCAACATTTATAACAATAAAGTTAATGTTTCCATTTAATGTATTTCTTAATTCTCTTTTGTCCAAACTAATGAACAATCTGTATTTATTCATACTTAAGTTTTGCAATCAAAATGCTTTTCAGACTGACAGATTTGGTGGGTGGGTCTGCACATTTCAAAAGATCTTAGTCTACTAAGTTGCTGATTTCAAATTCTTAGTTCATCCTTTTGTATAAGAGAAGCATCCTAAGGGACTACTTAAGATGATTTGCTGAAATTTGAAAAGAAGAGAAAGTATTATTTCCATGTTCATAACAACAAAACCCTGAAGATGATATACTCATGTTGTGTAGGTCGGGTAAAGACCATGCCATCTTAAAACGTGGAAATATTTATTGAGTTTCCGATAGTAGTTGATATTTTTCTGATTCAGTTGTTCATTTTACTTTGCTATGCACAATTTTCTGTATGTCATTTGATATATGTTAAAAAAGCATTCAACTACTCATGCTAATTCTTCCTGGTAGAATACGGTCTTTTAAAAGGCTTACTCCTATACAGCATTTTAAATGGCAAATTGAATTGACATTAAAGTTACTCGCATGTCAAATTTGAAACCACAGTGCTTAATGGGAACATATTGGCTGACAAAAGTATCAAAAGTCCTATTCAGAATCTTATTTTTCATTTTTAATTACTCCTGAAGTTCAAAGTATGAGTACATATCTTACATTAATTCAATCTTTCCTTTTGTATTGGATTTTGTAATAAAATATAAAATTAGGCTGAGCTGACACATACCTGTCTTCAGAAGATGTTTAGCATTAGTGGAAATAATTATTCTATTTCTTTCCAGAATGTCGTGATAAA
The DNA here is from genome assembly GCF_021556685.1 of Rattus norvegicus. Classification (NCBI taxonomy): domain Eukaryota; kingdom Metazoa; phylum Chordata; class Mammalia; order Rodentia; family Muridae; genus Rattus; species Rattus norvegicus. The sequence goes on from NC_141549.1 coordinate 57,916,752, forward strand.
TTGTGAATTGAGCATAATTCATCATGGTGTTTCTTTTTTCCTTCATAATGAGACAAAGCAGTATTGTATTGAAGTCAGGTCCCATTATTCAGCTTTCTTTAGACATTTTACCACATTATGAGCTCCAACAGGGAAATCATTATCTTTCTTATAAGAAAAAAAATATGAGGCCCATATTTCAAAATTTTAAATGATTTAAAATGTATGTCCTGGGAGATCAGTGTATTTGCTTGTCTGTGCTTTTGCAAGCACCATTATTCTTAGCTATAAGTCATTTGTGAAAGGCCAACAATGAGGTAGAATAATGTTTACCAGATTGAACCTCATTCATTTTAGTGGTTAGATGAATCCATTGAATATGTGTAAAGGAGATGAATATGCCCATTCAAGAAATTATTAGAGTAGATTCCATGCAGAGATTCCTGTTCATAGATAGTCATATTTATTACCATGACTTTGAAAGGCTTAAACACTATGCTTATCACGGATAAGCACTAGGTGTCAAACAATAGAAGCAATACATGTGTAATGACAAGTTACCACAAGGTCGGTATGAACGTTAGAGTACATTCATCTTGATATTGTCGAGTTAAGAACCTAGCAAACCCACTTTCTAACATGGACAACCACATTGTGAAGGATTGCGTATGACCACAGCTTCAGCACCATGGCTGCTGGGCTCTATAACTGAGATATTTTTGTGGGAACTGACTCTTTATCCTCCTATCAGTTCAGAAAGTTGGTCAGGAAATGATCTCTGTTGTAAGAGCTTTTTTCTGGACTCATTAGCATCTAAATATTGCTGTCTTACCCGAAGTTCTTTCATTCTTCATGGTCAGGAAACCCACTACAAAGAAGTCAAGATATCTGCCAGATACCTACGTTGGCTTTACACCTTTCAACATGAACACTGTCATTCAAAACAGAGATCCAAATACTAAGTCATGGTAGCATTTCCATCCTGAAGTAGCCTTTTATTTATTTTTAGCTTATTTTATTTTTGCTTGGGTATGTGTGTTTCTTTGAGTGTATGTAAGCACAAGCATGAATTGGGTGTGCTGCCATCAAGAACTAGAGTCTCAGGTAATTTTGACCAGTCTAGCATGGTCATTTGCAAACAATGGTGGGCATTCTGAGTCATCACTCTCTAAGTTCAGATAGCGATTTAAACTCACACACGTGACTACCACCTTCATCGAAACAGAGCTTCTGTCAACACCATCCCTTAAGAACTTAAAAAATTTGATATTTGCTAACTATTAATCCATGCAGTACATGACCATTGGACCCCCTCTCTAAGAAAACTAGTGTTGCACGATCAAAACACAGGATGCTTAGATCCTAACACACATTGCAACATTTAGAAACTTCTTAAGTACTAAAGGACTCAGAGTCTTTTGCAAGTGCAACCAATGCACAGAGACTCCATGAAGTTAGGCAGTTTTTCTGAGTAGATCAATGGCCATTGTGCAGTGCAGTTTTCCCAACAGATAAAAATCTGGAGATCTAGGAATTCCAGAGTAGAAAAACTGCCTCTGTATCAGCCATCCTAGAAAATCACTTTTTTAAAAGAAAATTGTAATTTCTTTCTCTGTAATGTAACTTTATTAACCTAAAAATAGCTTACTAAAAAGAGCTTGTTTCCTGATTTGATTTTTTTTTTCTGGAGACACTAACAAAAAAGTTATGTAATATCTTTTAGGCCAGTAATATCTTAGATGATCAGATGCATTTTCACCATATGCAATTCCAGCTTCATTGTTTCTTTTGAAGTTATTTTAAAAAGAATTCTGTGTGTTTAACTCCAAACATCCACTATTTAACTCTTATTCTTTTGTTATTTACCTATGCTCTTCTGTTCTTTGTTGCGATCAATTTACCAGTTGCGTTCACGTGGCTTTTGTGAATGTCATAATATACTTCTAATGCCTATCAGACAACTTTACAAAGAATTAAATGACTTCTGTTTTCATGACATCCTCAGCAAGGTGACAGTGTGTATACATAAATCACAACAAGAATGAGATTTGGCAATATTGGAAACTTACTAATACACAAACCTATAAAAATCATGCTGAGTGATTTTGGCTTATTATCTGGTAATTTTTTTAAATAAATATGTCTCAAGATATTTACTGACAAACTTTTTACTTAAATGAAATATGAAATATGGAAGTGGGGACTATTCTGTGACACATTTTAAAATTCTCACGTGCAATTTTAACTGGGACATTTCTGAGAAAGTAATTTGATTCATTTAGAAATAAATCCTCAAAGAAATTTCCTGTGCTCTTATGAAGGTCAGCTAGAGCTGTGCACAGGATTTTCAATTCACACATTCCTAACCTGATTTCCGGGAATATGGTTTAACCCCAACTGAGGTCAAGAAGGAGTCTGAAAAAAATATAAAGGAGAATCAGTCATTTAATTGATAGATGTAAATTAAAAATACACCAACTGAAAAAATAAAATATATAGTTTGAAAGTGGTAAACAACACACAAGGGAGAAGATGATATGAAAACAAAGATAGGTAGGCTTTTAAAGGTAGAAATTTGGGTCTCATTATGCTTGCATATATACATGTGTGTTGCTTTTTTTCTACAAGCAAATAATAAGATAGGAAAAGCACAATGATTTAGTTCTACACAAAAGAACTATCAAGAAAGATTAATAAATCTGTAAAAGTAATATTTGCTTTTAAAGTTGTATATTACTGTGATATACCCCCCAGCCATATATGATTTACAATTAAGTAAAATATAACTGTTACATTTTTTTATTGTAAAGTGGAAGAGTAATTCTTAAGAACTTGACTTGAGGCAGAAATACTGGTAACACAGGTAAGTTCCGTTTGGCTTTCAAGATGTATAGCATGGAATGGAAATATAACTAACAGATTTATCCTTAAAGGCCTTACGTAGAGCTGAAGGGGCTTGACACCCCATAAGAACAACAATTTCAACCAACCAGAGTTTTCAGGGACTAAACTACTACCCAAAGACTATACATGGACTGACCCTGAGCTCCAACTGCATAGGTAGCAATGAATAGCCTAGTAAGATCACCAGTGGAAGGGAAAGCCCTTGGTCCTGCCAAAGTTGGACCCCCAGTGTAGGGGATTGTAGGGTGGGGCAGTAATGGAGGATAGATGGGGAGGGGAACACCCATATAGAAGGGGAAGGGGAGAGGTTGGGGGCTGATGGACAGGAAACCAGGAAAGGGAATAACATTTGAAATGTAAATAAATACCCAATTTAATAAAATTGGAATCAATCAATAAATAAAGTCCGTATGTATTGGGTAAAGAACTAATATATACTGTGCTACACATTCTTTGTTTCATATTTTCATTTGATTTTTTAAATTCATGTGTGTGCAATTTAAAGATGCCAACTCTACTTTATGGAAACTGTACCTAAAGAAGGAATTTAGCTTTGTTGGTTTTCTTTCTTTCTTCATATATACATTTCAGTAGAAAAGCTATACATAATTGTAGAGTAAGAATTCTAAGCATATCAGAAATTGTTTAAATGCATGAAAAACCTCACTAATTTTTTATTATTTAAAACTTAGTTCAAAATTAATTTTCTACACCAAGACTTATTTCATACAATATATTTTAACCATGATTTTCCCTTCCCCTTCCCCTTTCCCAACTCTTCCCAGATCCTCCCCACCTTCTGACCCTCCCAACTTTTGGTTCTTTCTCTCTCTCATTATCTCAACAACAATGAAAAGCAAATCAGAACAAACAAAAGAGACAAAAGAAGGCCAAAACAAAACAAGAAGCTCACAAAATTAAAATGGAGATCTCTTTGTGGTGGCCAACTCCTTCTGAGCAAAGAGCCTGCCTGGAATGTGGTTGTACACCCAGTGACACTCCATTGTAGGAAACTGACTATTCCCTTTGCCATCAAGAAGCAATTGCAAATGGTTCTTGGTTAGGCATAGAATCGGATATGCTTCCCACTCTCAGTGCTGATACTCCCTTTAGCTTGATCCAGTGCAGGTCTTTTGCATACTGCCAAAGTCTCAGTGTGTTGGTCCTATTGAGTCTGGAAAAAGATATTTCCTTGGATTCCTCCATCATTTCCGGCTCTTACAGTATTCTGTCTCCCTGTCTGCATTGTTTTCTGAGCCTCAGTGTGTGTGTGTGTGTGTGTGTGTGTGTGTGTGTGTGTGTGTGTGTGTGTGTTTAGGGGGTGGGGGTTGATGAAGGTAACACTTTTAGGACTGAATGTTTCAGAGTCTCTCATTCTTTGCTCAGTAAATTTTAAAATTGCTAATATATTTGTTTTAATTGTTTTCTTTCTAGGACAAATATCAGATTTACTTGAGAATATAAAATAAAATGGCTTCAATGAGCAGATTTTTCTTAAAAAACCAAACCAAACTATTTGCAAAGAATGACAGGAAGGATTCCATATGAAAGGGCAAGTCCATAATTCTAGAACTAAGGAGAAAGGTAAAGACTGTAGAATTAGAAGTCCAAGTTGAGGGTGGTGTACACAACATGATAAGGGAAGAGAGAGAGAGAGAGAGAGAGAGAGAGAGAGAGAGAGAGAGAGAGAGAGAAAGAGAGAGAGAGAACTGAGAATAACTAAACAATAAGTACAACTATTATCTATTTTCTGTGGCTTCCCATAATCTCCTTCAAAGTTAGCATTACCATTTAAACATTTGCTCTCCAACTCTCCAGAGTTCTTCTGTAAAGATTCAGAGGAAATATGTAACTACCTCAAAAGAGGATGAAATAAAGACCCCACCAGCTCTCAAGTCAAAACTGGATAGAGAAAAGCTCATGATGCCTCAATCCATGGAAGGAACTCTAGGCAACTTAGAAATAGCAGTGGTCACACTTCCAAGGGAATAGGACATCAATTGGTTTCTTAATCCAAGCATTTGGCCCTAAAACATGAATGCAGATAACATTATAAGGACTGAACTGTCTGTATTTAGAAATACATATGTACATACATAGATGTATGCAATAGCAGTTAGTGAACAAATAAGAAATGAATTTAAATTTAAAGAACAATGGGACAGGATATATGGGATGGTTTTGATGACTAACAGAGAGGGGAGAAATCTTCTAGATAAATGATAATACTGTCCTGCAAAAATTTAAAAGGCAAAACAAACAAACAAAAACCATTTGACTCCCCATACTGTGCATGGTCAGGGTTTTGTTGTTCTTGTTTTTGTTGCTTTGGGGCTTGTTGTCTTTAGAAGAAATAACTAGGATTAAAATTGAGGATAATTCAAAAGCTTATATTTCTACAGAAACAAAATAGAGATCCAAGGTTTTAGTGAGATTATTGATGTCGCAAATATAGTCAAGGTTTTTTTTCTACTTTTCTTCTAAATTCATGAAGAGTCTATTTTACAAAGCAAGTAGTATATGGCATAAAGGTGAACTATAATGAGGTGTCACGTGTTTTCAGAACATGTGATATTTAGCATACCTGCTCTGTTAGCTGGTAGATTAGGAATCTGAGATGCTCAGACTTATGTCTTTTAATTTCCTGTAACTTGTCATCATTTCAGTAATTTACAAAATTCAACACCGAAAAAGCCTCCTAGAAATCAATCACATAAATAATTTCTTCTGATTCTGAAATACTATCCCTGTAGTTATTATAACATATACACAAAAGAAATCAACTTTCCTAACTGCTACAATCAGCATGTGTAATAAGAAAAAAAATAAAAGCAGGTATTTTATTGATATACATAGTATCCACACAAATAATATCTTTATAGTTTAAGTCCAACAAGAGACAGAGACTAGGATTTAAACCGCATGCCAAATTTGAAACTGATACACAAAGTAGGAAAAACCAAGTGTAATTTTCTCAAAAGTTATGTAGCAGTAAATGAAAAAAATTAACCCCTCAATGAAAGGTAGAAATAAATAGATTCCCTTGGGTACTGGAGAAAAATACAGTTCTGTAGATAATGTATATAAAAATATCAGTTCTCTATATTTCTGGGCTACAGTTTATAATCCCCATTCTCCCTTCCATGCCAAATATGATGAAAATTAAATTTGTGTCTGGCCTGGGTAGATAATTTAAAGTATTAGACCTGCAGAACAGAAAGGAAAATTCCATAAACGGGAACAATCTATTTTAAACCATTTCATAAAACATGAATTTGCAATAAAAAACACCCAGCACTTGTAGAAACACATCAATATGAGCAAGGGTAGAAAACTCAGATACTGCAAGCATGCTGGCTAGGCTGCTAGAAATGAACACATGAAATAAGTATCTTTAGAATGCTTAAGAAACATAAGTGTTCAAATAATAGTGCTACAAGAAACAATTCATTTTAGTAAAAGTGAAACTCCCCCCCAAAAAAGATCTATGCAATGGTGAAAGTAATAAATAGGGTAGTTGAAAAATAAGTAAAGTAGAAAAACACTATCTGTGGAAACAGAATATCTCAAAATAACATCAAAAGCTTGTGTTACAAATATGGATAAAAAATAGCTCGGGAAACTAGAGATTAGGGTTTAATGGAGAGATACTGGATTAGGAGTTTTAAAAAAATCAGGAGGAAAGAGGAAGAGAAAGGAGGGAGTGAGAAGGAAGGAGGCCCTGCACTCTGCTCATAAAGCACAAATGCCATGAGAAAAATCTTACAATAAATCAAAACTCTGTTGAGGCAGTCATTTTATTTCTCAGGAATGAAAGTTAAACTATTGAGAGACAACCATAGTTTGGTTACTTAGATAAAAGTTATGGTCAATTTAATCTTATTTGCCTACTAAACTATCTTTCAATATTGTAGAAAAAAATTTAAAAGTATATATTTGCATAATATTTAAATATCTTTTAAAGGTACCATGGTGGTTTGAAAGAAATGGTCCCACTTAGGATCCTAGGGAGTGGCACTTTGGGAGGTATGGCCTTGTTGGACTGGGTAGGGCATTGGTAAAGGAAGTATGTCTCATTTTCTTCCTACTGCCTGCTGATCAATATGTAGAACTTCAAGCTCCTTCTATACCACGTCTACCTGCATGTTACCATTCTACCCCTCCTTCCCCACATGACAATAATAGAGTAAATCTCAGAACTGTAAGCTAGCTCCTTCTTTTTAAGAGTTTTCATGATCATGGCTTTCTTTTCCTAACAGTAGAAATCCTAACAACTGACAATAAATTACAAATGATAGCTCTCAAGAAAAATTAAAGGTACCAACTAATAGGAAATGTGGAAATTAAGTAAGCAGTATATAATAAATCTTATAATCTCAGTGAACTTATATCCAGATACTTAAGGAAAAATGGTGATGGTGAAAAAACTGTAACATGATTCAAAATCTAATTATAAAAGTAAAGAAGGCCCTTGTCACTAAATTCAAATTATCAAGAATACATAGCAAGCCTCAACCAACCAGAGCTTCCAGGGATTAAACCACTACTGAAAGACTATACATGGACTGACCCAGGGCTCCAACTGCACAGGTAGCAGAGAATAGCCTTGTTGGGGCACCAGTGGAAAGGGAAGTCCTTGGTCCTGTCACGGTTGGACCCCCAGTGCATGGGGAATATGGGGAGGGTGCAGTAATGGGATGTATAGGGGAGGGGGAGGGGAGCAGATGGTGGCTTATAACATTTGAAATGTAAGTAAAAAATATATCTAATAAAAATTTTTAAAAAGTATACATAGCAAGCCCTAAATATGAATGTTTCTAATTGCATAATTTTGAAATGACCAAACATCACCACCTAAAGAATAAACTTAATAGATTATAGCAGACACAGGGAAGGCAACAGGGGAGGGAAACAGAACTCAAGATTTTCTGTTCATGACACCCTTCACCAGATACCTAAAAGTTTGGTTGAGTGAAGCTACTTAAGGCTGCAGATACTGGGCAATAGCTCATTCTTTTTGCTGCTGTTTGTAAATATCACAGTTTTCCTCTTCTCTGTCCCTTGCCTTGATGCTTTGGCTAAGTAACAATCCTCAGGGATTCTTAGATTTGCTTTTCTTTACTTTGTGTATACAGTCTTATAAATATATTTGCATTAAGTCCCTAGATATTGGTATTTCACTTTTTTTTTTGTCAAGTACTCTGGGTACCATTCAGAAAATTTTAAATGTTCTTCCAATTTTGTGGGGTATCATCAGGAATGTGTTCCTAAACACATACTCCTCAGATTATGAAAGGATTATTTCCCAGCAATCTCATCATAAATAGAAAATTTCATAATTTAAATTATATATATTTAACCTAGTAAATACCATTGTATGAGACACAGATGGTGGATGAATGCCTGAGATAATAACCTCAGCTTTCAGGGAGGAATTTGAGGCCAGGAACTGTGCATTTGTAATCGCCAAAAAAGCTTTAGTCTAATATCAATCAACAGAGCAAGTCAGTCCTCTCATCGTCATGCAATCTGATGTTTTACAGAGGCAAGTGTAAGCAGGAATAATAACGCAGGATGGGTAGTATCAGTAGCACAATGTCCAAATTACAATTAATCATATAACTATTGTGCAAAATATAGGTTGAAAAGTATATACATCTGGCTCTCTCAAATAGACTTCACATCTGTGGATTCAACGAACAATTGTGTACTGAAAATGCATTTACAAAATGCTTCTATATTGGCTGTGATCAGCATGAAGCTCGAGTACAAAGGGAACTAAAAGCACTTCAGTTCTTTAGATAATTTGTTGTTTATTTTCTTTGTCAAGAAAAGTGTTTACATAGAAAAATCTCTGATTTTACACATCTTATGTTAAATTTCATTATTTTGTATTGAGTTTATATTGATTGTTATCCATGGTTCTGAAACATAAATCTTGTGTTATTTTCTGAATGGTACCGTGGCTGAGGTATTAGATATATAAAAAAAAAAAAAGGAGTAATTTATGCATACTTGTTATACTTGTTATTGGTTATAAAATTATACAATCACTTATAGTTTACTATCTGCACCTTCGTGTATTTTTTCAATTATACTTGGCAAAATTAATGTGTGATAAAAAATGTTTACATGTACTTTCTCTGAGCTCTGAAATCACCACAGTAGCAACTGTTTTCAAAAAGGAGAAACGGTAACTGAACTCTTGCCTTCTTTTGTTTATATTTGATTGTTTCATAAAACTTATGGCATTAAGAAAGGATTAATTTTGTAGGGAGTGGTTCTGATGTGCTGATTGGGAATCTACATGTGAACCCTGAAGGTCCTGTTCCCCAATTGGTTCTTGATTGATCAATAAAGATGCTAGCAGCCAATGAGCTAGGTGAATAGGCTAAACATCCAGTTTTCCCACAGGCAGGCTAGCAGGCACAGGAGAGGAGAAAGAAGGTTCACCATGCTTCAGAGGGAGAAAAATCTACCTGCCATGTGATATCTAGGGTAAAGTAGTCATTGACTGCTTTCCTGACTGGACCTGGGATGGCATGTAGGATATTAGAAACCTAATTAAGCAGAAGGTAGACTTAGAGGGTTGAACAATGAGAAGGTAACCAGGCAACTAAGTAAAGGGGAGAATTAGAGGTATTTGGGCTGGGATTGTAAAGAAGGGTACAATAGCTAATGAAGGCTTAGCAAAACCCAGCCATTGAGCTAAAGCATATGAAAAAGTGGCTAATGTTTGTGTCTGTCTTTCATTTGCGAATCCAAGGGAACCTGGACAGGGCCGATACTTCAGTCCACCCAGAGCAAAACCTACATGCTACATAACCTAGTCATAAAATTGCAGTTAAACTTCAACTACTATGCACTTTTCCATGTATAAGTAAGTCTAGTTGAAAGGATCATATGGACTCTTCTGATCTATGTGTTACCAGGCACACATGTGGCGCACAGACACACATGTAAACAAAACAACCATACATACAAAATACAAATAAATAAATTTTAAAAAGTAAATAGAGTAGAAAGAAATGAGCCAGCTTCTATACCAGGATGGCTATAAAATTGCTTAGTGTTAGTTCTGAGGATCTTTAGTGTGACTATGAGACTCAGCTTATCTTTGTGTGTTTGTGTTGGGAGTATGACTGACCCTGATACCCAACTTTAAATTCAAAGGAGGTAAGTCATATAAACCATATGCATAGGTTTGTTTATATAAACAGGACCTCTCAGTGTTTCGGGATATGGTAGAACTGAATTTATCATTCCAAGTAAGTTATTGACTCAAATAACATGAGAGTTTGAAGTCTGAATATCAAACAGTTACACCATATTCTTAGAAAATGTGTATTTTTCTGACTTACATAGTAGAATTCAGTGAGTCCATTACTTAGTAAATTCACATTTATTTTCCCTGTTTTGAGGAGAAGAAACTGAATTAGTTAATCAGCATTCTAAAACATACTTTGGCCATTTAACTCGATGTCTATAGAAGGGTGATACAGTTGCTGACTATCCTAATGTTTAGGTAGCATGAGATTTCCTCATATAGTATGATGATAAAAACATCCATTTTAAAAATATAAGAAACACAAAGATCACTATTTACATTTTTAAATAACAGATGGCATAGAAAATGCAAAATACAGAAATTTAAACCTCTGTGATTAAAAGGAGCAAGTTATCAACCTCTCCAGGTGTGCAGACCTACCTACTATTTTAAGCTATGCTTTCTCAGGAAGACTAAATCATAGCCAAGCAAATAAGACTTGTTAGAGGATATGCAGAGCAGGAAGGGTGTTATCTATTTTCATTTTCTAAATCATGCCCTAATTGAGTTATGCAGTAATTAAACACTGAATACTGTTTGAATACTGTTTAAAAGATAAAATTGTGTAAAACCGCTTAGTTTTATATGATCAAGGGTCCAAAAAACTGAAATTGTACTCAAGTACCACTTTCAAGATTTATCATGAGTTTTGAACCAATCACTGATATATTATTTGTATGATATGAATTTATCATATTCCATGTCTCATAATTGGTAATAGTTTTATGAACCATGGTATATAACATGTGATAATCAATCTTACAAAAATATTATGAATTATTTATATTTTTAAAATTATGTATACATATGAAAAGAAAATAAAATATATACTTTTATATTTGCAGAAAATTGAACACAAACAAACAACTACTTAGGAAAGCTTTTTTTGCAGTGATTTGACAAAAAATTCAAAGAATTATTTTTAATTACTTAAAAAATGAATTGATAACTTAAGGGTTGAGTATAAAAATAGATCAATGTTGTCTATTTGCTCTGGCTAGGACTTCAAGTACTATATTAAATAGGGAGGGGGAGAGTGGGCAGCCTTGTTTAGTCCCTGATTTTAATGGGATTGCTTCATTTCTCTCCATTTAGTTTAATGTTGACTACTGGTTTGCTGTATTGCTCTTACTATGTTTAGGTATCAGCCTTGAATTCCTGATCTTTCTAAGACTTTTACCATGAAGGTGTGTTAATTTTGTAAAATGCTTTCTCAGCATCTAATAAAATGATCGTGTGGTGTTTTTTTTTTCCTTTGAGTCTTTTATATAATGGATTACATTGATGGATTTTGTATATTGAACCATCCCTGCATCCCTGATCATTGATATCAGTCCATTGCAATATTCTGCTAAGGAGTTGCAGAAATCCATAATCTTCCTTGTCTAGTCAAGGAGCTTCAACATTCAATACAATGTTACATACACTTGGCTCTTCACCTCTTAGACCAGCAGTCTCAACTGACCTGGACCAGTGAGATCTATCAGACAATGAGCCACCAAAAAGGCAGCATACACTAGTTAATATGAGGTCCTTGATGCATATACAGCAAAGGACTGCTTGGTCTGGTTTCAGTGAGAAAAGATGTATATAATCCTCAAGAGACTAGAGGCCCCAGGGAGTGGAGAGATCTGGTAGGGTGGGGCTGGAGAGGTGGAGACATCCTCTTGTTGATGGGGGAGAGGTATGAGATGGGGAGTGGTTGGTGGGATGGACCAGGAGGAGGAAAAAGACTGGATTGAAAAGATTAAAGAATAAAAAAAAAAGGGATAAACAGTTCTCTGCACCCAAATCCCGTGGGAGGGAGAGCTAAACCTTCAGAGAGGCAGACACGCCTGGGAAACCAGAAGAGACTGCACTCGGCACACACATCTCTGACGCCAGAGGAAAACACCAAACGCCATCTGGAACCCTGGTGCACTGAAGCTCCCGGAAACGACAGCGCAGATCTTCTTGGTTGCTGCCGCCGCAGAGAACTCGTGGGCAGCACCCCGCGAGCAAACTTGAGCCTCGGGACCACAGGTAAGACCAACTTTTCTGCTGCAAGAGACCTGCCTGGTGATCTCGGGACACACAGAGGCAGAATTCCTCTAGGACTGGGCACCTCCTGTGTTTAACGGGAGTCCCACACCCACGGATCCCGGCCCACAGCAGCTCTCTGCTACCAGACCCCGTGGGAGAGGGACCTCACCGCCTGGTCAGGTGGGCACTCCTGAGGCTGCAGAACGGAAGAGACCACCAACACTGCCCACCCCTGCCCACATCCCTGGCCCAAGAGGAAACTGTATAAGGCCTCTGGGTTCCCGTGGGGGAGGGCCCAGGAGCAGCAGGACCGCTCTGTCTGAGACACCACAGGAACCAGAAGGAAACAGACCAGATAAACAGTTCTCTACACCCAAATCCCATAGGAGGGAGAGCTAAACCTTCATAGAGGCAGACACGCCTGGGAAACCAGAAAAGACTGCACTCTGCACACACATCTCAGACGCCAGAGGAAAACACCAAACGCCATCTGGAACCCTGGTGCACTGAAGCTCCCGGAAACTAGAGCGCAGATCTTCCTGGTTGCTGCCACCGCAGAGAGCTAGTGGGCAGCACACCCCGAGCGAACTTGAGCCTCGGGACCACAGGTAAGACCAACATTTCTGCTGCAAGAGACCTGCCTGGTGAACTCAAGACACAGGCCCACAGGAACAGCTGAAGACCTGTAGAGAGGAAAAACTACACGCCCAAAAGCAGAACACTCTGTCCCCATAACAGGCTGAAAGAAAACAGGAAAACAGGTCTACAGCACTCCTGACACACAGGCTTATAGGGCAGTCTAGCCACTGTCAGAAATAGCAGAACAAAGTAACACTAGAGATAATCTGATGGCGAGAGGCAAGCGCAGGAACCCAAGCAACAGAAACCAAGACTACATGGCACCATCGGAGCCCAATTCTCCCATCAAAACAAACATGGAATATCCAAACACACCAGAAAAGCAAGATCTAGTTTCAAAATCATATTTGATCATGATGCTGGAGGACTTCAAGAAAGACGTGAAGAACTCCCTTAGAGAAACACAGGAAAACATTAATAAACAAGTAGAAGCCTACAGAGAAGAATCGCAAAAATGCCTGAAAGAATTCCAGGAAAACATAAATAAACAAGTAGAAGCCCATAGAGAGGAGACACAAAAATCCCTGAAAGAATTCCAGGAAAACACAATCAAACAGTTGAAGGAATCAAAAATGGAAATAGAAGCAATCAAGAAAGAACACATGGAAACAACCCTGGATATAGAAAACCAAAAGAAGAGACAAGGAGCTGTAGATACAAGCTTCACCAACAGAATACAAGAGGTGGAAGAGAGAATCTCAGGAGCAGAAGATTCCATAGAAATCATTGACTCAACTGTCAAAGATAATGTAAAGCGGAAAAAGCTACTGGTCCAAAACATACAGGAAATCCAGGACTCAATGAGAAGATCAAACCTAAGGATAATAGGTATAGAAGAGAGTGAAGACTCCCAGCTCAAAGGACCAGTAAATATCTTCAACAAAATCATAGAAGAAAACTTCCCTAACCTAAAAAAAGAGATACCCACAGGCATACAAGAAGCCTACAGAACTCCAAATAGATTGGACCAGAAAAGAAACACCTTCCGTCACATAATAGTCAAAACACCAAACGCACAAAATAAAGAAAGAATATTAAAAGCAGTAAGGGAAAAAGGGCAAGTAACATATGAAGGCAGACCTATAAGAATCACACCAGACTTTTCGCCAGAAACTATGAAGGCCAGAAGATCCTGGACTGATGTCATACAGACCCTAAAAGAACACAAATGCCAGACCAGGCTACAGTATCCTGCAAAACTCTCAATTAACATAGATGGAGAAACCAAGATATTCCATGACAAAACCAAATTTACACAATATCTTTCTACAAATCCAGCACTACAAAGGATAATAAATGGTAAACCCAACATAAGGAGGCAAGCTATACCCTAGAAGAAGCAAGAAACTAATCGTCTTGACAACAAAACAAAGAGAAGAAAAGCACACGAACATAACCTCACATCCAAATATGAATATAACAGGAAGCAATAATCACTATTCCTTAATATCTCTCAACATCAATGGCCTCAACTCCCCAATAAAAAGACATAGATTAGCAAACTGGATACGCAACGAGGACCCTGCATTCTGCTGCCTATAGGAAACACACCTCAGAGACAAAGACAGACCCTACCTCAGAGTGAAAGGATGGAAAACAACTTTCCAAGCAAATGGTCGGAAGAAGCAAGCTGGAATAGCGATTCTAATATCAGATAAAATCAATTTTCAACTAAAAGTCATCAAAAAAGATAAGGAAGGACACTTCATATTCATCAAAGGAAAAATCCACCAAGATGAACTCTCAATCCTAAATATCTATGCCCCAAATAAAAGGGCACCTACATACGTAAAAGAAACCTTACTAAAGCTCAAAACACACATTGCACCTCACACAATAATAGTGGGAGATTTCAACACCCCACTCTCATCAATGGACAGATCATGGAAACAGAAATTAAACAGTGATGTCGACAGACTAAGAGAAGTCATGAGCCAAATGGACTTAACGGATATTTATAGAACATTCTATCCTAAAGCAAAAGGGTATACCTTCTTCTCAGCTCCTCATGGTACTTTCTCCAAAATTGACCATATAATTGGTCAAAAAATGGGCCTCAACAGGTACAGAAAGATAGAAATAATCCCATGCGTGCTATCAGACCACCACGGCCTAAAACTGGTCTTCAATAACAATAAGGGAAGAATGCCCTCATATACTTGGAAATTGAACAATGCTCTACTCAATGATAACCTGGTCAAGGAAGAAATAAAGAAAGAAATTAAAGTCTCTTTAGAATTTAATGAAAATGAAGGTACAACATGCCCAAACTTATGGGACACAATGAAAGCTGTGCTAAGAGGAAAACTCATAGCGCTGAGTGCCAGCAGAAAGAAACAGGAAAGAGCATATGTCAGCAGCTTGACAGCACACCTAAAAGCTCTAGAACAAAAAGAAGCAAATACACCCAGGAGGAGTAGAAGGCAGGAATTAATCAAACTCAGAGCTGAAATCAACCAAGTAGAAACAAAAAGGATCATAGAAAGAATCAACAGAACCAAAAGTTGGTTCTTTGAGAAAATCAACAAGATAGATAAACCCTTAGCCAGACTAACGAGAGGACACAGAGAGTGTGTCCAAATTAACAAAATCAGAAATGAAAAGGGAGACATAACTACAAATTCACAGGAAATTCAAAAATCCATCATATCTTAGTATAAAAGCCTATATTCAACAAAACTTGAAAATCTTCAGGAAATGGACAATTTCCTAGACAGATACCAGGTACCGAAGTTAAATCAGGAACAGATAAACCAGTTAAACAACCCCGTAACTCCTAAGGAAATAGAAGCAGTCATTAAAGGTCTCCCAAACAAAAAGAGCCCAGGTCCAGACGGGTTTACTGCAGAATTCTATCAGACCTTCATAGAAGACCTCATACCAATATTATCCAAACTATTCCACAAAATTGAAACAGATGGAGCACTACCGAATTCCTTCTATGAAGCCACAACTACTCTTATACCTAAACCACACAAAGACCCAACAAAGAAAGAGAACTTCAGACAAATTTCCCTTATGAATATCGACGCAAAAATACTCAATAAAATTCTGGCAAACCGAATCCAAGAGCACCTCAAAACAATCATCCACCATGATCAAGTAGGCTTCATCCCAGGCATGCAGGGATGGTTTAATATACGGAAAACCATCAATGTGATCCATTATATAAACAAACTGAAAGAACAGAACCACATGATCATTTCATTAGATGCTGAGAAAGCATTTGACAAAATTCAACACCCCTTCATGATAAAAGTCCTGGAAAGAATAGGAATTCAAGGCCCATACCTAAACATAGTAAAAGCCATATACAGCAAACCAGTTGCTAACATTAAACTAAATGGAGAGAAACTTGAAGCAATCCCACTAAAATAAGGGACTAGACAAGGCTGCACACTCTCTCCCTACTTATTCAATATAGTTCTTGAAGTTCTAGCCAGAGCAATCAGACAACAAAAGGAGGTCAAGGGGATACAGATCGGAAAAGAAGAAGTCAAAATATCACTATTTGCAGATGACATGATAGTATATTTAAGTGATCCCAAAAGTTCCACCAGAGAACTACTAAAGCTGATAAACAACTTCAGCAAAGTGGCTGGGTATAAAATTAACTCAAATAAATCAGTAGCCTTCCTCTACACAAAAGAGAAACAAGCCGAGAAAGAAATTAGGGAAACGACACCCCTCATAATAGACCCAAATAATATAAAGTACCTCGGTGTGACGTTAACCAAGCAAGTAAAAGATCTGTACAATAAGAACTTCAAGACACTGAAGAAAGAAATTGAAGAAGACCTCAGAAAATGGAAAGATCTCCCATGCTCATGGATTGGCAGGATTAATATAGTAAAAATGGCCATTTTTCCAAAAGCAATCTACAGATTCAATGCAATCCCCATCAAAATACCAATCCAATTCTTCAAAGAGTTACAATTTGCAAATTCATCTGGAATAACAAAAAACCCAGGATAGCTAAAATTATCCTCAACAATAAAAGGACTTCAGGGGGAATCACTATCCCTGAACTCAAGCTGTATTACAGTGCAATAGTGATAAAAACTTCCTGGTATTGGTACAGAGACAGACAGATAGACCAATGGAATAGAATTGAAGACCCAGAAATGAACCCACACACCTATTTTCACTTGATTTTTGACAAAGGAGCCAAAACCATCCAATGGAAAAAAGATAGCATTTTCAGCAAATGGTGCTGATTCAACTGGAGGTCAATATGTAGAAGAATGCAGATCGATCCATGCTTATCACCCTGTACAAAGCTTAAGTCCAAGTGGATCAAGGACCTCCACATCAAACCAGACACACTCAAACTAATAGAAGAAAAACTAGGGAAGCATCTGGAACACATGGGCACTGGAAAAAATTTCCTGAACAGAACACCAATGGCTTATGCTCTAAGATCAAGAATCGACAAATGGGATCTCATAAAATTGCAAAGCTTCTGTAAGGCAAAGGACACTGTGGTTAGGACAAAACGGCAACCAACAGATTGGGAAAAGATCTTTACCAATCCTACAACAGATAGAGGCCTTATATCCAAAATATACAAAGAACTCAAGAACTTAGACTGCAGGGAGACAAATAACCCTATTAAAAAATGGGGTTCAGAGCTAAACAAACAATTCACAGCTGAGGAATGCCGAATCTCTGAGAAACACCTAAAGACATGTTCAACATCTTTAGTCATCAGGGAAATGCAAATCAAAACAACCCTGAGATTTCACCTCACACCAGTGAGAATGGCTAAGATCAAAAACTCAGGTGACAGCAGATGCTGGCGAGGATGTGGAGAAAGAGGAAGACTCCTCCATTGTTGGTGGGATTGCAGACAGGTACAACCATTCTGGAAATCAGTCTGGAGGTTCCTCAGAAAATTGGACATTGAACTGCCTGAAGATCCAGCTATACCTCTCTTGGGCATATACCCAAAAGATGCCCCAACATATAAAAAAGACACGTGCTCCACTATGTTCATCGCAGCCTTATTTATAATAGCCAGAAGCTGGAAAGAACGCAGATGCCCTTCAACAGAGGAATGGATACAGAAAATGTGGTACATCTACACAATGGAATATTACTCAGCTATCAAAAACAACGAGTTTATGAAATTCGTAGGCAAATGGTTGGAACTGGAAAATATCATCCTGAGTGAGCTAACCCAATCACAGAAAGACATCCATGGTATGCACTCATTGATAAGTGGCTATTAGCCCAAATGCTTGAATTACCCTAGATGCCTAGAACAAATGAAACTCAAGACGGATGATCAAAATGTGAATGTTTCACGCCTTCTTTAAAAGGGGAACAAGAATACCCTTGGCAGGGAAGAGAGAGGTAAAGATTAAAACAGAGACTGAAGGAACACCCATTCAGAGCCTGCCCCACATGTGGCCCATACATATACAGCCACCCAATTAGACAAGATGGATGAAGCAAAGAAGTGCAGACCGACAGGAGCTGGATGTAGATCGCTCCTGAGGGACACAGCCAGAATACAGCAAATACAGAGGCAAATCCCAGCAGCAAACCACTGATTTGAGAATAGAACCCCCGTTGAAGGAATCAGAGAAAGAACTGGAAGAGCTTGAAGGGGCTTGAGACCCCATATGTACAACAATGCCAAGCAAGCAGAGCTTCCAGGGACTAAGCTACTACCTAAAGACTATACATGGACTGACCCTGGACTCTGACCTCATAGGTAGCAATGAATATCCTAGTAAGAGCACCAGTGGAAGGGGAAGCCCTGGGTCCTGCTAAGACTGAACCCCCAGTGAACTAGACTGTTGGGGGGAGGGCGGCAATGGGGGGAGGGTGGGGAGGGGAACACCCATAAGGAAGGGGAAGGGGGAGGGGGATGTTTGCCCAGAAACCGGGAAAGGGAATAACACTCGAAATGTATATAAGAAATACTCAAGTTAATTTAAAAAAAAAGAATAAAAAAATGTGAGATAGCCACATCTTAAAAAAAAAAGAAGAAAATAGATATTTACTTTTTGATTGTAAGAGTATATTTCTTGGAATTCCTCCTATCCCTAAGAGCTTTTAGTGAATGGATGTTAAATTGTCTTCAACATTTTATCTATATCTATTTAAAGAATCACATGGCCTTCAGCTGACATCTTTGCTGATGTGGATTACATTGGTTTTTAAATATTCTCCCAAACTACATTCTTGCAATAAACCTCAATAAAATGGACATCTAGATTCATCACTGGTATTCTTAATTTCTCTAAGTACATGAGATCAATTTATCTCTATTATTTCTTATTCATTACTTTTTCTTATTTTGTGTAAACACTACTAGCCTTTTAAAATAATTTACAGAACATTTCTAAATATTCTATTTTCTGAAATAGAGTAAGAAAATTAGTATTTATTAGGAACATTCATGAAAGTAAGATCTAGGATTTAAAGTATGCAGAATTTTAAATTAAGAATGCAATGATTTCAATGGATTCAGAATCATTTATTACTTCTGAGGATTGCTTTGATTGTTTGCCTCTATCTTTTAAAGAAGCTCTTACTTTTATCCACACTATCCGTTTTGACAGCATGAAATTGTATCTTAATATTATTTTAAGTGTAATAAAAAGAGCCCAGCAGTATCTTTTCATGTCTGTTGGATCTGCAATAATATATCCTCTTTCATTCCTGTGAAAGTCAGGGTTCTTTTCCTCTCTCGTTATTATCAATATGAGGTGTGTAAATTCATGATCTTTTAAGGGGAATTAAAGTTTAATTGTTCAGATCCTGTCTACTTATTATATTGTTTTCTCATTCAACTTTAATCACTACTCATTATGATATTTTAAATATTTTAATTGAAATAGTATTACATCAATTTTCTTCTCCCTTTCCTCTCGCCAGCCCCTCCCAGCTACTCTCCTTTAAACCTCTCCAATGTCTCCTCAACTCTGAAGTTGTCAGTCTCTTTTTCATTGATGTGTGTGTGTGTGTGTGTGTGTGTGCAGCACACGCATGCATGCACGTGTATTTAAGCACAAGTATATATAAATATAATCTGCTTAATCTTGTTTTGTTTTGTTTCTCTGTATATGGATTCAGAGTTGACCCCTTTGTACTGAACAACCAATAAACAGGCATATCCTAGGAGAGTCTAATTCTTTTTGAGGTATTCATAAGTTGTCTGTAGTTCATCTAGGGATGGGACCCTGCAAATTTTCCCCCTTTCATGTTTACATGCCCATTGATTCTGATCTTGTTTATGCAGTCATTTCTGGTGTAGCCTATTTTATAGCTGACTTTATGGTATTCTGGCTCTTGTAATCTTCCTACTCCATTTTCTATGATGTTGCCTGAGCCATAGATTCTGCAGCTATGATGTAGATATGTCCATTGGTGCTAAATTCCAGAGGTTTTGTTGATCTGTAATGTGTTCAGTTTGTTTTATCTGTTGGTTTTTGTTTTGTTTTGTTGGTAATGGTATCCATTTGCTGCAAAGAGAAACTTTTTTAATGAGTGGTTTTAATTTTGTAAGTATAAGGATAACATTTAGAAGGTAATAAGGGATTATGAATTATGCTGCTATAGCAAAGTGGTGGTAATAGATTTTCTACGGTCTGTAGTTTCACCACCCCTAGGAAGATAAGTCTATATTTTCGGCTCAAAGCATGGTTTTCCTCCTGTTGAATGAAGCTTAAGTTCAAGTAGCCAGCCATTAGTGGCAACTGACATGTAAGCATAACTCATTTATTAGTGTTTTGCCATGCTGTTCATTGCCATGCTTCATACATGTTGTAAATGGCCAGAACTGTCAATTGCTTTTCTCCCTGGGAGTTTGTTTGGGTTATTCTGGAACTAGGAAAGAACAAGGGATGAATGGCATAAATAAGTCATATTCTAAAGTTATCAGCATTTAAGAGATAAAAAATTTAGTAGAGCAATTATCCACTAATGGGGCATACTAGTAAAAGAGGGAAAAGAAATTGTATAAGGGCCAAAGTTCTTAGTGAATATGACCAGGCAATGATGAATTACACACGAAACATTTTTGAGGAGTATTATCACATAGTGGCCTAGTGCAGGCATTGGAAAAGAGACACAGGAGTATCCGATGACAGAACAACTTGTATTGTTCCTCTCTTCAGCACAAAGAGTTAGAGTAAGCTTTCAGAGGAGATTCTGAGAAGTTTAAGGTGTGCAGTAGAAAAATGAGCAGAGAGATAGCAAGCAACCTATATGTTTGAGAAGAACAAAGAAAGCAGTAATACGTGGCAGTAATACGAGGGCAGAGAACGGTAGTAGGCTCTTGGATTTTTCCAACAGTTCTACCACTGCATCTCCTCCTACAGGGGAGTAACACAAGCCTTCACAGGTTTCAATGGGCCTGAGTTGTTTGTGGGCCTCGGATAAAGTCATTATCTATTAGAAATGGCAACACTGGCCAGTTGGTCATCAAGAACAATCATATGTTAAAGTCACATGGTCTCTTGTGTTTATGTGAGAATTTGACTTCACTGAAGAAGACTATTGTAGTTTTCTATGAAATATTCCAGAAATAGGCACATTTTCCCCCTTGTTTTAGAGATACTTTGTTCCTAACAAGAACTTGCTTATCTTTACTTTTAGAATATTGCTTTTTCTCTTGGTTTTTGATAAAGGGTCCCTCTATGTAGTTCTGGCTGTCCTCGAACTCACTCTGTAGGCTAAACTGGTCTTGAACTCAGATTTCTGCCTGCCTCTGCCTCCTGAGTGCTGGGGTTAAAGGCATATGCCACATCTCCTGGTTTAGAATTTTTTTTTACTTACAAAAGAACATTTGGATGAGCTATTTTTTAAAATGCAAATGCCACTGAATAATGTGTAGAAAAATCAAATGCATTACATTTGAAACTGAAATAATAAAACATGTTTAATAACAAACCAATAAAAGTCCATTAATAACCTTGAGGTATAGATGATAGGTTTGGAATCTAAAATGTGCCCTATAGGTTTCTGCTTTGGATGCTTGGTTCCCAGAGTGGACAACTATTCTAAAGTTAGTAGAGCTTTAACAGATAGGGCCTGGCTAGCTGATGCAGATCAGTAATGATGGGCCTGTTGAGGTTAGAAACTCTCCTGCCTCCCATTCCACATTCCCTGCTTCCTGGTACTTTTTGGTCAGTGCCAAGAGAACCTGATCAAAGCAAGAGAAAATTATTTTCTCTTATGTACTCTCTGTGAGATATCTTGGTCATGGCCACACAAGTTAACTAAAATAGTAGGTGATTTGCTTTATTAAAAATTCAGAAGACAGAGGTTTGGTGACTAGCACCACCCATCAGGAAACTCAGAATCACAACCAGTTCCTGAGGAGCCAACATCACCTTTATCCCTGCATTAACACTACCGCACGTATCACATGGTCAGAAAAATGCTTGCATATACATGGATACAAATACATCTTAAAACACAGTGAATTAACCATGAAAATATATTATCTGAACACTTCATTATATCCACATATGATACCCAGAAGAACCTTTAGGTATCAAACATCACCCTTACAACTAAAACTTTACTGAGCAAAGGATGGCAGCATGGAGATCAATAGCATGATAATATGGATAGAACCCTGATATTTACAAATCTAGGAATGTCCTTTACAGACTCAATGAAAGCATTCAGAACACACACCTTATCAAGTGTTTTTATTAAGAAATAAAATCAGTGTAATGGATACATTTTAAAAGATTTAAATAGAGTTGAGGAGGGTCTTGCATTTATGTATAAAATAAAGACAGAAATAATATGGACTTTCAAATAAGGTGCTTTAAATGGGAGTGTGTGCAGACACTACACACACACACACACACACACACACACACACACACACGGGGGTGGGGAAGAGGGAGAGAGAGGGAGAGAAGAAGAGAGAGAGAGTCACATTAGTGATCCCAAGGCAACATATCTTCTCGACTGACAAAAAATTGAAAAGCCTTAAAAAGTGGGTTAAATCAAAAGAAATACCTGACTACTTATCACAACAACAGGTACAATTATGTTTTCAATGAGAAGAATTATATGAAATTGTTCAAATTGGAGCAAATACAAACTGGACGAACAGGTAAGGTGCAGCATTTTCACAGTTCATGGCTTATAGAAATACAATGAGGAATTGTAAGCTGATTCTCATAAATGTAACACTGAGTGAAACAACTACAATGGCAATGACAGAGACAAAGAGACTAAGAGAGTGGAAGCAAGAAAAGGAGGAAGAGCACAAACCTCAAAAAAAAAAAAACCAGGTAAAAAAAAAGTTACCTTTGAAAAGCAGGAAGTAAAGAAAAATAATTGACGTTTTCAGGTTACTGGTCTTGTTCTGTTGACTGCCTTGAGGGCAATCACAGTTGTCATGATGTACGAATTTAGTAAACTGCATACTCATGATTTCCAAACTTGTATATACTACATATTAATAAGATTTAGCTTAAAACAGGATGCATTTCAGAATCATCTACTATGTTAAATTATTTGTCAGTTGAGGTACACTTTCAAGAGAACTACATATTATTGAGTTCCTAATTATTTACACAGCTTAGGCTCAGCATAGACAGCTTCAATCTTATTCTCTTTTCTCCTGATCGAATATGGAGTAAAATGACTTCAGATCAATAAGCAACCTGTCCGCACTAAAGAATCTGTTTTCAGTGTATCTGTTTATTTACAACTTCTCTCATTTGAGAGAGTTTCTGACATTTTATTAATTGTAGAAATAGAAAATTACAATATAATATGGTAATGTTTCTGTCAGACAATTTGTGAATTCTGTCTCTTACAAATCTGTAAAGTCTTTGGCATTTTTCCATTATGTAAAATTAAAATCATTCTTATTTGACTGTTGCATATAATTTAGCATACAAAACTCATTGTAAGCTGTGAAACTTACCGTAGTGTGGCATAGGCTAGTGAAGAATATACTGACATTAGGAACTGATAGTATGTCTGGAAGGAGTTGTACATGTCTTCAACCCTAGCACTTGAGAGGCAGAGGTAGAGGAGTTCAAACCCAGCCAGATCTAAAAAGCAAGTTGATGCCAGTCAAAGAGAGAGAAAGAGAGAGACACTGTCTCAAAACAACGACAGCAGCAACAACACCCAAAATAACAACCCCCACCCAAAACCCAGATAAAAGGTTTAAAATAACTATATAGCTATTAAATCCCTCCAGTCAGATCTCCAGGAACTCTGGGGAAGAAGAGATGGGAAGAGTCAAAGGGAATTGAGAACATTAGGAGAACAAGACCCTCTAAATCAACCAAGGGAACTTAATCTAAATTAACAGAGACCGAAGCAGCAAGCACAGGGCCTACACAGGTATGCACCAGGACTTCTGCCTATATATTATGGCCTTCAGTTTTATATTTAAATGGGAATCTTGAATGTGTGCAAAACAGGTCTCTGATTCCTGAGAATTTTTCCTGTACTCTTTTACTTCTGTTGGTTTG
Source organism: Rattus norvegicus (assembly GCF_021556685.1). Lineage (NCBI taxonomy): Eukaryota > Metazoa > Chordata > Mammalia > Rodentia > Muridae > Rattus > Rattus norvegicus. The sequence goes on from NC_141549.1 coordinate 57,941,091, forward strand.
CTTTGTACAACTTTGCTGTGATTGGTTTTGTTTTCTATTATTGTTTTTTATTTTGAACTGATTTGCTGTTATCTCTTAGAAGCCAGTTATTTTCTAATGTGAGACAGAAGGGAGTGGATGCAGAAGGGAGGGGAGGGGAGAAGAACTTAGAGGCATAGATGGAGGGAAAACTGTAATGAAGATATAGTTTGTGGGAAAAGAATCTATTTTCAATAAAAAGGAAGTTAAAACAATAAAATAATAAAATAATTTCATAATACATGTAATTTTAAATATCTCCATGTACTAGAAACATTTCTACGACACAATGCTTGGTCTTTAGTTATAGACTCTGTGTACTTCTTTCAAATGTACACATGTTTAATAGACTTTTACTAATCATGATGATTCCAAAACATACAGGAAATCCAGGACTCAATGAGAAGATCAAACCTAAGGATAATAGGTATAGAAGAGAGTGAAGACTCCCAGCTCAAAGGACCAGTAAATATCTTCAACAAAATCATAGAAGAAAACTTCTCTAACCTAAAAAAAGAGATACCCATAGGCATAAAAGAAGCCTACAGAACTCCAAATAGATTGGACCAGAAAAGAAACACCTCCCGTCACATAATTGTCAAAACACCAAACGCACAAAATAAAGAAAGAATATTAAAAGCAGTAAGGGAAAGGTCAAGTAACATATAAAGGGAGACCTATCAGAATCACACCAGACTTCTCGCCAGAAACTATGAAGGCCAGAAGATCCTGGACTGATGTCATACAGACCCTAAGAGAACACAAATGCCAGCCCAGATTACTGTATCCAGCAAAACTCTCAATTAACATTGATGGAGAAACCAAGATATTCCATGACAAAACCAAATTTACACAATATCTTTCTACAAATCCAGCACTACAAAGGATAATAAATGGTAAACCCAACATAAGGAGGCAAGCTATACCCTAGAAGAAGCAAGAAACTAATCGTCTTGGCAACAAAACAAAGAGAATGAAAGCACACAAACATAACCTCACATCCAAATATGAATATAAGGGGAAACAATAATCACTATTCCTTAATATCTCTCAATATCAATGGCCTCAACTCCCCAATAAAAAGACATAGATTAACAAACTGGATACGCAACGAGGACCCTGCATTCTGCTGCCTACAAGAAACACACCTCAGAGACAAAGACAGACACTACCTCAGAGTGAAAGGCTGGAAAACAACTTTCCAAGCAAATGGTCAGAAGAAGCAAGCTGGAGTAGCCATTCTAATATCAAATAAAATCAATTTCCAACTAAAAGTCATCAAAAAAGATAAAGAAGGACACGTCATATTCATCAAAGGAAAAATCCACCAAGATGAACTCTCAATCCTAAATATCTATGCCCCAAATACAAGGGCACCTACATATGTAAAAGAAACCTTACTAAAGCTCAAAACACACATTGCACCTCACACAATAATAGTGGGAGATTTCAACACCCCACTCTCATCAATGGACAGATCATGGAAACAGAAATTAAACAGTGATGTCGACAGACTAAGAGAAGTCATGAGCCAAATGGACTTAACGGATATTTATAGAACATTCTATCCTAAAGCAAAAGGATATACCTTCTTCTCAGCTCCTCATGGTACTTTCTCCAAAATTGACCATATAATTGGTCAAAAAACGGGCCTGAACAGGTACAGAAAGATAGAAATAATCCCATGCGTGCTATCGGACCACCACGGCCTAAAACTGGTCTTCAATAACAATAAGGGAAGAATGCCCTCATATACTTGGAAATTGAACAATGCTCTACTCAATGATAACCTGGTCAAGGAAGAAATAAAGAAAGAAATTAAAGACTCTTTAGAATTTAATGAAAATGAAGGTACAACATACCCAAACTTATGGGACACAATGAAAGCTGTGCTAAGAGGAAAACTCATAGCTCTGAGTGCCTGCAGAAAGAAACAGGAAAGAGCATATGTCAGCAGCTTGACAGCACACCTAAAAGCTCTAGAACAAAAAGAAGCAAATACACCCAGGAGGAGCAGAAGGCAGGAAATAATCAAACTCAGAGCTGAAATCAACCAAGTAGAAACAAAAAGGACCATAGAAAGAATCAACAGAACCAAAAGTTGGTTCTTTGAGAAAATCAACAAGATAGATAAACCCTTAGCCAGACTAACGAGAGGACACAGAGAGTGCGTCCAAATTAACAAAATCAGAAATGAAAAGGGAGACATAACTACAGATTCAGAGGAAATTCAAAAAATCATCAGATCTTACTATTAAAAACCTATATTCAACAAAATTTTAAAATCTTCACGAAACGGACAATTTCCTAGACAGATACCAGGTATGGAAGTTAAATCAGGAACAGATAAACCAGTTAAACAACCCCATAACTCCTAAGGAAATAGAAGCACTCATTAAAGGTCTCCCAACCAAAAAGAGTCCAGGTCCAGACGGGTTTACTGCAGAATTCTATCAAACCTTCATAGAAGACCTCATACCAATATTATCCAAACTATTCCACAAAATTGAAACAGATGGAGCCCTACCGAATTCCTTCTACGAAGCCACAATTACTCTTATACCTAAACCACACAAAGACACAACAAAGAAAGAGAACTTCAGACAAATTTCCCTTATGAATATCGACGCAAAAATACTCAATAAAATTCTGGCAAACCGAATTCAAGAGCACATCAAAACAATCATCCACCATGATCAAGTAGGCTTCATCCCAGGCATGCAGGGATGGTTTAATATACGGAAAACCATCAACGTGATCCATTATATAAACAAACTGAAAGAACAGAACCACATGATCATTTCATTAGATGCTGAGAAAGCATTTGACAAAATTCAACACCCCTTCATGATAAAAGTCCTGGAAAGAATAGGAATTCAAGGCCCATACCTAAACATAGTAAAAGCCATATACAGCAAACCAGTTGCTAACATTAAACTAAATGGAGAGAAACTTGAAGCAAGCCCACTAAAATCAGGGACTAGACAAGGCTGCCCACTCTCTCCCTACTTATTCAATATAGTTCTTGAAGTTCTAGCCAGAGCAATCAGATAACAAAAGGAGATCAAAGGGATACAGATCGGAAAAGAAGAGGTCAAAATATCACTATTTGCAGATGACATGATAGTATATTTAAGTGATCCCAAAAGTTCCACCAGAGAACTACTAAAGCTGATAAACAACTTCAGCAAAGTGGCTGGGTATAAAATTAACTCAAATAAATCAGTTGCCTTCCTCTATACAAAAGAGAAACAAGCCGAGAAAGAAATTAGGGAAACGACACCCCTCATAATAGACCCAAATAATATAAAGTACCTCGGTGTGACTTTAACCAAGCAAGTAAAAGATCTGTACAATAAGAACTTCAAGACACTGAGGAAAGAAATTGAAGAAGACCTCAGAAGATGGAAAGATCTCCCATGCTCATGGATTGGCAGGATAAATATCATAAAAATGGCCATTTTACCAAAAGCAATCTACAGATTCAATGCAATCCCCATCAAAATACCAATCCAATTCTTCAAAGAGTTAGACAGAACAATTTGCAAATTCATCTGGAATAACAAAAAACCCAGGATAGCTAAAATTATCCTCAACAATAAAAGGACTTCAGGGGGAATCACTATCCCTGAACTCAAGCAGTATTACAGAGCAATAGTGATAAAAACTGCATGGTATTGGTACAGAGACAGACAGATAGACCAATGGAATAGAATTGAAGACCCAGAAATGAACCCACACACCTATGGTCACTTGATTTTTGACAAAGGAGCCAAAACCATCCAATGGAAACAAGATAACATTTTCAGCAAATGGTGCTGGTTCAACTGGAGGTCAACATGTAGAAGAATGCAGATCGATCCATGCTTATCACCCTGTACAAAGCTTAAGTCCAAGTGGATCAAGGACCTCCACATCAAACCAGACACACTCAAACTAATAGAAGAAAAACTAGGGAAACATCTGAAACACATGGGCACTGGAAAAAATTTCCTGAACAAAACACCAATGGCTTATGCTCTAAGATCAAGAATCGACAAATGGGATCTCATAAAACTGCAAAGCTTCTGTAAGGCAAAGGACACTGTGGTTAGGACAAAACGGCAACCAACAGATTGGGAAAAGATCTTTACGAATCCTACAACAGATAGAGGCCTTATATCCAAAATATACAAAGAACTCAAGAAGTTAGACCGCAGGGAAACAAATAACCCTATTAAAAATGGGGTTCAGAGCTAAACAAGGAATTCACAGCTGAGGAATGCCGAATGGCTGAGAAACACCTAAAGAAATGTTCAACATCTTTAGTCATAAGGGAAATGCAAATCAAAACAACCCTGAGATTTCACCTCACACCAGTGCGATTGGCTAAGATCAAAAACTCAGGTGACAGCAGATGCTGGCGAGGATGTGGAGAAAGAGGAACACTCCTCCATTGTTGGTGGGATTGCAGACTGGTAAAACCATTCTGGAAATCAGTCTGGAGGTTCCTCAGAAAATTGGACATTGAACTGCCTGAGGATCCAGCTATACCTCTCTTGGGCATATACCCAAAAGATGCCTCAACATATAAAAGAGACACGTGCTCCACTATGTTCATCGCAGCCTTATTTATAATAGCCAGAAAATGGAAAGAACCCAGATGCCCTTCAACAGAGGAATGGATACAGAAAATGTGGTACATCTACACAATGGAATATTACTCAGCTATCAAAAACAACGAGTTTATGAAATTCGTAGGCAAATGGTTGGAACTGGAAAATATCATCCTGAGTGAGCTAACCCAATCACAGAAAGACATACATGGTATACACTCATTGATAAGTGGCTATTAGCCCAAATGCTTGAATTACCCTAGATCCCTAGAACAAACGAAACTCAAGACGGATGATCAAAATGTGAATGCTTCACTCCTTCTTTAAATGAGGAAAAAGAATACCCTTGGCAGGGAAGGGAGAGGCAAAGACTAAAACAGAGACTTAAGGAACACCCATTCAGAGCCTGCCCCACATGTGGCCCATACATATATAGCCACCCAATTAGACAAGATGGATGAAGCAAAGAAGTGCAGACCGACAGGAGCCGGATGCAGATCGCTCCTGAGAGACACAGCCAGAATACAGCAAATACAGAGGCGAATGCCAGCAGCAAACCACTGAACTGAGAATAGGTCCCCTATTGAAGGAATCAGAGAAAGAACTGGAAGAGCTTGAAGGGGCTCGAGACCCCAAAAGTACAACAATGCCAAGCAACCAGAGCTTCCAGGGACTAAGCCACTACCTAAAGACTATACATGGACTGACCCTGGACTCTGACCCCATAGGTAGCAATGAATATCCTAGTAAGAGCACCAGTGGAAGGGGAAGCCCTGGGTCCTGCTAAGACTGAACCCCCAGTGAACTAGTCTATGGGGGGAGGGCGGCAATGGGGGGAGGGTTGGGAGGGGGACACCCATAAGGAAGGGGAGGGGGGAGGGGGATGTTTGCCCGGAAACCGGGAAAGGGAATAACACTCGAAATGTATATAAGAAATACTCAAGTTAATAAAAAAATAAAAGAAATATAAAGAAGATACAGAGATTAAAAAAAAAGAATCAAAGAAGACAAAATTAATTTCAGTTGAAAAATAATTGTAAAATTATTAGTTAGTCCTTCAATTTGTTCAGATATTTTACTCTAGGAAGACCTGATCTTTTGTCATATGTAGATGTAAATGAAATTCTAACTGCTTCTCAGAATCTACTTATTAAAAGCAAATTTACTTGTAAAAAATAAAAAAAAAAAAGACTATACATGGACTGACCCTGGACTCTGACCCCATAGGTAGCAATGAATATCCTAGTAAGAGCACCAGTGGAAGGGGAAGCCCTGGGTCCTGCTAAGACTGAACCCCCAGTGAACTAGTCTATGGGGGGAGGGCGGCAATGGGGGGAGGGTTGGGAGGGGAACACCCATAAGGAAGGGGAGGGGGGAGGGAGATGTTTGCCCGGAAACCGGGAAAGGGAATAACACTCGAAATGTATATAAGAAATACTCAAGTTAATAAAAAAAAATAAAAACAATAAAAACAATAAAAAGAAAACTTAACAACTTAATTATATTCTTCAAGTTTTGATACACTAATATTTTCTGTTCCTCCATACTTGGATTACCATGACTACTTTTTTAAAAAATATACTTAGTAGTTTATATATTTTAATAATATATTCTGCCTGCCATTCTGCCATTAAACAGCAGGCTAAAATAAATTCTACTCTCCAGTGAGGAGAAAATAACTAATGCCACATATCTCAAACAGCTCAGGACATAGGAGGTTTCAAGTGCTGCTGTCTTCCATTTCCTCCTGCCTGGCACTGCCCATTACTACTGTGCACCATGTACTGCACTGGGCATGGGTCTATTACAAAACCTCTCTCTCCAGCCCGATAGAGTGAAACTTCGTAAATGGGACAGGCCTCATATGAGTAAGTCACACATTTGTGGGGAACAGGAACAAAAAAAGTCTTCATTGGTAGAGAATTGAGTGCATAAAAGTTATTATAAAAAATTGCTTCTATGGAAAGACCAAGAATGAAATCCCTGCACAAAAGGACTTGGTCAGCGAAAGGAAAGGTTGTAAACTATGGAGATCTGAGTATGTTATCCACACCACGGGAAGATCACGAACCTGTGACATTAGAGGAAAGGATAAAGCCCCAAAGTGTAGTAGATCAAGGAATGGATGACGGTCAAAGAAAGATTCCATTGAATTCCAGTTAAGGGGATAAAAAAAACACTAGCCTGCCTAATTTTACAAATTGAACTAAATGTTTTGAAATAGCTTTTGTTGGTTGGCCTGTCTTATTTCCATTGCCAATTGTTCTACCAATAGAAAAGAAGTAGGAAAGAACAAGAGTCAACTGTAGAAAATTGGAAAGTCAATGTTACTCACATAAAATGATGGCCAACTATTGTTAAAGTTCAGTTGAAAATGAAGACAATGTATTTAGAGTGACAGATGATAGTCCTGTTAGCATAATATCTTCTTCTGTGTTTCTGTTTTCCAATAGTTAGTATAACTGTGTTTGATAACTAAACTAACAAGTTACCATATCTAAGTATTAACATGTTCAATTAATTAATTTTAATTCATAAAAACACATTTTATACATGTGTTTTAATGATACAATATTAACATGTATTACATCAGTGTTTAATTTCTGTCACAGGAAATATATTACTTATACAGAAAGTAAGATAAATATGTTATTTTTATATATCATAGTTCTAACAAATTTCTTGAGTAAAAATTTTAGTAATATTGTTATATAAATCTTATAGTAAATAAAATATCATAGATACCTGGGCTTTATCTAAAAGTAAAAACATTGTTTAGGAATGAATATAAACATTCATTCCAGATGATTAATTAGTTACACAATGAATGAGTGGCTAACTCAATTAAGAAATAAACTAAAAGAGCTGTAGTTCAAGAACCCCACTCAACCTACAAACAATGTGAGCCTGCTTCACTCTTAGAAGACACATCATCTTCCCCTATGCTTTTTCTTTAACATTTGTTCAGGAATAAAAGCATTTGTCATCTACTAAAACTTAAATACCTTTACCTGTCATATTATTCTACATTTTTATCTGTAGGTATTCATGAAGAAAGCACTATTAAGATCTATTAATTGTGTTTTACATATTCATTTGATAACCACCAAATAAACTTAGTATGACAATTGCTATATATGTATAGATATACACACATATATACATATATAGTAATTATACTAATTGTATATATAATATATATTACCATTTCCTCTAATATATTTCTTATTTAGCAACTTCCTTTAACATGAAGGTTTCAAGAACCGTTTCATTTCCAGACCATTTGAGTTATTTTATTGTCAATGCACTTAAGCTTATGTATAAAATAGGAATGAGGTCCTACTCCTCAGATAATGACATGAGCCATGATTAAAAGGATACCATTGAAAAGGGCTTCATGTCAGAAAAATGCCAGCATAAATAGGCCCATTAGTTTACAGCAATAATGTTCCAGAAATGTGAAATTATAATTCACATTCTATATTTAGCTCTGTGTGTATCCTCAGTCATCTTCCTTTAGGTTTTGTAGTACAAACATATGACCATTCATACTTTTCTTAAATAGACTGACTAGCATGTGCTTATTAAGTACTTAATAACTGACATACATTGGAGGTCAAAAGAAACAGAAGGAGAACTTCACCTCTCCTTATATGTTTTTGTGATTTAGGTTTTTTTTAAATTAATAACACAGGGAAAGGAAACATACTGTCAGCATATTGAGAATGAATAAACCAGGTGAAAATTGGATAGCTTAGGCAATGAATGCTATAGGGCATAAAAGAAGTTAGAACTTATTTTTGATTCAGTTTGGTACAGAGAATTTCAAAGTTGGTGCCTCTTGCCAGAAAAAGTAAGATTTGTTATACAAAAAGAAAAATTAATCAAAGTATACTCGCAAGGAAAGCACATTACTTACATTGGAGGCCAGGTAACCTAGGACCATGAAATGAAATGTTTAGTTGGTCAGTTGGAAGAGTCCAACCAGGTTATAGACGCTGGTGAACAGAATAAAGATTCAGGAACATATTTCCAAGGAAACTGGTGTAAATGATGCATTTCTGAAGTCCTTTACTTCATTTCTGAAGGAATGGACAGAGTTTCTATACTGGCCTGGTTCTGGGGAAAACGGTATGGAGACCAGAGCAGTATGCCCTCTTAGCTTTTTAGCATTTTCTACATTGTAAGGCTCTGAGACAAACTGAAATCTTTGTGTGTCGTTGGACAGGATCTCCTTATAACATCTAGCGTGACATCACGTATCTTATGAGCAACCCATCTTGACTATATAGATTAATATGTGAAGTTTTGCTCAATGTTATTTCACAGGTTCACAATGTACCCATTTCTGAGTGAATCTGCCATGCCTAGAATGTTAGAAAAGAGCAGTTTGCTCATTCCATATTTTTTTAGTACGTTTTCAATTGGAAAAGCATAAAGTATCTAATGATGAGTTTCCCTTCTCTACTCCTTCCAGATCGCTTTCAACTCCCACCCTTCCAAGCCCGCTCCTTTTCTTTTTCTCTCTTTAGAAAGCAAATAGGGATGTGAAAAAACAAGCAAACTAGATTAACAAAATAAAAACCACACAAACAAAAGCCGTGAGAAATACACACAGAAGCAAACAGATATATGTGCACATACACATACACACACAAACACACTAAAACCACAAGATTAGAAAACATAATTATAGGAAAAAGATCAGTAGGTCAAAAAAATGCCCAAACAAAGCTAATGAAATATAAAGCCTACAAAAAGGCCATTGAGCTCATTTTATGTTGGCCATTTATTTTTATTAATGGGCATGAGTTCTGTTAAACTGTTTGTTTGTTTAACTTTTATAGTTAGCCTTCCAGTTGTCTGCAATACTCTTGATGTATATAAATATTTCAAACAATATCTGGATTGGCTCTAAAATCACTAAAACCTGATGATGACCTCACCCAATGTCCCTAAAGTTTTTTCTTTATAGTATGTGCTTTGATAGAAACTAGTTGCTCTATGTATTTTTCAAGTTTATCCCACTTAGCTTGATACATAATAACAATTTATAAATATGTGTAATAGATTAAAATGTAGTAATCATCTTTGGTATAAAGTACTCTTATCTTAGGAAACTTCTTCCTTTATGATGTCATGGATCACTGAGTTCTCCGTAGCTAGTCCAATTGATGGTATTAATTGCTTCACAAATTGGATCAACATTTTAGAAACCCTAGTTCACCAAAGAATATGACCAGAAGCTAATTATCCCTTGATCCTCATCTTTATAAAGCTCATGTCCACTTGGTGTGCTCATTGATCCTCATGGCAGAATGGATTGGAAGATGACTTTTAAAGTCACATTAGGTCAACAACCAAATATGTCTGTTACCCTTGGATACTAGAAAGAGATATATCTCCCCCATTGAAATGTCTTCCTATCCAAATGCTATTACAAGTATCAAATCAGCTTCCTTTGTGTTTGGCCTATTATACACTCTAGAAAAAAATTTTTTTGCTTAGTATGATTCTATAAAAATTACTATGCTATCCTTTTAAATTTTTAAAATTCTTTGTTATTATTAATTTTAAGCAGACTACTACCTTTTATTTAACTAATAGGAAATTCTATGTTTACCCAATCTCTTCCTTCCCTCCAATTTGTCCTTGGTCCATCCTACAAAGAATATTCCCAGAAGAAACACTAAACAGAAATTATCTTTTAAAAATCACTTAGTCTTGTACTAAAGAGATGTCTTGGTGAGTAAAGCAATTGCTATACAAGCAAGAGAACCATGTTTCAGCTCACCAGAAAATGCAATAATACAGGGTAGGTATGGTGGAAAAACATTACAGCACTTAGTGTTCCACTGGCACACTCTATTAAAAAACATAAAATGTTATTTTAAATAAATAAATTCATGGAAAGCCAATTTTTGCTAGTAAATTTTGTCATTAATCTAGCTTATGAACAGAAAAATAAAAGGGAGGTCTGGTGACATAGAAATATAAACATTTGTTGCACATACAGTATAATTGGGTACATTTAGAAGAAAGGCTAACAGAGACTTCTAGCTGAACTATCTTTTGTTGGAATCATTTATAATATTTGAAGATATTGTGATCCACCACATTTTATTCCTTTTAACTCTAGATTTTAAAGGGCTTAAGGTTCCTGGAGAGAAGAGGAAGACATACAAATAACTTAGAACACAATATGAATGCAGTCCATAATCTATGGTATTTATTATATATTTGTAGTATTTATTTATAGAAAATGTTATCCATTTATACAATGAATTATGGTCATATACATACACTACTGCCTCATTTATCTAGCTCAAATACATATCGTCCTCCTATTTTTCCCTTAACTTCATATCTTTATCTAAACCCACTAAGTCCAGTTAGTGATATCCAAATCTACATGTGATTGTTGTTTTTCACTGGACTAAAGAGTAACTTGTCAATAACTACTCTTCTACAACAAAAGAAATTCTCCCTTCCTCAGCATGCATCAACAGTTTTAGATCCTCAGCTACATTTGGGACATTGGGAGCCCCATCCGTTTCCAAACTGGAAATAATTTATAATATATTATTATTATTATTTCATTTATTACATCTCATTTGCACTTCCCCTCCCTCCTCCCCTCCCAGTGCCCCCTCTCCTCATCCCCAGGTCCACACCTCCTCCTCTATTTCCATTCAGAAAAGGGCAGGCTTCTCAAGGATATCAACCAAACATAGCATATCAATTTGCAATAAGATCAGGCACATCTCCTCATAATAAATCTATATGAGGTAACCCAGTTGGAAAAAGGGGTCAAAAGAGTCAGAGACAGGCCCTGCTTCCACTGTTACGTGCTCCACAAGAACAAGTTACACCACCATACCATGTATGCGGAGGACATAGGTCAGACACACACCATGCAGCCTGCATGATTGTCAGTTCAGTCTCTGTGAACGCCTATGAGCCCTGGTTAGTAGATTCTGTGGATAAATTTTTGTAGTGTCTCTGGCTGCTAAAATTCTCCCTCCTCCTTCTCTGCAGGATTCCCCAAAATCTGCCTAATATTTGGCTATGGGTCTCTTTGTTTGTTGCCATCAGTTGTGGAATGAATGATTTCTGATGGAGATTATGCTTGGCTCTGGTTTAGAAGTATAACAGAATATCATTAGGAATCATTTAATTGACTTTCTTTTTTTGACCAGTTGTATTTGGTTCTATCCTAGGTTTCTGGGAACCTATCCTCTGGTTTCTAACCCTCCAGACAGTATCAGGTGTAGGACTCAAGTTGGACCAGTCATTGGTTGGCCACTCCCACAAGTTCTGTGCCAACTTTGCCCCAGCCATCTTACAAACAGGACAAATTGTAGGTCAAAGCTTTTGTGGCTGTGTTGGTATGCCAACTCTTCCTCTGGAAGCCTTGCCTAGTGACTGATTCAAGCTTAGTATCCCTATTACTAAGGCTATTCACTACAATCACCCTGGTAGATTACTAGAATTCTTAAGTCCTTCGATCTTTTGGAAGTCTTCTTGTGCAGCTAACCACAGTTGCTGGGAGAACATGTGAATAACAGCATAGATGTCCAGAGACTACCCTTTCACAACTCTCTTCTTCATGCACTTTCCAGTCTTCTGAGATGCCTCTGAATCTTTTTAGGGGTCCTATGTTCCCTTACTTGTTGGAAATAAAGGGGTGAGAATAAAAGAGCCCAGTATACATACGAGAACTGGCCAGATGGTCTGACACATTTTTTTTGATAAAACAAGAGCATAGTTTGAAGGTTACAAACACAGAGGAATCATAAATGCATACCACTAAGATGTTAAATAATCAGATTTGATCAATATACATTACGTACATTTGCTGAATAATCCCATTTCATCTTATAGATATGGACAAGTATTAAGTGTCAGGTAAAAAATATATGTAAAACTTCTTACCATGGTTACAAGAAAAGTGTCAAACAAATTTTCTTACATATGACTTCCAACGATGATTTTATTATATGGACTATAGTTCTTTGTTTCATAAAATGCAGCTACTTGGATTTGTTGACCAGAACTGCTTCAAATTGCGCACAGAAAAGTTAATATAACTAAAATAGGCGTCAACGCTACTATAATTCTATAAATGCCAAGGCTAAGTTTGTAAATGGTTTGGCCTCATTTTATAAAGTTCTTACAGTTTCACCCAATAAACTTTTATTAGGTATTTGTTGGCTTTTATGTCTCCATGTTTTCATCTTAGAGTGTAATGATTTTGAAAATGGAGTGTTTTTGTCTCTCTTTCTATTAGTTTTCCCAGAGCATAGAAAATAGGCATAAGAAAGAATAAATTTTTTCAGATATTTGATCCTCACGTAGCTCGGACAGGTGTAATCTACTCACTTACTTCTGAATAATGCTATACTTTCATGGGAAACTTTTGAGCAATCTTACTTATGATGATTTTTTAAGATTGTTGGTTGGTAGGATTTATTCTGGTTCATAAATGATTAATTTATTCACAAATAATTAGTGCTATTGATTGAAATGCTTTAGAAAAATTTACCTTGGGGTGCAGGTTACACATATAAAATGATATTTTTGAATGATAGTCCATAAAGTGTTACCATTGGCTAGGAATGAAAAAATAATTTCTAAGTATTGATGTTGAGATTTTAATCCTTTATTTGAAATTGTTTGGTTTTGTATTGACAGTATAAAGAGTAATTAATTTATTTATTTTGTTTTATGTATGTGAATGTTTTCTCTGAATGAATGAATGTGTACTACATGCACTCCTGATACCCACAGATTGCAGATTCCATAAAAGGGCCTAAGAGCTCTTGAACTGCACGTGTACGTGGTTGTGAACAGGCATGTAGTTGCTAGGAATCAAACTCATGTCCTCTAAAAGATTAGCAAATGCCATCTCTCTATGCCGATATATTTAAATCCTTGTGACTTAGACTTTACATCGAACATCTTACAGTGATTTCTCCAGCCTTTAATTCATGATGTTTGGGGAGTATTTCATCTATATTTCCTGAAGAATTTTTCCTTTCTTGATACAATATATTATTTGTTCTACAATTTCATTACAGAATTGTTCAAGATTAGATTAATTGGAAACATTACCCTATTTTGTATAAATTATTGATGGCACTTCTTTAATATGTTTCAAATATGTTGTCAAACTGACTGTAGTCCATCTTAAATCTCTAAAGCTCTTGCTCATGTCACTTCTTATTCATTTTAGTAGATTCTAAAATACAAGGAATCATCACTATCAAATCTAAAGCACTTGTAGTACTTTCTTTAAATCAGGAAAAGGAAACTCTTGCATACAGCTAATGATGAATCATTCAGCCTGCTCTCCGGTCCATTTAGCCTAGTGACAGAAAAACAACTACCCTTCCTAAGCTCAGTATCCCCAGTAAAAAAACACCAATTCCCTGCTTCTTCAGTTTTACTTTCAGTGTCAGAAACAAGCTATCATCATAAATTAAAAAAAAAGAGAGAGAGAAAGTGAAAAAAATGTAATTCCTTGTTGAGGGCTTATGGTGAGAGTTTTGTGTTTCAAAGATTTGGAAGATTTTTTCATGATAGATAACACAAAATTATCCTGAAAGAATCTAAAATATTTTTGAGCATCTTAATTTAGTCATTATTTATTTGTATTACATACAATAAAAATTAGGTGGCTATAATTTTTGTTTTATTTTATTGCACTCTTTCTTGTATTAAATCTTGAATTCATTTACTGTCAAATATGTGTCAATTACTTATCATTATGTCAAATATATATATATAGAAATATATATTTCTTTATTTACTCAAAAATCAAATTAAAGGAGTATATTATACTTGTACTTGTGAAATCCAGTGATCCAGAGAAGCCATGTGAATGCTTCTCTTGACTGAAGACTAAAGAATGTGTTAAGGACCCAAGCGAGGGAGGGGGAGAGAGAGAGAGAGAGAGAGAGAGAGAGAGAGAGAGAGAGAGAGAGAGAGAGAGAGAATTCCTGAATTCTGGGAACTTACCAAACAGTTCTGAAAGAAGAATGTGGATTATTTGTTGTGCACATTTTTGGAGGTATGTGAGTATGGAGGGTTATTTTCTTATCACAAACATCTATGGTAAGGTGGTGAAGAGATCTTTTACTCTCAGAGTTTTTTCATGAATCATGGAGCCTTAGACTGGCATTGGCTCATTCTATCATATATTTTTGAGTAATCACCTCCCTTTTGTATAAATTTTTTCAGCTATGAATTGCTTTTTTCTTCAACCTATTCATGTAGATGTCTCATTGCATTTGGTCATTATGTTTTTACAGTACGGAAGTTAAGGAACTTGGCCAGTGACAAATGCAGGATAACATTCTGTGTTTGTTATAAAGTCCAACTTCTATTGATGACAAGAGGGTATGTAGGTAGAAAACAAGTTAGGTCTCATGCCCCTTTAGCACTTGTTATACCCTACTGATTCACATAAACAAACATTTAAATGGAACATAAAAATTCTATGAACTTCAATATGTACATACAGTGAGGCTATACATATTTATCTCTTCAAATGTTTATCTTATATGTAATTTTATTTTTGATATTATAATATATTCACAACTTTTTCCCCTCCTTTACATACTTCAAAATATTCCATATATCCCTCTTCAATCTCCTTCAAATTCATGGTATCTTTTTATATGAATTGTTATTGCCTTTGTTTACCTTTCCATGCTTTTCTCTAGCTTTTTAGTACACATACCTAGTGATGGGCTTATAGACTTAGCATGCTGAAAATCCTAATTTTAATGTCCAGGATTGGAGATGGTACCCTATTGTGTAACAGTGTGCCAGAACTTCAATTACACACATTTAGCAATAATTTCAAGAGTCAAGCCTGTGACTTAATCGAGATCTGGAAAAATGACAAAGAAAAATCATACTTTCCTACATCCCCTTTTAAGGATATTCCATCAATAATGACTTAATTAAAGATTGTTCTTTCCACTTAAGCATTCTAAAAGGAGTCCACATACACTGTAAGTAGACTCCTTGTAATGAAATTAAAGCAAGAGTAGAAAAAAAGGCTTAGATTATATAAATTCCCATATTGAAAGATTTGGGATACCTGTTTATGCTTCTGTTTGTTCTCTAGCCAATGGAGATGATTGATCAAAGTTTCTTTTAGGCAGTGAACTTACTGAATGATTTTTTTACTGTTGCCATGAGGCATTTTATTACTAAAAGCATAAATGAGTGAAGTTTTGTGGTGTTTCCCTGGAGTGCTGAACTTGAAAGAGGAAGTGAACAAGGGTGTCTCCAATTTGGTGAGTCAAATGTCATCCTAGTCTTAAGTGAGCATTCTATCAATTTGGTGACAGGAAGAAAGAAAGTTACTTGCACAAAGAGAACACGGTGTATTTACAAAAGCTGTACTCTTGTTTAGTATAGCAGTCACAAGGTCTGTGCTGCTCCATGAAGCATAAATGTAAATTTATCCTCTAACTGTAATTATAAACAAAACCTGTTTATAGTCCTAAAATTCCTTATTCTGTCCTTAGAAGATCCCTGTAAACTCTTACCTAGTATGATATACCCTGACTTTTCTGGATTCCTCCTTCAGTTTCAAAGAACCACATGTCACTTAACATGTTGTTTGAGCCTCTTCCGAGATCACACTCACTCAGTCTCTAGTCTCATGGAGAAAAAAATTTTAGATTATTTGCAGAACAGAAGAGTCTAAATTAAAAAAAGAATTTCAGAGATAATGAATTTCTATATTATTTATATCCCAGTGTTTAGAAAAATTATGGGCAAAAGATATTGTTTAAAATGAGAAGTCATTTTGACATATTTCCATGTAAAATATTATATTTTACAATTACAAACAAAAACATATTTCAAAGCCCACCCTTCTAACTTGTCATTTCTGCCCCTGTTGAAGTGCTTGTCCAGACATATAACTTCTTCAGATCTATTATACATGCTTTGACATGGACTATGGGTTGTTCTACTTGTGTGCCTTGTCTATCTATAGGCTATGGAAAAAATGTGCTTTGCATTTAAGATTCTGTTTTCAAAATGGTAATTTTTAGGGGAGTACCTTGTGCTCTCTATTATTTTAAATAGTTCAGAGCTTAGTTCAGTATCTAGACATTTTAATCCCACAATCCCTGAACTGTCTCCAGACTTGTCTGTAAAATGCCTATCATTTGACCTTAACTTTTAACTAAATATATCACATATCAAATATCCCTTCCCAGCTTTGACATCCTAGAACATGGTCCAAAACTGATTCCATATTTCCAAGAGACAGACTTCTCTTTTTCCAGCCAATTTTATAATTCATTCTGTGTTATCCCTTGCATTATAGAGATAATAGCTTCAAAATTGGAAACTTGCAAAATGCTTCTTCTAAAATCCTTCCTCTTTAGTCTGGTTGATATCAAGTTCATAAGGGCAAGGGAGAACGGTAGGAGTTCTGTTCACATCAGCAATATTTCTAGTCCACTTGGTTAACCCAGTTAGATCAAATCTGAAAGAATCTCAAGTTGTTTTGGAAGAAAACAAATAGCTGTCCATGATCTCATACTTCTTGTGAATTGAAGAGATTCACTGCTATTGTGTTCCTCTATAAAATAATTTGTAAGCCTTTAGTGATAGGATTTGGGCTTCTAGTCCCACAGCCTTACTGCTTAAAGGGGAATGTTAACATATAATATCTTCTAATATAGAAGGGAAGTTCAATTTCTCAAAGCACAAGGCATTTTCTCCCTGAATCTGACTACTTGCATCGCCTCCTATAGGAATAGCAGGCTTTTAATTATATTCTACATACACAGATGACTAGACTTCTATTTTGTTGCATTGATAGTCTTCATATTTCATTATTAAAGCATCCTCATTAACATCGTTTCCTCCTTTCTTCTTTGCTAATTGTCACAAACAAAACGATGAAATTGTAACATGACCTTTACACCCCATCTCAGCTCATCTTCTGACCCTGAATCACCAGTATAATACAATAAAATATTGGGTTTTTTAAACTTTATTGTTAACAATATTGTGCAATGTGTGAGTCACATAAGTTTAACTCAAAACGTGCTTGGAGACACTCCATTAAGTGGAGTCTGAGTACCTCCTTACATCAGTCTATGAACTAAAGATGCTTTCCTGATTATGAAATGTCTGAATGGGAACATTCCAAGATTATCAAATATTTATCTTTCAGTTGTAATTGCAAGGAGATACAACTTACCCTGACTTCACAGACAATGAAATAATAAAAATAATAAACCTGTCTAAATCAGCCTTGTGTCCTTCTGCATTTGTCCTAATTTAGTAGCCTGGGCTAATTTAGGACTTAATGGAACCAAAGAAAGTTTCTGTCAATTGTTGATCTATATCAAGCAGTAGATGAAACGTTTTCAAAACTGCTGCAGTGCTTTAACAAAGCAGATACTATTATGCACACACAAACACACAAACACACACACACACACACACACACACACACACACACAAAACCAAAAGGAAAAAGCGTAGATAAATGTTTTCAATTGATCTGATGGTAAACAGAACCTGTGTTGTTTTTAGTGCATATTTGACACTGGGCAAGTTATTTTCAGAGTGTCTTGGTACCAATTCAGTGCATGAATCTTGCAAAGTAACTTTAAACATCCTTTGCCTATCATTGCCTCCCATTCCACCATGACAAGTAAACATTCCCCGAAGGCTCATGGGTACCTGTGAACACTGTGGTGAGCCTTGAATTCCCTATTCTCCACTTAGAGTCATGTCGGAAACAGAGCCCCAGGGACTGATGATGTTCTCAGGAAGAAAAAAATTTAGCTTCTCTTGTGATGACAGATATTACATTCCTACAGGAATCCCTGAATGCCCTTGTTTTGCTTCATGAAAATAATAAGCATGCTTTTCCTGCTGAGTATTATGAATTTAAGTTTCCAGAAATAAAGCCATACCTGCGTTAAAGATGTCTGATAGACAGAAAAGAACTACACTAACTTGCAGAATTGGAATACTGGAAATCTAGAGTCAAATTATTCTAGGGAGTCTTTTCTCTGTACAAGAGTCCATCATTATCTACCTTTATACAGATGTAATATTCATTCTGCTACTGTATAAATTGTCTTGCAGTGCATTAGTAGGCCACTGACTTGTGCTAACAGAGATAGCATCTGAGACTTACAGCAGAGACTTTGCTATGATACGCCAGATGTTTTCACCCATGTATTTGAACAAAACGAAACAAAACACTTAACTTATGACTTTCTTTGGTCTATCACTGTAAAAACTTCAGGAGACTATTTCCATGCTGAAACATATTCCTTTGTCATCCCAGACAATGAGAACTCATATTGGGTCCAAAAATTAACTATGTGTTATATTCTCTGATTTGAAAACTCTGTTTTCCACCAGTAAGGCTTAATTACATTTTTAAATAAGGAATTTTTGATTAGCAAATAAAAACTAATTACTTATTCCAGGACAATTTTTATTACTTTACATTTATTGGGAGTAACAACAAGTTTAACATTAAAGCCTTGCATTTCACAAAAGATCCTCCAAGAACTAATGAAGTTTGCTTAGGAGGAAATAAAGGAAAGTTACCATTCACATCATTATACTGCTTCAAAAGTTACTATACTTATTACCATTAGCTTTAGAAATAATTCTTTGTTGTGGTCCACTGTCTGACAGGCATAGTATTGTCTACTCTTTAGTCATCAGTAGCTATGACTACCAAGATGAATTCCACATAAGATTGGGTTTTCTAATTTATCATCACTGGGAGATGCTTATAAGGCTGCATTCATCCCTAAAGATTTATAGATTGATACCAGTTATTATCAGAGAGGGTCTAATCAGGGCAATCTCTCTTCATAATTACATACTGGGAGGAAGATCTCACTTGGACTCACCCAAGATAAGTGCAATGGATATTCTTGACTGTTAACTTGACTACATCTGAAAAACCTAAAAGGAATATTGCTGGGCAAAACTATCAGGGGAATTTTTTTAATTGGTTATTTATTTACATTTCAAATGTTATTCCCCTTCCCAGTTTCCTCTCCACCTTCTGCCTATCCCCTTCCCCTTCCACCCCACTTCTGTGAGGGTGCTCCCCCACTTGCCCACACACTCCTGCCTCAGCAGGCTAGTGTTCCCCTACCCTGTGACATCAATTCTTCACAGACCAAGGGCCTCCCCTCCCATTGATGCCAGACAAGGCAGTCCTCTGCTACATATCTAGCTGGAGCCAATACCCTCTGTGTACTCTATGGTTGGTGGTTTAATTCCTGGGAGCTTTGGGGAGCCTGGTTGCTTGATATTGTTGTTCTTCCCATGAGGTTGCAAACTTCTTCAGCTTCTACAGTCCTCACCCTTATTTCCCCATTGGGGTTCCCATGCTTAGTCCAATGTTTGGCTGTGTGTATCTACATGTGTATTGGTCCCACTCTGGCAGAGTCTCCTGTCTGTAAGCACTTCTTGGTATCAGCAATAGTATCTAGGTTTGGTGTCAACAGATGGGATGGATCTCTAGGTGGGGCAATCTCTGGAAGGCCTTTCCTTGAGTTTCTGCTCCACTCTCTGTCCCTGCATTTCCTTTTGACAGGAGGAATTCTGGATTAATATTTTTGAGGTGGGTGGGTGGCCTCATCCCTCAACTGTGGGCTGTGCCTATACACTAGATACAGTCTCTAGTCAGACTTCAGAGAACCAAATAACCCTATTAAAAATGGGGTACACAGATAAACAGAGAATTCTCAGCTGAGGAATCTCAAATGGCTGAAAAGTATTTAAAGAGGTGTCCAACATCCTTATTCATTAGGGAAATGCAAATTAAAACAACCCTGAGATTCCACCTCACACCAGTCAGAATGGCTAAGATCAAAAACTCAGGTGACAGCAGATACTGGCCAGGATGTGGAAAAAGAGGAACACTCCTCCATTGTTGGTGGGATTGCAAACTGATACAACCATTCTGGAAATCAGTCTGGAGGTTCCTCAGAAAATTGGATATAGTAATGCCCGAGGACCCAGCTATACCACTCCTGGGCATATACCCAAAAGATGCCCCAACATATAACAAAGACGCATGCTCCACTATGTTCATAGAAGCCTTATTTATAATAGCCAGAAGCTGGAAAAAACATAGATGTCTTTCAACAGAGGAATGAATATAGAAACTGTGGTACATTTACACAATGGAGTACTACTCAGCTATTAAAAACAATGATTTCATGAAATTTGCAAGCAAATGGATGGAACTTGAAAATATCCAGAGTGAAGTAATCCAGTCACAAGTGAACACATATGACATGTACTCACTGATAAGTGGATATTAGTGAAAAAGAAGCTCAGAATAACCATGATACAACTCACAGCCCAAATGAAACCCAAGAAGAAAGAAGATCACACCAAAATGTGGAAGCTTACAGAACTGCTCAGTAGGGGGGAGAGAACTGTGGATTTTTTTTAAATTAAATCATTTAAACTGGGAAGACTCACTTCTAATTCAGATTATTGAGGTGGGAAAACAAACATTCCATCCTGCTCTTTGGAGGTGAGCAGACGCACCTTTAATCTGCACCACATCTTTTCCTGGAATCCCATATATAGATCATTGAAAAAGGGAGTTTTCTCTTCTTTGCCTGCCTCCTCTCATTCTTACTATCAAGTCTATTCCTTCGCAGGAATTAGACCCTACTTCTTTGGGATTCTGGCATATATTGAAGACCAGATGAGACAGCCAAACTCATGAACTGAATAACTACTGGATTCTTGTAACTGCTGTTGGTAGACATCCATTATTCATTGTTCTAATAGTTCCTATTTATACATACATGCATACATACGTACATATATAAACATGTCTAAACACACTCAAGCACAAACACACACGCACACACACACACACACACACACACTCCCAACTAATTCTCTCAAAGCCCTTCTGACTATTATTGTTTTGAATTTGTGTGTATGTGTATGTATGTGTGCATAAACATATAAAATTATAGTTTCCTGGGTCCGTTTATGTTTTTAGTGTATATATAATTTCAATGCTGAACACTCTGCCTTGGACAACCAATAATGTCTTATTCTGGGATAGTCTAATTCTTCTTCTTTATTAGTTTCCTGTAGTTCTTTTTCCAAGGGAAGACTTTGAAAATTTCCCCCTTGCACTTTAACATGTCCATTGATATTGTCACTGCTCTGCTCCTGTTTAACCAACGCTAGGTGAGACTGTTTCACTGCAGACTACATTATATTCTGGCTCTAAAAATATTTTTTGCCCCTTCTTCTGCTTTATCATTACCCAAGCAAACATATGAGGTCCTGGTCCACAGCTAAAAGACCAACATTCACTCAAGTGCCCCAAACTCTAATTTATCTTAAGAAAACTTGAGAAATAAAAAATCTGCTTCAACATGAAAATAGGCAGGTTTTCTGCAGACACAAATCAGACAGGGACCCATACTATATAGTTCAAACAAATAACTAAGACACAGAAAAGAACTTCATTTATCTATACATAGCAATTTATGGAAAAAGCAGGATAGATAATGTGACTTGATACTAATTGTAGGATGATGTCACAGGTGAGGCAGGTACAGGATAGAAGGAGGCCTGTCATTGGAGGAGAAGGAAGGATGGGCGGGAGAGAAGTTTGAAGGAAGAGGAGGAGACTAGGGGAGAGAGGAGGTGACAGGGCGGAAGAGAGGGGGAGAAGCCGTGGCAGGACAAGATGGCAGGTGATGTTAAGATTCTGCTCTGTGTATTTACAGGTTGTTGTTAATGTTCTCAAGGGATGGATGGTATTGGGCTTTGTATGTTTAAGTGGGCAATTATATCGTACCAATTGGGTCAAAGACTATTGTGTTGTGTGTTCTTTTATGTGAGGGTTTGAGTGTAGGAAAGTGTAGATATCTAGCAGGTATCTTGGGGCACTGAGATACAGACCCAGCAGGGTGAAAAGACCACATTCCACGTTTTATTTTTATATTTTTACAGCAACACTAACTTGGTACTACAAGTGACATCTAATAAGCTCTAAAGTAAATTTATCTTAAAGTAGTGATACTTTTTGTTATTAATACAAATGTTCTTTTCATCCCCATCAAAATTCCAATTCAACTCTTTCTTCATAGAGTTAGAAAGAGCAACTTGTAAATTCGTTTGGAATAACAAAAAACCCAAGATAGTGAAAACTATCCTCGACAATACAAGAACTTCTGGGGGAATCATCATCCCTGACCTTAAGCAGTAGTACAGAGAAATAGTGATAAAAACTGTATGGTAGATTGGTGGAATAGAATTGAAGACCCAGAAATGAAGTCACACACATATGGTCACTTGATCTTTGACAAAGAAGCTAAAATCATCCAGTGGAAAAAGGATAGCATTTTCAGCAAACGGTCCTGGTTCAACTGGAGGTCAGCATGTAGAAGAATACAAATCGACCCATTCTTATCACCCTGTACAAAGCTTAAGTCCAAATGTATCAATGACCTCCACATCAAACCAGATACACTCAAACTAATAGAAGAAAAAGTGGGGAAGAGTCTCAATCACATGGGCACTGGAGAAAATTTCCTGAACAAAATACCAATGGCTTATGCTGTAAGACCAAGAATTGACAAATGGGATCTCATAAAACTGCAAAGCTTCAGTAAGGCAAAGGACACTGTCATTAGTACAAAACGGCAACCAACAGATTGGGAAAAGATCTTTACCAATCCTACAACAGATAGAGGGCTTATATCCAAAATATACAAAGAACTCAAGAAGTTAGACACCAGAGAGCCAAATAATCCAATTAAAAACTGGGGTACAGAGCTAAACAAAACATTCTCAGCTGAGGATTATCAAACTGCCAAAAAGCACCTAAAGAAATGTTCAACAATGACTAAGGAGTCATCAGGGAAATGCAAATCAAAACAACCC
Source organism: Rattus norvegicus (assembly GCF_021556685.1). Lineage (NCBI taxonomy): Eukaryota > Metazoa > Chordata > Mammalia > Rodentia > Muridae > Rattus > Rattus norvegicus. Next base: position 57,964,658 of record NC_141549.1, read on the forward strand.
TGAGATTCCACCTCACACCAGTCAGAATGGCTAAGATCAAAAACTCAGGTGACAGCAGATACTGGCCAGGATGTGGAAAAAGAGGAACACTCCTCCATTGTTGGTGGGATTGCAAACTGATACAACCATTCTGGAAATCAGTCTGGAGGTTCCTCAGAAAATTGGATATAGTAATGCCCGAGGACCCAGCTATACCACTCCTGGGCATATACCCAAAAGATGCTCCAACATACAACAAAGACCCATGCTCCACTGTGTTCATAGCAGCCTTATTTATAATAGTCAGAACCTGGAAAGAACCCAGATGCCCTTCAACAGAGGAATGGATACAAAAAATGTGGTACATCTACACTGGACTATTACTCAGCTATCAAAAACAATGACTTTATGAAATTCATAGGCAAATGGAGGGAACTGGAAAATGTCATCCTGAGTGAGGTAACCCAATCACAGAAAAACACACATTGTATGAACTCACTAATAAGTGAATATTAGCCCAAAAGCTCTAATTACCCAAGATACAATCCACAGACCACATGAAACTCAAGAAGAAGGATGACCAAAGTGCAGATGCTTCATACCTTCTTAAAAGGGGGAACAAAAATATTCATAGGGGAGGATATGGAAGCAAAGTTTGAAGCAAAGACTAAAGGAATGGCCATTAAGAGCATATATATATATATATATATATATATATATATATATATGTAGCCACCAAAACTAGATAAGATTAATGAAGCTAAGAAGTACATGATGACAGGAACTGGATATAGATGTCTCCTGAGAGACATACCCAGAAAACGTGAGACAAATGCTAGCAACGAAGCATTGAACTGATAACCAGATCCCTGTTGGAGGAATTAGAGAAAGGATTGAAAGAACTGAAGGGACTTGCAGACCCATTAGAACAATAGTGCCAACCAACCAGAGCTCCCAGGGACTAAACTACTACCCAAAGACTATACATGGACTGACCCATGGCTCCAGCTTCCTATGTAGCAAAGGATGACCTTCTTGGGCCCCAAAGGAAGGAGAAGTTCTTGGTCCTGCCAGGTTGGACCCCCTCAGTTCAAAGGAATGTCGGGGGGGGTCATGGGAAGGGAGGGTAGATGGGGGAACAGAACACCCTTATAGAAGAAGGGAAAAGAAAGGGGATAGAGGCTTATGTACAGGAAACTGGGAAAGGGAATAACATTTGAAATGTAAATACAAAACTATCCAATAAAAAATACCAAAAGAACAACAAGAACAACAAAAGAATGTTCTTTTCATGATCTGGCTTTACTATTAATGCTTTATTGGTATAAAGAATGATTGATCCTTCCGTGCTAAGTGAATCTTAAAACAACACTTACCCTAAATATAAGCAATCAATTTTACTTTCTAATATAAATATTGCTATTTTTAACTGAAATTATAGAAGAAAGTAAGCAGAGTCAGAATTAAACTAAGAAGGCACCCATTTAGCATGGGAATATTTAATTTAATGTCAATGTTAAGAATCAATAAGAGGGTTGTCACTTAGTCTAAATTGCGTCTAGCAAATTATGTGGAGGAGCTTATCGGGTCTCTGTTTTGTTGACTATGAGAACAATCAGTACAGTGATATGCTTTTCATATTGCCTTCCACTAGAAAAGTGCCAGGCTTAGACATTTTCCATCATAGCCATAGTAACACTGGAGGAGATTTCCAAATGCAGTTTTACCTTTAGAGTTGTGCATTGTGCCCCATCCGTAATGTTTTAGTCCAAAGGCAATTTTGAAAACATAGCTGGCAGGATTTGAAAAAAATGCTGTATCTGCACTTTAAAACCGTGCTTCTTTGAAACTGCTGCATAAATACAGATAAACTTTATATCTGTCTTTTACTGTTGGAAGGGGTGGGGGTGTTAAAATCCAAACAGTTCTCAAGTTCCAATTTGGGCTACAGAATTTCTCCGAGGGTAAACAGAAATAATTGCAGTAATTAGCGTTCACATCCTCTGGCAGCAAAACCCATGTTTATTTGGAGCAGTGGATGTTCAAAAGGATGCTTGACAATAAATGGCCCTACCTGAACCCACATTTTCATAAGAGAGGGAATAATATATCTACCACAAGATTTTTACAAGGCTGCAGCAGCCTTTCTTGTCCATGTAAATAGTTTTACCCTGAAGTGCTGAGTCATTCCTTTTTCCCAAAGTCCTTTCTCCCCATGCAAAAGAAAACAATGCTGAAGCAATATGGAGGGCTTGCTCGCTAGTGTCTGTCAGTGGCATTCGGACTCCACAGGTCAAAGATGCTACACTCTGGGTCCAGTATCATATTAGCCCAAATTAGAAGTCTCCGGCGTCCTGACTGTCTTTGACTGTTGAATTCCAGAATTTGAAGGACTATTAAGCACTGTGTAAAATATTCACAGCAGATCAGCATAAAGCCACAGAGTGCAGGTGTTTCTGTAATTGGAAAAGTGCTCTGTGTTCAATGGCCCCTCAAATTCATCCTCTTCTCCAGGGCTCCTTTGGGTTTTACAAAGCAGCTCAGGAAACCCGAGTGCTGACTTTACTTTTCCGCAAACTCCGGCTTCTACATCTGTGTAAAATCTGTAGCTGGGTTGTGCTTGCTCCTCTCAACTTTACTTAAGGGCTTGGCTTTTCCACTGGGAAAGTAGGTAACGGTTCCTTGCTCTGGGTATGTTTGAAACCCAGGAATTCAGAAACAGGAAGCATCCCCTATAGGAGGAATTTAAGAATAGGCACTGTGTACAACATGTTAAAAATGTTACAAATCCTTTTATTCCTGAAACCAGCTTACAGCTATTAGCTAATGCTAGTTGTAGAGAAATCCACAGATTAATTCAAATGATATCAAGGCATGGTTTTCCTCAATACTCAATTGTTTCAGAGAGAAGGTATCAGATTTCTGAACACTACCCTTAATTTACGATAATGTGACAGATGTGCTGATATAGCATGTAAAGAGCCCATGAACGAGCACAACACCTTGCACACTTACAAGGTGCATTGCTTGTTCATTTTTGTTTCTCTCTCTCTCTCTCTCTCTCTCTCTCTCTCTCTCTCTCTCTCTCTCTCTCTCCTATTGAATAATATTTTGAGATCTATGCAGTCACACTTCAGGCTGCATTGACAGAAATCCATTCATTTTCACTTTCAGGAGATGAGTTTGGAAAGAGATGTACACTATGCCCAGGATGCACTTTTTAATCTGAGGACCCAATGACTTGGCAAAACCAAAGACCATCTCTGTATCTCTGGACAAATGCTTTAGTTCTCATTATAAAGATGCTGACTCCCAAATTAATCATTTTTTTTGTAAAGAGGCCCAGACCTTAACACAACTGACTCCATGATGCAGGTACCATTCAGAATATAACACTCAGCACATAGACCGCATCACTGACAAAAGAACCACAAACACCTAATTCCGCAAAGTCCATAGAGCCCTGGAAAGTCTCTAAAGGAACTGACTTTGCTCTTAGGCTTTGTGGTTCATCTTCTGGCTAAGTTCTCGTTAACTGAAATCTGCCACCCTAGAATACAGTGTAGCTCTTACGAGCTGACCCTGTGTAAGGCTCAGTGCTACACTGAGATTCTGAATACCACATATAGCTGCCAGCAGCTTAATAAACACTGTCTTTTTGCTTAAACCCATGTCTGAGCACTGTTCTCCAGTGGATACTCCATTACAATTTTCTTTAATGCAAATTCATGATGCTGAGTTAAAAGGTATAGATAGTGTTACATGAGCAAGAAGACCGTGGTCATTCTCTATGCTCCTTTCTAGAGAGCAGAGAACAACATCTCAGACTCTGCTTTTGATATGTTGATCATTAAGTATAGAACTGCAGAAGAATAAAAAATTACATCAAGTAAATAAATGAAAATATTTTAAAAGTATCACTAATAAAATTAAAATAGATTTTCCAGGAACTATATTCACTGAATATAGCTAAAACCAGACAAAGCCAATTCCAAGCCACCTGAGCTATCTACATCGATTATTAGATACAAAATGTGGAAGACAATGTTTCATAAGTAGTGATTTTCTTTAAGTAGTAATTTTCTCATAGGTAGTAGTTTTCTGGTGAGTAGTAAGTATCTCTTATCTTAATTGAAAATTACAGTTTTACCTGAAATTATGTGCTTTTAAAAGTAAGACATATATGTGAGGAAGGCTTCAAGTTATGGATAAATGATTCACTGGGTATAAAACAATGTATAGCACAAATGATAATATTGTGGTTAATGTAGAAATGTACGAATCATTAAAGAGTATGTAAAGAAAACAACTGAGCTTACGGTTGCAATTCCTATAAACAACTGCAACAAAAAATTTAAAGAAGAAATTAATGTAAGAGAAGATTTTTCTTACAGTAATTTTACCCCAGATATGCTTCATTTGGTTCAAAAGCTAGATTGCTATATAGATGGGCCCATTTGTGGTGTGTGTGTGTGTGTGTGTGTGTGTGTGTCTGTGTGAAATTGCTCATAAATTAAGTGTCTGAAACTAAATTTCAAATGAAAAGTTTTATATAAATTAATTGATTTTATGTCTGTCAAGTCCTCAGTGTCGAAGTCTGGTACTCACCAATTCTGTGTGTTCGTACTGATTTATTTATTTGCCAGATCTAAAATTTATACTTAGGAGTCTTGGTGTCCTGGCATAGGAATGCTATTCAGTAAAAATTTTTCTTTATTCCCGAGAGGAAGCAGACTGTGCCATTGCAATCTTCCATAGTTAATCCTTATTGTTAAAATTTCCTTCTACAGCAAGTAATGTTAAACCCCAGACCATATGAGTGGAAGCCTGCCAATCTTCAAAGGCAAACTTCATATAGTTTTTCCTCATATGGGCTGTTCATATGCAAACTGATTCGCTGGTGGAATTCATTCATTACCAGGAGAATATTTCTCAACCTGATATGGTTTCTGAGTTTCTGGCTCTTTCTTAGAGCACCCTCTCCTTCCTCTCACTCCCTGCCCCCTCCAAAGGTTGAGCTTAGGACCTAATACTTGCTAGGCTAGGCTAGCATTTTGTGACCAAGCTGCCTTCTACCCAATTTATTGGAAATGTAGTCTATGCAAGACATAAATTTTAGTGTTCTATTCCGCTATGGAAGAATCATTTGCAACCGAGAACAGCCCAGTGTCCAGAGTTATTTACCTCTGTGATATCCACTTAACTTTGGAGTGTCTGGAGGCCCATGATCTCTTTATTGCCTTGTTTTCAACTCAGGAAAGACTGAAGTTCATCACTGTTATTCATGCAATCTTTGTATATTTGGGGCATAAGGGCATTTTAAGATATTTATTTTGTCATCCTGATAGAAATATTACTGTAATTCCCACAGAATTTGTTATTCCATAAAATGTCTTCTTAAGTATAAGAGCAATATATAGTGATAAAACACAGCATATAACTAATTTATGTAGCACATACCTACTTTGGCATGGTCTGGGACTATATTTGATAAATTTAAATTAATAAAGCTTATATTGCTTATAAAGATATCCGACAGATTTTAGGCAAAGTTGGAAACTGCTTGGTTTCAGGAAAAGAAAGAAGAGCAGCACTATCCTGTGTCAGGAAATAGAGAATCCCAGCAAGTGCCATTTCCACTGAACCTGCTTTGCAGGGAAAAAAGAAAAAGAAAAAAAAAACATAATCACTCTACATCTGTGGACAAAGCCACTGAAATTTCAAAAGTCCTTCATTTGGGCGAGCATTCTGTTTCTGAATCTTTACTCTGAGTCATCTTTCTCATCAGACAAAATAAAACAAAAACAAATATTCAGTCTGTCCCCCTACTGTATTTTAAACGGTGTGATTTGTTGAAAATTATAGTGCTGACAAGCTGGATGGGATTAGAGTGCTGACACAGAAAATCTGCCATTTCCTCTAGCCCGCATGGCTCACATGGTTTGCTGTAAACACTGCAGTGTCACCTGCATGCCAATTAAAAAGTGTGGTGGTGGTTATTTTCAACTATCTTAGCTCTGGCTCTAATTCCACTTAAAGTGAGGGCCCTCAGAAAACTTCAACTTTTTGGAATAAAACATTTTGAGCTTTTTATTTGTTTGTTCATTTGCTTCTAATATACAGCTAGGGAGCTTTTGCAGCATCAGACAATAAGTATGGACCATTTCCTACGTATAGTCACAAATGATTTTCAGTGAAGAGTAATAACATCATTTGATGTCAAGCTTGGGGCACAACTTGTGGAAAGCAGTTTATTGTGCACACTTTGGGGCTCCTGTGGGAAAAACTCAGAACCTAGGACTTTAGGGTAAGCTTCTTTACCTGCTGAGCCACTCTGTTGTATTTTTAAGAACAGATAGAAAAAAGAAAACAAAAATATACAGATAGAATAATATAGAACACTAACATAAAAAGATTTATTATGAAACTGCATGTTTAGGTTTTAAAATATACAGTATACAGTCAATTCAAAGGTGTTTTCTATACTAGAATATGCACCAAGTTAAGTGACTGTTGGACTAAGAAGTCAGGCTTGTTGTGAACTGTATTTCTACGTTTGTATATGACATGAGAGTTCTTATACCTTCAAATAAATTAATAAATCACCAGGAAGACTACTTAAGCCTTTCTTTGCCTGGAGAAACCTCTTTTCCATATTGTTCTGGACTCTACTCAAGATATAGTGTAGAAGTCTTTAGCATTTTTTTCATCTGAAAATAGTAAAGTGAATTTAAATGTCTACAGTTGTCATTTATCCATCATATGGGTGTATAATAGTAAGATTTCTATTTCAGAATTAATTTTCATTATTCTCATGTACAGTGATGTGGACTATATCATATCTAATAGTTTGAAACAGTTTCTTAAATCTAACTTAAGGAATTCCCTGCTTCTGGAGTCTCAGCCAGCTAGCCCAAGAGGGACCTCCATTCTCTTGCCACTTCTCTACCCACACCTTCATCAGATCCTAGGCTCTTGAAGCATACCGACCTGCAGATCTGTAATCATACAGTCCAAGGATATCCATCAGAAACATGCCACAACCAGGACCACTGAAGTTAACCCCCTTCCAATACCTACTGCAAGAGGAACATCTAGGGTGCAAAGACCCTTGAAAGACTACAATCAACAAAAGCCAGGGCAATATGACACCTTCAGAATACAGCTAACACACTACAACAAGCCCTGGATATCCTAACATAACCAAAGCACAAGAAAATTACATTAAATCCTGTCTTAGAGAGATTATAGAGCCCTTTAAGGAGGAAATGAATACATCCCTTTAAGAAAGACAGAAAAATATGATGAAACATGTAGAGGTATTTAAAGAGGAAACAAATGAATCTCTTAAAGATAGGAAAATGCAATTCAACAGGTGAAGGGAATTAATAAAACTGTGCAATGCCTCAGAGTAGAAATAGAAGCAATGAAGAAAACACAAACTGAGGAAATCCTGGAGGTTAGAAAGAGAATAGGAAGAACGGATGCGAACATCACAGACATAAGACAGGGAAGAGATAATCTTAGGCATAAAAGATCCAAACAGAAGAAACTGATATATCAATCAAATACATAGTTAAATCAATAATATTTATGACATCCAGAAAATTTGGGATACCATGAAAAGACCTAACCTAAAAATAATAGGGATTAAAAAATAAGTAATAGGGATAGAAGAAGCAGAAAATCCCAGGCTTGAGGCTCAGAAAATGTTTTCAACAAAATCATAGAGGAAAAGTCTCCCAACCTGTTAGACTAGACTACAAAAAAATTCACTGGCCACATAATAATCAAAACACAAAATCTATAGTAAAAAGGAAGAATATTAAAAGCAACAAGGGAAAAATGTCAGGTAACATACAAAGGGAGACCTGTTAGAGTTACATCTGACTTCTCAACAGAAACTCTAAAAGCTAGAAGGGCCTGAATAGATATCTTACATCCTCTTAAAAAACCATAGAATACTGTACCCAGCAAAATTCTTAATCACCATAGATGGAAAAAACAAGATATTTCAAGAAAAATCTAAATTTAAACAATACCTATCCACAAATCCAGCCCTGTAAAAAATAAATAGAATAAAATCTCCAATCAAAGGAAAATAATTACATTAAAAAACACAGGAAATAAGTATTCCATACCAGCAAAAATCAAGAGAAACACACACACAAAAGCACATACATATACATACATGAATATCAATGACATCGAACATAGAAGGAAATAACAATCACTGGTGATTAATATCTCTCAATATCAGTGGACTCAATTCCCAATAAAAAGACTTAGGCTAACAGAATGAATGTGAAAACAGGATCTATCATTCTTCTATATACAAGAAATATACCTCAGCAATACAGACAGATATTGCCTCAGAGCAAAGGGCTAGAAAAAGTTTTTGAAGCAAACAGACCCAAAAAGCAAGCAATATAGCTATTCTAATATCTAAGAAAATATACATTCAACCAAAATTAATCACAAGAGATGGGGAAAGACACTTCCTATGCATAAAGGAAAAATCTACCAATATGATATCTCAATTCTGAATATCTTTGTCCCCAAAAAGGCACCCACATTTGTGAAAGTAACATTGTTAGAACTTAACTTGTATATTGAACCACACACATTAATAGTGGGAGACTCACCACCGCACTCTCACCAATTGTAAGGCCACCTGAAAAAAACTAAACACATAAATAATAAAATTAACAGACATTATGAATCCAATGGACCTAACAGACATGTATAGAATATTGCACTCAAATACAAAAGAACATACCATCTTCTAGGTACCTCACAAAGCAAGCCTCAACAGATACAAGAAAACTGAAATAATGCCTTGTATCTTATCAGACCAGTATGGATGAAAAATTGACTTCAACAATAACAGAAACACCAGAAAGCCTACATATTCATAGAAACAGAAGAGAGAGTGGGAAATATCCTTGAATGCATTGGTACAGGAGACAACTTCCGGAAGAGGACTCCAATGGTTCAGCCTCTAAGATCAACACTTGGTAAATGGGATCTCATGAAACTAAAAAAACTTCTGAAGACAAAGGAGACTGTCAATAGGACCAAATGGAACCATACAGACTGGGAAAGGATCTTCACCAACCTTGCATCTGACAGGTGCCTAATCTACAACATTTATAAAGAACCCAAGAAGTTAGACACCAAGAACCAAAATAACCCATTTTAAAAATGGGATACATAGCTAAATAAAGAATTGTCAACAGAAGAATCTTAAATGGCCATGAAGCACTTAAAGAAATGTTAAAAGTCCTTAGTCATGAGGGAAATGCAAAACAAATATGAGGTTTTATCTTATGCCCATCAGAATAGCTAAAATAAAGATCTCAGGAGACAGCACATGCTAGTAAGGATGTAGGGCAAGGGGAACACTCCTCAGTTGCTGGTGGGAGTGCAAACTTGCACAGCCACTTTGGAAATCAATTTGGCAATTTCTCAGAAAACTCAGAATAGTTTTACCTCAAGATCACATTATACCACTCCTAGGAATATATCCAAAAGATGCTCTAGCATCCCAAAAAGGACACTTGCTCAACTATGTTGATAGCAGCTTTATTTGTAGTAGCCAGAAACTGGGAACAACCTAGTTATTCCTCAACAGGAGAATTGGTAAATCTAATGTGGCACATTTATCTACACAGTGTAATAATAGTCAGCTATCAAAAACAAAGGCATCATAAATCTTCCAGGCAAAGGGGGTTGATCTTGAGACTATCATCCTGAGTGAGGTAAACCAGTCCCAAAAGGATATGCATGACATGTACTCATTTATGAGTGGTTATTAGCTATAAATTACAGGACACCCTTGACACACTCCATGGACCCAAAGAACCTAAACTGGAAAGGAAAGCACAAGTAAGGAAGCTTGAACCTCACTTAGAATGGGGACTAAAATAGTCATGAGGAAGATGGAGAGAGGGAACTGGTGGAGATGGGGAGGGGAATGGGGGATTCAGAATCAGGTGTGGAGAGGGACAGGAGGGATGGCCAGATGGACATGAAAATGGACAGAAATCTTCAACTGACAGGGATGGGGAAGTAGGGAGTATCTCCAGGACAAGGCAGAGACCTGTGATAAGTGAGGTGCCCACAAATCAATGCTGGTGTTCTTAGCTGCAACTCTCAACATTGGGGATATGGAGCATGAAGAGTTCACCTCCTGTAGCCAGGCAGGAATCCCAATGAAGTAATAGGGACACCAATCCACCCACAAACATTTCGACTAAAAATTTATCCTGCCTACAAGAAATTCATGGAAGTGGAATGGAGTAGAGACTGTAGGAAGAGCCAGCCAATAATTGACCCAACTTAAGACCCATCCCAGGGGTAAGCACCAATCCTTGATGCTATCAATGATACTTAAAGAAAAATATACAATGATGAATCATGCATGTTATCTACATGTAGGCCTTAATTATTGATTATTAGACAATCCATTTTATAGAGCTATTATGCCCCCAGATCATTTTCGGATCATCTTTAGTGAAAACTGAAGTTCAGAGACACAAATTAACCTGAAAATGAGTATAAAGCTATGTTCCTAGAAACTCAAAATATCCTTAGGCAGCAATTGGATTCAACCAACAGAATATCATCAGCCATGCCTTTTGGGACACCATAAAATTTTACAGACATGGACTTGGTCCAAGTACATATTTTATAGACTAATAAGCCAAGTTCCAAGTAAGTTAAAAATGTACTCAAAATTAGATATCTAATGAGAAATAGAACCAGACTAAACTCAAGAGTAATGGGAAAAGATAAAAATCTCTACATTGTGAAATTTTATGGATTCTAGATGCTACTAAATAAATATCATATATGCAAAATCCATCAAAGAAAAGATCAGAATAAAATTTAAATTGTGATTTACTTTATTTCCAGTATTGTATTATTACTTGTCATATAAGAGTAAAAATATCTTATTTGCAGATCAATATTTTTTTTACCAATTCCATATACATTAAATAAAATTAGTCATTATAGAGATGATTTTAAAAGCAGATAAGGCTCAAAATACAAGTTTAAAAACAGGAAAATATAGACTAAATACACCTTTCTCCTTGTATATCTCAAGTTTAGAGATAGAACTGGTTGATGAACTCACATTTCACAATTCAACTCTAAGTTTCTTATAGAGACTTCTGAACCCTTTGGATGTTCTAAACGGAACATCAGAGAATTTAGTATTCAAGACTTCCAAATATAGCTGTAGTTATTAAGAATTTATGATATCCTGAATTGCTGTTTGTTTTCCTTATTTAATCTTGGATTTTCATCTGATCTTCACATTTTATGATCTTCATTGCAGTTAGTAAAAATAATTATAGCAATATAGTAGAGCTGGATTCTATGAGGACAGAAAATCTTGGATAGTATTGAAAGAAATTGGCTGAGGTGCATTTATTATATTTAAAAGACCCTTTATGGAGAGGACAACGTGTTTTGTAAAAAACAGGAGGCTGTGTGTGAGTGTGTGTAGTGTGTCTGTGTGTGTGTGTGTGTGTGTGTGTGTGTGTGTGTGTGTGTGTATGTGTAGAAGCATTTCATAGATATGTAATGTTTCCCAGATCACCCAAAGCTTTCCACATGGAGACGTCTTATTAGACAAATGCTGATTCATCACCTCTGTTTGTGGGGTCATTGAAACCAGGAATGCAGTGTGGAATCCATCATAGAGCTATCTGAAGGGCATCAAGGACAAGAATGTAAATCAACCTCTTCTTATACACATCAGAGGAAGTCACATATTTACAGTCTGCAAATCAAACCTAAAATCTAAATTCAGTATGCTGTCATCATACAGTGTTTTTGTACAACATATGAAGCAAGCACGCACAATATTATTGTATTTCCTGAATTGCTTTTCTTGATAATATTGACTAGTAGTATATCAATTAGGAATTTTAATTTCTACAAAATGCAAATCTGGTTATATGAAGATCCCTTTCCTGAGAAATTACTCATGAAATAACATGAAAAATAATGTGGACTAGCCAAACAGGGTAGCAAATACTTTTAATTCTAGAACTTTGAAGGTAAGGTAAAGGGAAAAAGATCTCTTCAAGTCTGGGGCCATCTTGATCTGTCTAGTAAGATCCAGATAAGCAACTAGATTTAAAAATGATATTTTTGTCACAAGGAAAAACTAAAGAATGTACAAAATGTTGTTGATATAGTATTGATCAAAATTTATTGACAAAAATTAATCTGAATTTTTGATATTAAAAAATTTATGTCAGGTAGCATATGTCAGGAAACACATGCCTGTAACCTCAGAACCTATGAGATAGAGGTAGAATGGTCAGGAGTCAAGGCCAGCCTTGACCATACAGAAAGCTCCACTCTTGGCCTTCATGATTCCCTGTTTTGAAAAAAGAAAATCAACGTAAAACAGAGGAAAATGTGTATAAGCAAAAAGTTATGCTCTAAAATTTTGACACAATGCATTTTTCTTTCACTCAGGAGTTGTGTTGTTATGCATAACAATGATAATCTGGAAAAACAATGGGCTTTGACTTCATATTTGGATCTTCAAATGTATAACTTCTTCTAAACCAAGTGTTTGCCTAGTGTATGTGCGGCGTGGGGTTCAATCTCCAGCATTCCAAAACAACCAACAATTTCACCAAACAAAATTGGCCTAACATTATTGCATTATTACAACTCTCCAAAATTATGATCTGTTATCCCCATTACGCACTGAAGCTAGAGAATAATCAATGGCCAGCTTTTTGCAATCATTAGCTCAAGGATTTAAAATTCGATTGTACATAACCATCAATGGTTACGGCTTTTTCTTCTCTCACACCCAAAGAACAAATGTTATACTGAAGGTTATATCATACAGTAACATTCATAATTTGGTCATCAAACTTCAGAGAGGAGAATTTAAACTAACCTCTCAAAATGAAGTGTTTACTAATGGCCTAAGACCATCAGTAATCAATCAAGCCCAGTTTTATACATCTTTGATTATGGGATTTTTTTTTCACTGTTGGTGCTTATGGAAAAAAAGTACATTTGTATGTGAAATGATTATTTTTGGAAGAAAAATAAATGGAAATCTTGTGGATAAACTAAATTCTAGATTACACTACTACATTACTAAATATCTTTTAAGGAAAACCTTGAGTGTGGATTTCAGAAAACCATTTCTCTTAGAGATGTGCCAAAAATATATCCATAGTAGAAGTTCTTTGAACTGTAATGTGGTGGAGCAGAATATACTTGTGGATACTGAATGTTGGTTTTTTTCTGTTTTTTGTTTCCTTTGAAGCCACTTTTAATCACTATTTCATAAAGGGATGTATGCAAGTATATACTGTTCTTTGACCATCTGTCATTCATGAAAGTTGTTTTAAAACATGTTCATGAATTATGGATTTACATATTAGTATTTTTAAAAGTTTCCATTTATGAAAACAAAATATTTGGAGAATAAAGTAATAAATTTAGAAAGAATCTATTTTAATATAAGTAAAGGTCTCTACATAAGTGATTACATAAAATAAAAATAAATTTATGTAAAATGGCATGAACATTAGAAATGAAAAATATTCAAAATCTATCACAAAATAAAAATTCCATGTATATATTGCACATGGTTTTCAAATAATTCAGTTCCTGTAACATTTTGAATTCCAAGTTATAAATGGGCTTCTTTGAAAAACAAAATTATTTTCAGAACACTACTAAATTTCATTCTCAAATAAGCAATATGAGGCATAACTGTGTGTTATACTTTATCATGACATTCTCTTTCTTTTATGTTCATTTTCTGCCTGAAGCAATTCTCTAGTTCCATCTCCATTTTTTTCTGGGACTTTGAAGACACATAAAAAAAATTATCTCACAAACTTTGGGAACCAACAGATAACACCCAACTACTACTAACTCTCATCATGTACCGTTTAGGACATTCAAATTTCCCTACCAGTCAGTTGCCATACATGAATTTTAAGACTATGGCCACTATCAGACACACTTTATACTCACAGTATTTGACTCTAAGTAGGTCAAGATTCATAATGCTCCCTGTATTTACCATTTTCATTCATTTTATATGACTTGGCCATATTTAATTTCCTCAATGACAAATTTGTCCCTAGTCATCTACAGTTTGTGAACTTTAGCCTTTTGTCTTCCAAAGCCATGCTTGCCAAATCTGCCTCATTAATAATTATGAAGTTAAAAGTGGTTAGATTTGGGACATATCCCAAATTTATGGTTGAAGTTCGTAGTAAATAAACAGCCATGTAAAAATTACCGAACTAAATGTAGTCCCTCGGTATTTAGAAGAGAACCTAGGGATTACGCAATGGGAATGTCGTGTGGGTTATGTTGTCTGGGCTCCACTGGAACCTATCTGGCAAAATATTTTCCAAACAATTAAAACAAATCAATTCAATTACACTGCCTGGTGTGAGTATGTGCTCTTCAGTCGTGGGTATAATAAAATGCCCAGAATGTTAGGGGGCGAGGGGCATGGAAAGACTCTCTATGTGTTACGCTCAGTCTCTCAGAGATCATGAATTAAGGAAGGATAGAGCAATCAAGCTGGCAAACACTGGCAACCGCTTTAATTTTCTTGTTAGAATTCTTTGCAGGTGGGTAGGTCAATCACTGCCATTTAAATCCTCACACCTGTGCATCTTCACAGTTTGGCTTGGTGACAAATTTAAAAACAAAGGAAAACAAGCTTTTCCTCCAGAAAAACACAGCCCTTGAAATGATGAGCGACAAAGCCAGGGCAGACACGCGCTGTTTGCAGAGATCTCATTTTTCCATCTTTTGAAGAGGGATTTGTGTTTACTGTGGGCAGGTGCACCGTGTCTCCGCATACTGATGGGTTCTCCGGTGCCTTGTCATTGAACTTGAGAAAGCAAAGCTTGCAAAACCGGGAAGGCGTTTGGGTAAAAGTGCTGCAGATTGCAACCACCTGCTCTCAGTCTGGCCTCGTGAATGCTGGGAGAGCATTGCCCACTTCTGGGAAAGCAGCCCGACAGCACTCTTGCTCTCACAGAATATCAATGACTCAAAGTGTCCTTAAACCACTCTGAATTTTACTATCAGGATCTCTCCCTAGCCAAAGAATAGGATGACAGTTTGTGCTTAGAGGCTGAGATGGGAGCATATCGGTGGAAAAAGAGACAACACGGAAAATTTTAAATTATATTAATGACTCAGTTTAACAAATATACAGAGAAAAGAACAGGATCCTGCAAGGCACATACCTCTAGTTTTACCTACTGTGAAGTCTTAGGTCACGGAAGTCTTCAGTCAACAACCCTGAGATTAGCCTGGTCATCGGGCCAAGACCCTATCTGAAAAACAATTAAAATAAAGATCAAAAGAGTAACTGAGAGTATACAGTGACAGTTATCTCCCAAGGGCGTAATAGATTATTTGAGTTATTATTTCTGGGCTGTAAGCTGCATGGAGATAGGATTCCCCTCATTGTCCACCTATTCACAGTATGTAAAAACTGTTCTGCTACAGAAAATAATTGTAGAATAAGCATGGGAACAAGCTTTGAGCTTATGAGATTATGCAGAAATATTTTCTTCTCTGTTCCTATCAATGATAATCTTACCTGCTTTGTCCTCAGTAACCTGGGAGGATGAATACAATCTCTTATAACATGTGCTTGACAGCTCTTGCCTTCTTGCTTTCACTCTGTCTTCTCGTCCCTTCCCCCTTTCCATTCTTCTTCCCCCCTCCCCCTTTCTCTGTCTCTACTACCCTCTCTTCTGCATGCCCTGAATAAACTCTATTCTCTACTACAAAACAAAACAAAGAAAGAAAAAATGATGCACCTGACAGGTTCCCAAACAATACATTATTGAATGTCCATGTACTTTATATAACGTCTCGTTTTATAAGTAAATCAAGTGTGCTGCAAAGATTTATCAAAGGTCATTTAGCTGCAGAGAATTAAGTTTTAAAACACTGTGGGTGTTGATATTCTTTCATTAACATAATTGTGTTTGAGTCTATTATATTTTGTTCACCTCTTTGGCTGTAGATTTATTTTGATGTACTATTAGTTCTTGCTTAGTCTACACCAGTCATTTACTCACTTCTGTAAAACAGAAGAGTGTTCACACCTCTGTTCTCAAACTCCCTAGTGCTGTGACTCTTTAACACGGTTCCTTATGTTGTGGTGAACACCAGCCATTACATCCAATGCTACTTCATAACTATAATTTTGCTACTGTCACAAATCATAACGTAAATACATGTGTTTTTCAATGGCATTAGGTGACTCCCATAAAAGGGTCGTTCCACCCCCAAAGGGGCCAAGACAAACAGGTAGAGAAGCACTGATCCAGATTCTTCAACCAAAGGGCTTGCAGACTCAAGTTTCCCAAAATGAATCAAGGAGTAGCAAAAGAGACAAAGGCTCTAAGAGGTTAATCTTCTCTGTATAGAGAAATATAATGAATTAAAACATAAAAACTTATTTCTTTAAATTTCTTTAAAGAGGGTGAATCAGGTAGAGGTTACATTTTAGTCCAAGTGTAACTCTGTACAGGAACCTATGTGACATGAATTTTATTCCCAAGTAATATATAGTTTACTTATTTTAAGACAACTATACTAAGAGCCTGTATTATTTAACTTATATAATATTTTATACTTGCAAATGTTGTTATATCAAACAGAAACAAACAATAACTTGCCATTGCCAGTTGAAAAGGAAAACTCACTATCTCGGCACCACAAACCTATTATGTAAATTACAATTAGAAGAATCAGTGAGTAATGTGTATCTGCTTGAGAGAATTGCCAGGTGTTTCTTCACCGTCACACACATGCACACTCTCTTTTTGTAGTTTACTTGGCATCTTTCTGATACAAGATACTCAGCTGTGTGCAGCGCTCACACCATTGTGTCTGTGAGCCTGGAAAGTACCTGGAGGCTCATTAAAATGGAGATTGTTTAGCCCCAAAACCAGAGACAGACTCAGTAACATGCCATGAACTTCTAGAAATGTATTACTAACTAGTTCCCAGGTGAGAATAATGCTGATATTCTGAAAATAATACTTTCGTGACCCAGATGTTGCGATTGAAAATGTGTGTGTGTGTGTATGTCTGTGTGTGTGTTTGTTGTGTGTGCGCGTGCGCATGCGCGTGCTCACCTGTATTGAGGTTTTTTTTTTTTTTACCATCTGTTTCCTTTATCATTTCTTCACTTTAATTATTCTGATCACTAGATTCAGTTGCATGGATCAATATCAATAACCCTTTGTATTTTTTTCCAATTTAAAGATACAATTTGATGAAGTATAAAACCAGAGTACCTGTAATTTATTACCCAAGCCAAGAAAAACTCTATTTAAAAATAATCTACCTTAAAGCACTGCTTTGAAGTTTTTAAGTGCACTTCCTTTAATCTGTAAATTACTTTGGTAGGATGGGTATTTTTATAATATTAATGAGGCCTACCCATAAGTATAGGAGGTACATAATCTGCTTTCTTCTTTAATTTCCACTTTCATTGACTTAAAGTTTTTATTGTGCATGTCACTTCACTATTTAGATTTACTCCAATAACTGTTGAGTACTTTGTGGATCTAATTATTTCCCTGATTTTTCTCTATCATTTTTACTTATCATTTGCATATAGAGTAGCTACTAATTTTTTGTGTTAATTTTGTATCATTTTACTTTGTTGAATGTGTATAGCAGCCATAGAAGATTTCTGGTAAAATCTTTAGGATCATTTATGCTTATGTCCCTTTCACCTGCAAATAAGAATACTTCGATTCCTTCTTTTCATATTTATATCCAGTAGATTTTGTTCACTTGTCTTTTTGCTCTAGCTAAGATCTCTAGAACTATGCTGAATCGGAGGATAGAGAGTGGATAGTCTTACTTTGTTCCTGATTTTAATGTAAATGTTTCAAATTTTTCTCCCTTTAGGAAGATGTTGGCTGTGGGCTGGCTGTTTCTTGTCTTCATTGTGTTGCTATATGTCTCCTATATATCTATATTCTTTAGAACTTTACTCAGGAAGGTATGCTGGATTTTCTCAGAGGCCTTGCTTGCTTCTAATGAAATGATCATTTGGTTATATTTTCAAGATCTTAGTGACAAAAAAGTCCTTGAGTAAGTAATCTTACTGGATTTAACACCATTTTCCAAGACCTGAAACTAATAATTAGCATGTCAACAGGGAAAAGAACCTGTAGCTAAGTAGGTCACTGGCCCTAAGGGCAAATCTACTACTATTACTATACTAAATGAACATAACATAAAATCAACACTTTTTGATATTTTGCTAGACCCAAGATTTCTTAGCCCTCATCAGAGAAGTTTCTCCCTGCAATAGATAATACTTTACACAGTGATCCTTTAACCGGTTAATGTACACACACTAAGAGACTCAGGGGTGCTGATCTCTAAATAGTATGTTCAGGTTACATCTATAATATGATAAATACCCATTTAACCTCAGGTATTTGAATAGTTGGTCTTCAGCTGCTAACACTGACTGGGTAGATGTGGGGCGGTATGTCCTTGGAGAAATAAGTATGCCACTGGAGGTGGGATTTGCAAATTTAAAAACTTATGTCATGTCTATTTATTCCTCTGCTTCTGGCTCGTGGTTCCAGATGTGAGCTCTCAGCTTCTAGTCCAGCAACTATGCCTTCTTTTTTGTTGCCATGTCTCTCTGGAATGGCAGAGTCTTATCTCTCTGAAACCGTAAGTAAAATAAATCCTTCCTTCTAGAAGCTGACTTGGTCATGGAAAAATAAAGTCATTTAAAAAGAGTGAACATAAAAACATAGACAGGCGTAGTAGCGCAAGCCTTTAATTCTAGAGCAGGTAGGCAGAGACAGACCTCTGAGTTCAAGGCCAACCTGGTTTACAGAGTGAGTTCCAAGGACAGCCAAGGGTATGCAGAAATGCTGTCTTGAACTATCCCATTCGCTCTGCCCCAAAATAGGTTAGAAAATAAATAAATATATCTAAACTTTTTGCTCACCACCTCACTTCAGCAATTACTATTCTCACTGACTTACAGTGGAGTTACTGTCCAAATAAGCTAACTGGAACTTGAAATACTGATAAGACAGAAATGTCAACAAATATTGTTAAGACAGAAATAACAACATAATATGTTGGTTGTTATGCCTCATAGTCCATTGGCCAACTGCTAGCTAGAGATTGTCACTAATGCTGAGTACAGCATAGAGCATGTAAAAGGTCAAAATTCAGCGTATGTTTCCACGGAATGAAAATCACAAAAATACCCTCTAAAAGTATTTTTACAAAGTCTTAAGCCAATACATTATAATTGGACAACTTTTATATGGCCAATTTTTGTATTATTTACATGGCCTTCCTTTCTTAAGTCCCTTTTAATCTTCACTCTTTCCTTTTATTCCCACATAAAGTTTTTCCTATACTTAAAATCTTTTGGGGGAGAAATGGTATTTGGTTTTGGTTTTTATAGAACTTTTACCAAATGGATTTTGCAGACATTATTGCAATGATGTCAATTTTTTTCTTTATCTGCCCTATAAATGGATGATTTTTTGCTACAAAATTTGTATTAACTATTTGAAATTTTCACACACCATATCCTGACAGCATATCCTGATCATATCCAACCCCCATTTTCCTCATAACTCCTTGGAGATCCATCAACCCATTCTTTTTTTTTCTCTCTCCCACTTCTGAACCTCTACTCTGTTAAGGATTTTGTTGTTGCCGTTTCCAAGAAATTGTCTCATAGAAGATGCCTTTGCTCTTCCAGCCCTTACAATATCCCTGCCCCTCTTCCATGTTCCCTAGTGCTTAGCTGTAGGTGCTAAAAGTTTCTAGGTATTCAAAGTTTCTGTTCATAGCCCTGTGTTTCGGTGGCTATAATGTGTTATTAACAGCTGTTGGGAATCACTGTCTAAATTGTTACTGCATGAGAAACTTCAAAATTGGCACCAAACTAATTCTGTCAATCCTAGTGGAAATCTTTGTAAGACTATGTTTCTAAAGAGAAACATCCCTTTGTCATCCAGAATATTCACCCTGGGAAGGTGGGTGTGAATATTTGATTGTGACAAACTGGCACGTTTTTATAAAGAAGAGTCAGTATTAATAATGCAAGCAAAAGCATAAATTTTGTAGGTTCTCTAAAAGCTAAGGCATGTGGCCACTGAATACTAACTGCATTATTAATTTATGCCAAAAACCAATTTTTGATGTTTTGTCTACATATGATGAAAACAATAAATATTAAAGCCAGAATATAATCCTTATTCTAATAAAGGTTTATAAAGTACACATTAGACACACATATGAATTAATAAACACAATTCTATTTCGAGTATTAGAAAGATCCAGAGTTCCAAAAGTCAAGTATACTAAAGAAAGCTGTGTATTATTCTGACTACATTCATTTGTCATAAGTCTGTCACATACTACCAATCCCCAATCAACAAAGCTAAGAAATAAGCTGGCTGATTGTCACAAAGAAGCCATAACAGACTTAATTAGGCAATATGCACAATAGGAAACAAGTTTTGAATACATGAAATTCATTAAAATTTATGTACTTGGGTGCACTTACGAGTCAGTGAATGCACTGTGTTTAGTCTGGTTCAAGCAGGATTTCAATATTTTCATTGCTTTGATTTTTATTTTCTTAGTTTTTCCATCTTATCCCGGTATTGTTAGAAAAGTGAATTCTGTGTTCTATGTACACTTGGAAAATGCTTGACCACGGAGATACACCTCCAGTTTTTTACTCTTTACAGTTTAATCACCTAGCTTCATTTTTTAAAGGCCATGGTTATTATAGCAATTGGGTGTATGTTTTATTTTCATGACATGCACTACCCATTATAGATACCAATCAATGTCACAGTAATTTGACAGTTGACTGGCAGGTTTAAGTAAAGCAATTGTCTTTAGCTTGCAACTCACCAATGCATGCTTTCATTTTGTTTACATGTTCATTTTATCTGTTTTTTATATATACATGGATAAAAATTTTCCCTTTACATACTAGAGCACATAGTCTTCAATTTCACCTTTCCATTTCTTTATTGCAAATATTAAGCAGGATTGAATCTCAGCCAGCATTGCTTTTAGCCCAGGGGTCGTTAGAATCATCAGGGTAGAAGATGGATGTTGCTATCTCCTTGCTGCCGAACTAACTTGGTAGAGCATTCATCTTATCTGAAACTAGAGCTGTACAGCGTGGTTCTTAATGGGATGCTTTCCTTTTCTCCCAAAGTTTTATCCAGAGATGGTAGATTTGATGGAAGTCAACATCAGCGATCAGGCACGAGAAGGAGCCAAGCCTGTTGATTGAGGAAGAAGTCTCACTACAGCAGACACATTGGTCTACTTTCACAAAGATGACAGTCCATCAGCTGGTGCACTTCAATTTGAAAAAAGATGATTGCAGCCAGAGCATTTGTCTCCTCTCAAAGTAGATACATTCAACTGTATGCAGGGATAGTAATAAATCATGCTAGATCAAAGGTCTACAAGATAATAGCTGAAAGGGATTGGGGTATTTTCTTTAGTTTGGGACCTAACTCTCTGGTGCATTTGCACTGTAATACAAGGAGGCAACATTTGCCATATACAAATTGCTTGGCATTCTACATCCAGACACTGAAACCCCTGCTCAATATTTCCCTTCACGTCTAATTCATAAACTTGGCATGTACAAATTTAAGAAGCAAATTGGAGATCATTTTAAGCTTGTGGAAGTACGTGTAAGGCAAACAGTGAATTTGCAGTGACTCAGGCTGAGACCCACTTATATATTGTTAACACAAAATATAAAACTAAGTTTTAGCATTTGATTCAAAAGGAAACAAAATGGTTTTGATTTGATTTGAATATGAAAATGGATTTCAGTAAATATTCATGTTTTCTCCCTTTAATAGATGTTTAACTTTGGTAGGTGATAATATTCATAGAATCTTTAAAATGTCTCCTTTAAAAACTACCCACAAAGAATTTGATACATCAACTATTTAATAACATCAATATTTTGGCCACGTTTCACCTACAATAAGGGAGTAAAAATAAAGTTCATAATGAAGAAATATACCAAGTTAAAAGTTATACTTTCAGTTCATCACATGCCTCGGTTTGTAGGCTCACACTAGATGGTTAGCCAACAATACCGTCCTGTTTCCCAGGCCTGTTCCCCCATTACTCAGGGCATAGACCTGGAACCTGGCTTAAGCTCCTCAGTTGATGCTTGAGAGTTGGACTCTTCTCATGTAAATCTCATGCCTTGTGTCAGAAACTTTAAGGACTGATATTTCTCTCTAGTCCCACACTAATAATTGATATAAAATAAGCCTACAGCCCCAAAGACACTTACAAATTATGGCCCAAGATACTAATAAAACATTCTGTCCAAGGAATGCTCTCCTTAGAGCCCAAATATTTAGTTGCATTAGTTCTAGTTCTTGCTGTTTATTAGTTCTGATTTTGTAGGTGTGCTTTTCCTAACAACAAATTAACATTTTGAAATTATTAACTACAAATCTATACTCGATTCATAAATATTTTTAATTTTTCATAAATATATTTCTCACAATTTCACATTCCTTTTTTGTCATTATGACTAATAAAATATATTTCCTTCGCTAGAATTTCACAAAACAAGATTAGTTCAATGCCAGAATCTCTTTAGTCTGATGAATTCTGCATATCCCTGGGAGGCTGAACATTAACAGTCACCACTCTTCACTGTCTCATTCTACTTAAGTATTTCTAACTGTTCTTTCTTCTTAAAGATTGCTGCTATGACATATAGGTGGTATTATTGTTCTTTTAACATGTAAATTTCATAATTCTTATAATTCAAACTCTGTTTTGACAAAAAAATGTAATTATGGTACAATAAACCTCAAAAAGTTCTGACTTAGGTTTAAACAAATGATCATTTTCTTTTTTTTTTTTCTTTTCTTTTTTTCGGAGCTGGGGACCGAACCCAGGGCCTTGCGCTTGCTAGGCAAGCGCTCAACCACTGAGCTAAATCCCCAACCCTTAAATGGACTCCCACATCCTGTACAATGGAATGTATCCATTGCTCCATCCTACCCATTCTATTCTATATCTAAATTCCACTCTTCCTTGCAAATATGTAAAAAAAATTAAAATAAGTAATTATATTAAAAAGTCAGAATATGCTAACAAAATTAAGGATAAGAATTTAATCAAATTCTCTTCAAACTCATCCCTTAATATCCAGTAGCATTGCTGCCTACAAGTCAATATCCTTTAAGGACATATTTGGTCATGCTAAACATCGTTCTTACATCTAATTATAAAACAATTATTGGTTATAGAGGTTTTTTTCTTGATATTGTAAATTCGAGAGTCTGAAGTAAAAGACAGACCTGGTGATATAGTACTATAGACCCAACTATTTGGGAGGCTAAGTCAAAAGGTGATAAGTTAAAGGCCAGTCTGGGCAGCTTAAAACCTACTCAGTCTGTATGATGTTTCTTGTATATATGTTTTCAGGGAGGATTATTTGTTATTAGTCAGCTGATTGTTGTGTTCTTTTCTGGGGAAGACTGTTTCTCCCACACTCATCATCATTTACTTCCCTATAGTTCTTTTTGTAGGGTTGAGATGTCCTGAGCTTTCCTCCATCCGAGTTAGAATTTCTATTGCCATTATTTGCAGGTCATCTGTTTATGACAACTAAAAGAGAGGCTACAAATACGAAAGACAGAAAGTGGGCCTATGGGAGGAATTGGGTGATTGAAAGGGAAGGTGAAAATGACATATGTATTCTATAATCAAAAATTTAAAAATTACACATGCTTATGGTCTCCATCTGTACCCAGAACTAAGGCTGTCTCACAGCCCTCCAGACGCAAAACCTTTCCAGAAAAAGCTCCTATCCAGGAGTGCTCTGACTCTTTAAACCTCAGGTAATACCGCACATTCACTCCACTAACTGTCCAAAGAGGGACCATATAGGACTGAACAAGGCACAGGAAGCTCTGGTCAACCTAGGACAGGATCCTTCCAGTCTCCATCTGCACCCAGAGTTAAGGCTGTCCCACAACCTTTCTGAGCTAAAGCCTGCCCAGAGAAAGCTGGTTTCCCAGGAGTCCTCTTACTCCTAAGATCACAGGCTCAGAGGAGGGACAAGTTCCAGTCACAGATAGTAAAACCAACTAACATCACAGATAACCAGATGGCCAGAGGCAAGCACAAGAAACTAAGCAACAAAAACCAAGCCTACTTGGCATCATCAGAAGCCAGTTTTCCCACCACAGCAAGTTCTGAATACTCCAACACACTGGAAAAGCAAGATTTGGATTAAAAGTCAAATCTCATGAAGATGATAGAGGACTTTAAGAAAGACATAAATAATTCCCTTAAAGAAATACAGAAGAACATAGGTAAAGAAATAGAAATCCTTAAAGAAGCAACACAAAAATCCCTTAAAGAGTTACAGGAAAACACAACAAAACAGGTGAAGGAATTGAACAAAACCATCCAGTATCTAAAAATGGAAATAGAAACAATAAAGAAATCACAAAAAGGAAACAACCCTGGAGAGAGAAAACCTATGAAAGAAATCAGGAGTCATAGACGCAAGCATCACCAACAGAATATAAGGAATTGAAGAGAGAATCTCAGGGACAAAAGATAACATAGAAAACACTGGCACAATAGTTGAAGAAAACGCAAAATGCAAAAAGCTCCTATCCCAAAACATTGAGGAAATCCAGGACACAGTGAGAAGACCAAACCTAAAAATAATAGTTATAGAAGAGAAGGAAGGCTCCCAACTTATAGGACCAGTAAATATCTTCAACAAAATTATAGAAGAAAACTTCCCTAACCTAAAGAAAGAGATGCCCATAAACATACAAGAAGCCTACAGAACTTCAAATAGATTGGACCAGAAAGAAAATTCTTCCTGTCATATAATAGTCAAAACACCAAATGCATAAAAAGGAAACAAAGAAACAAAGAAACAAAGAACAAAGAAAGAATATTAAAAGCAGTAAGGGGAAAAGGTCAAGTAATTTATAAAGGCAGACCTATCTGAATTATACCACACTTCTCACCAGAGACTATGAAATCAATAATATCCTGGATAGATGTCAAATAGACCCTAAGAGAACACAAATGCCAGGCAAAGCTGCTATAACCAGCAAAACTCTCAATTACTGTAGATGGAGAAACTAAGATATTCCATGACAAAACCAAATTTACACAATATCTTTCCACAAATCCAGTCCGACAAAGGAAAATAGATAGAAAACTCCAACAGAAAGAGAGTAACTACACCTTAGAAAAAGCAAGAAAGTAATCTTCTTTCAACTAACCCAAAAGAAGATAACTACACAAACATAATTCCATTTCTAACAACAAAATTAACAGGAAACAACAGTCACTATTCCTTATTATCTCTTAGGATCAATGGACTCAATTCCCCAATAAAAAGACATAGACTAACAGACTGGATACATAAACATGACCCAACATTTTGTGGCATACAGGAAACACACATCAGTGAGAAAGACAGACACTACTCAGAGTTAAAAGGCTGGAAAATATCATTCCAAGCATATGTTCCCTAGAAACAAGCTGGAGTAGCCATTCTAATATTGAATAAAATTAACTTTCAATCAAAAGTTATCAAAAAAGATAAGAAAGGACACTTCATACTCATTAAAGGAAAAATTGACCAAGATGAAGTCTCAATTCTGAACATCTATGCTCCATATGCAAGGGTACCCACATTCATAAAAGAAACTTTAGCAAAGCTTAACACATACATTGCAACACACACAATAATTTGGGAGACTTCAATACACCATTCATTTCCATTGACAGATGATGGTAACAGAAACTAAACAAAGACACAGTAAAATTAACAGAAATTATGAACCAAATGGATTGAACAAATATCTATGAACATTTCATCCTAAAACCAAATATACCTTCTCAGTACCTCATGGTACCTTCTCCAAAATTTAGCATATAATCAGTCACAAAACAGGCCTTGATGGAGACAAGAAGATGGAAATAATCCCATGCGTCCAATCAGATCACCATTGTCTAATGCTGGTCTTTAATAACAACAAAAACAAAAGAAGGCCCACATGTACATGGAAGTTGAACAATGCTCTACTCAATGATAATTTGGTCAAGGGAGAAATAAGGAAAAATTAATTTTAGAATTTAATGAAAAAGAAGGCACAACATACCCAGACTTATGCAACACAATAAAACAAGTGCTAAGAGGAAAATTCATAAGTCTGAGTGCCTCCAAAAAGAAATTGGAGAGAACATACACTAGCAGTTTGACAGCCCACCAACAAGCTCTAGAACAAAAAGAAGCAAATATACCTAGGAGGAGTAGATGACAGGAAATAATCAAACTCGGGGCTGAAATAAACCAAGTATAAACAAAAAGAACTATACAAAGAATCAACGAAACCAGGAGCTGGTTCTTTGAGAAAATCAACAAGATATATAAACCCTCTCAGAAGACCTCCCATGTTCATGGACTGGCAGCATCAATACAATAAAATGGCTACATTGCTGAAAGCAATCTACAGATTCAATGCAATCCCCATCAAAATTCTAACTCAATTCTTCATAAAGTTAGAAAGAGCACTTTGCAAATTCATTTGGAATACAAAATACCCAGGACAGCAAAAACTATTCTCAACAATACCTCAAGCTATATTATAACACCATCGTGATAAAATCTGTATGATATTGGTACGGAGACAGGCAGGTAGATCAATGGAATAGAATTGAAGACCCAGAAATGAACCCAGATACCTATGGTCACTTGATCTATGACAAAGGAGCTAAAACCAGCCAATGAAAAAGACAGCATTTTCAACGTGTGGTGCTGGAGGTCAGCATGTAGAAGAATGCAAAGTGTCCGTACTTATTGCCTTGTACAAAGCTAAAATCCAAATGGATCACAAACCTCTACATAAAACCAGATACACTGAAACTAATAGAAGAGAGGGAAGAGCACACATAGGCATAGGGGAAAACTTCCTGAATAACACCAATAGATTATGCTCTAAGATCAAGAATGGACAAATGGACTTCCTAAAATTGCAAAGCTTCTGTAAGGCAAAGGACTCTGTCAATAGGACAAAATGGCAACCAACAGATTGGGAAATTATCTTTACCAATCCCACATCCAATAGTAGGCTTATATCTAATATATAAAATGCACTCGGAAGTGAGACCCCCAGAAAATGAAATAATCCTCATAAAAATGGGATAAAGAGCTAATCAAAGAACTCTGAACTGAGGAATATTCAATAACTGAGAAGCACTTAAAGAAATGTTCAACATCCTTAGTCATCAGGGAAATGCAAATCAAAACAAACCCTGAGATCCACTTCAACCAAGTCAGAACAGTTAAGATAATAAACTCAGGGGACAGTAAATGCTGGCCAGGATGAAAGAGGAACATTCCCCCATCATTGGTGGGATTGTAAGCTAGTACAGCCACTCTGAAAATCAGTCTAGAGGTTCCTCAGAAAATTGGACATAGTGCTACCTGAGAACCCAGATATACCATTCCTGGGCATATACCCAAAAGATGCTCCAACATATAACAAGGACACATGCTCCACTATGTTCATAACAGCCTTATATTAATAGCCAGAAGCTGGAAACAACCCAGATGCCCTTCAACAGAAGAATGGATACAGAAAATGTGGTACATTTACACAATGGAGTACTACTCAGCTATTAAAAACAATGACTTCATGAAATTCATAGGCAAATGGATGGAACTAGAAAATATAATCCTGAGTGAGATAATCACAAAAGAACACACATGGTATGTACTCAATGATAAGTATATATTAGCCCAAAATCTTGGAATACCCAAGATACAATTCACAGATGAAGGTCAAGAAGTAGGAAGGCCAAAATATGATTGCATCAGTCCTTTTTAGAAGGGGGAACAAAATACTCACAGGAGAAAATACAGGGACAATGAGTAGAGCAGAGACTGAAGGAAAGGCCAACCAGAGACTACCCCACCTAGGGATCAATGCATATGCAGCCACCAAACCCAGTCACTATTATTGATGCCAATAATTGCTTGTTGACAGGAGCCTGATATGGCTGTCTCCTGAGAGGCTCTGCCAGAACCCTACTGATACAGATTAAGATGATTGAAGCTAACCATTGGACTGAGCATGGGGACCCCAATATAAGAGTTATAGAAATGACTGAAGAGCTGAAGAGATTTGCAACCCCATGGGAAGAAATACAATATCAACCAACCAAACCCCCCCACAGCTCCCAGGGACTAAACCACCAACCAAAGAGTTTTACATGGGAGACCCATGGCTCCAGCTGCATATGTAGCAGAGGATGGCATTGTCTGGCATCAATAGAAAGAGAAGCCTTTGACCCTTTGAAGGCTATTTTCCCCAGTGGAGGGGAATGCCAGAGGATTATGGTGGGATTAGATGGGTGGAGGGGGAGCATCCTCATAGAATCAGGGTGATGGGAGCAGGGAGAACTGGGAAAGGGGATAACATTTGAAATGTAAACACATAAACTATCCAATAAAAATACTTTGATATTATGTTTCTACTTTTCCTTCACAAAAGAGTCAGTGTAATCAAATGTATACTAGGGATTCAGATTGCCAAACCTTAGGCCAGGAGCCCAAATAATGTATATATTGATAACACAGATTTTTTTCCTTAAAGTAATAAGAAGAGATCTACTTTTTACATTTCTAAACAGTTTCACAAATAACACTAGTGAGATTCTGCTGTTTACCTTGGAGAGTTTCCACAATTAGATAGTGTTTCAAATTATTCCCAAACTCAGACAAGAAGTTCAGAATGAGTCTTTCTTAGCAATGTGTCCAGCTACCTTGAAAACAACATGAAAGACTATCCTCTCAGACCAGGAGCCAAAGTAAACTCTTGCTTCTCTATGTTGCTTTTGTCACAACATTAAAGTAGCTTAAAAGAGCCACAGTATTTCTTAGAATCCTTCCCAATCTGTTATTCTTCCGAGCAGGCATAGAAAATTAGTTTTTGTTGTTGTTATTGCTTTGTCATTGTTGTTGTTGTTATATTACCATATTCTAAGGAAGACAAGTGTTTCAGATCTCCAACAGCATCACTGAATCAAAAATCATGCCTTTGCCAGCCATCCAAATATCTTTGCTGGTCCCTATCATTTGTAGGCAATTATGACTATATGCCTGTTTTACACCTCATTCCCACTAAATTGAGACAAATTATGTTACCACGAGTTATGTTAGATTGCTTTGGATGTCATTGTACATAGGAGGACAGTACTGACCTAAGTTGCTAAGGTATAAATACATCTATATTTTTCAAAGTTACAGTTCTGATATAGAGATGGATAGTAAGACATATGTCACCAACTCAAAAATATGCATGTGACTGTACCACATAACTTTTGTTATAGTTCAGGGATATGTATGTGCAAGTGATTGTCCCTTTGGGAAGCTTCAAGGGGTTACACGAAGATAGTGCCATGCACTACTCCTTAGTGTTATGAGAAATGGAATTTCCTTGGATACAAGGACAAGAAAAAGAGCATATTGAGAACATTTCAGGAGGAAAACATTCTAAGATGCACTGTACCCTCATTCTGCCTGTGCAGGGAGATTATATATATGACAGATTATAAAGAAATAGAAATATGAAAGATTTAATGATGCTTCAAATAAATAATGATATATAATGCTTTCTAGGTTACCTAGTCCACAATTATAAAAGTTTTTCATTAGGCATATTGTTTCATAAAAATATAATAAAATTTTAGAGAGAAATAAAAATTGTCTATTACTTTTTCAGCATAGAATAATCTGGTTACCCCTCTGACAGCTTCTGCATTTATATAGATTGGTTTTGTAGCTTCATACTTTATTGCACATCATATTTTTAACATGTGACTTTCTTGCTATACTGTTTGGTAGGAGAAATGAGAAGGGAGAAATTATTTAATTATACTAATATCTCAAAAATAAAAAATATTTAAAACTAACAATGTTTCCGTAAGACTGAAATTTACTAAAAAGAAAGTCTTCGCCTTTAATCCCAGATTAATTCCTTTAAACAGAGGCAGAAACAGGCTGATCTCTGTAGATGTGAGGCCAGCTTGGTCTAATGAGTGAGTTTTAGGACAACAGGACTGTAACAGAGAGAATCCCTGTCTTTCACAAACCAAAACCAAAAAGAAACCCCAAACAACCCCTCAAACCAAACAAACAACAAACAAAACAAAACAAACACACTCCCACCCCGGCAAGACAAAAATTCTAGAAATAAAACTAGAAACTGATGATTTGTTAAAAAAAAATTGTCAGGGCAGCAGGTCTCTGCTCCCAAACCCCATGGGAGAGAGACCTCACCGTCTGGTCAGGTGGGCACTCCTGAGACTGCAGAGCAGAAGAGACCACCAACACTGCCCACCCCTGCTCACATCCCTGGCCCAAGAGGAAACTGTATACGGCCTCTGGGTCCCCATAGAGGAGGGCCCAGGAGCAGCAGATCCACTGCATCTGAGACACTGCCAGAACCGGAAGGGACCGACCAGATAAACAGTTCTCTGCACCAAAATCCCATGGTAGGGAGAGCTAAACCTTCAGAGAGGCAGACACGCCTGGGAAACCAGAAGAGACTGCACTCTGCACACATCTCTGACGCCAGAGGAAAACAGCAAACACCATCTGGAACCGTGGTTCACGGAAGCTCCCGGAAAGGGCAGCTCAGATCTTCCTGGTTGCTGTCGCCTCAGAAAGCTCGTAGGCAGCACCCCACAAGCAAACTTGAGCCTCAGGACCACAGGTAAGACCAACTATTCTGCTGAAAGTGACCTGCCTGGTGAACTCAAGACACAGGCCCACAGGAACAGCTGAAGACCTGTAGATAGGAAAATCTACACCCCCGAAAGCAGAACACTCTGTCCCCTTAACTGGCTGAAAGAAAACAGGTAAACATGTCTACAGCACTCCTGACACACAGGCTTATAGGACAGTCTAGCAACTGTCACAAATAGAAGAACAAAGTAACACTAGAGATAATCTGATGGTGAGAGGCAAGCACAGGAACCCAAGCAATAGAAACCAAGACTACATGGCATCATTGGAGCCCAATTCTCCCACCAAAGCAAACACGGAATATCCAAACACACCAGAAAAGCAAGATCTAGTTTCAAAATCATATTTGATCATGATGCTGGAGGACTTCAAGAAAGACGTGAAGAACTCCCTTAGAGAACAAGTAGAAGCCTACAGAGAGGAATCACAAAAATCCCTGAAAGAATTCCAGGAAAACATGAATAAACAAGTAGAAGCCCATAGAGAGGAGTCACAAAAATCCCTGAACGAATTCCAGGAAATCATAAATAAACAAGTAGAAGCCCATAGAGAGGAGTCACAAAAATCCCTGAAAGAATTCCAGGAAAACACAATCAAACAGTTGAAGTAATTCAAAATGGAAATAGAAGCAATCAAGAAGAACACATGGAAACAACCCTGGATATAGAAAACAAAACAAGATACAAGGAGCTGTAGATATGAGCGTCACCAACAGAATACAAGAGATGGAAGAGAGAATCTCAGGAGCAGAAAATTCCATAGAAATCATCGACTCAACTGTCAAAGATAATGTAAAGCAGAAAAAGCTACTGGTCCAAAACATACAGGAAATCCAGGACTCAATGAGAAGATCAAACCTAAGGATAATAGAAGAGAGTGAAGACTCCCAGCTCAAAGGACCAGTAAATATCTTCAACAAAATCATAGAAGAAAACTTCCCTAACCTAAAGAAAGAGATACCCATAAGCATACAAGAAGCCTACAGAACTCCAAATAGATTGGACCAGAAAAGAAACACCTCCCGTCACATAATAGTCAAAACACCAAATGCACAAAATAAAGAAAGAATATTAAAAGCAGTAAGGGAAAAAGGTCAAGTAACATATAACGGCAGACCTATCAGAATCACAACAGACTTTTCGCCAGAAACTATGAAAGCCAGAAGATCCTGGACAGATGTCATACAGACCCTAAGAGAACACAAATGCCAGCCCAGGTTACTGTATCCTGCAAAACTCACAATTAACATAGATGGAGAAACCAAGATACTCCATGACAAAACCAAATTTACACAATATCTTTCTACAAATCCAGCACTACAAAGGATAATAAATGGTAAAGCCCAACATAAGGAGGCAAGCTATACCCTAGAAAAGCAAGAAACTAATCATCTTGGGAATAAAACAAAGAGAAGAAAAGCACACAAACATAGCCTCATATCCAAATATGAATATAACAGGAAGCAATAATCACTATTCCTTAATATCTCTCAACATCAATGGCCTCAACTCCCCATAAAAAGACATAGATTAACAAACTGGATACGCAACGAGGACCCTGCATTCTGCTGGCTACAAGAAACACACCTTAGAGACAAAGACAGACACTACCTCAGAGTGAAAGGCTGGAAAACAACTTTCCAAGCAAATGGTTGGAAGAAGCAAGCGGGAGTAGCCATTCTAATATCAAATAAAATCAATTTTCAACTAAAATTCATCAAAAAAGATAAGGAAGAACACTTAATATTCATCAAAGGAAAAATCCACCAAGATGAACTCTCAATCCTAAATATCTATGCCCCAAATACAAGGGCACCCACATACGTAAAAGAAACCTTACTAAAGCTCAAAACACACATTGCACCTCACACAATAATAGTAGGAAATTTCAAACCCCACTCTCATCAATGGACAGATCATGGAAACAGAAATTAAACAGTGATGTCGACAGACTAAGAGAAGTCATGAGCCAAATGGACTTAACAGATATTTATAGAACATTCTATCCTAAAGCAAAAGGATATACCTTCTTCTCAGCTCCTCATGGTACTTTCTCCAAAATTGACCATACAATTGGTCAAAAAACGGGCCTCAACAGGTACAGAAAGATAGAAATAATCCCATGTGTGCTATCAGACCACCACGGCCTAAAACAGGTCTTCAATAAAAATAAGGGAAGAATTCCC
The DNA here is from genome assembly GCF_021556685.1 of Rattus norvegicus. Lineage (NCBI taxonomy): Eukaryota > Metazoa > Chordata > Mammalia > Rodentia > Muridae > Rattus > Rattus norvegicus. The sequence goes on from NC_141549.1 coordinate 57,997,729, forward strand.
ACATATACTTGGAAATTGAACAATGCTCTACTCAATGATAACCTGGTCAAGGAAGAAATAAAGAAAGAAATTAAAGACTTTTTAGAATTTAATGAAAATGAAGGTAAAACATACCCAAACTTATGGGACACAATGAAAGCTGTGCTAAGAGGAAAACTCATAGCGCTGAGTGCCTGCAGAAAGAAACAGGAGATAGCATATGTCAGCAGCTTGACAGCACACCTAAAAGCTCTAGAACAAAAAGAAGCAAATACACCCAGGAGTAGTAGAAGACAGGAAAAAATCAAACTCAGAGCTGAAATCAACCAAGTAGAAACAAAAAGGACCATAGAAAGAATCAACAGAACCAAAATTGGTTCTTTGAGAAAATCAACAAAATAGATAAACCCTTAGCCAGACTAACGAGAGGACACAGAGAGTGTATCCAAATTAACAAAATCAGAAATGAAAAGGGAGACATAACTACAGATTCAGAGGAAATTCAAAAAAAATCATCAGATCTTACTATAAGAGCCTATATTCAACAAAACTTGAAAATCTGCAGGAAATGGACAATTTCCTAGGCAGATACCAGGTCCCGAGGTTAAATCAGGAACAGATAAACCAGTTAAACAACCCCATAACTCCTAAGGGAATAGAAGCAGTCATTAAAGGTCTCCCAACCAAAAAGAGCCCAGATCCAGATGGGTTTATGTAGAATTCTATCAGACCTTCATAGAAGACCTCATACCAATATTATCCAAACTATTCCACAAAATTGAAACAGATGGAGCACTACCGAATTCCTTCTACGAAGCCACAATTACTCTTATACCTAAGCCACACAAAGACACAACAAAGAAAGAGAACTTCAGACCAATTTCCCTTATGAATATCGATGCAAAAATACTCAATAAAATTCTGGCAAACCGAATCCAAGAGCACATCAAAACAATCATCTACCTTGATCAAGTAGGCTTCATCCCAGGCATGCAGGGATGGTTTAATATACGGAAAATCATCAATGTGATCCATTATATAAACAAACTGAAAGAACAAAACCACATGATCATTTCATTAGATGCTGATAAAGCATTTTACAAAATTCAACACCCCTTCATGATAAAAGTCCTGGAAAGAATTGGAATTCAAGGCCCATACCTAAACATAGTAAAAGCCATATACAGCAAACCAGTTGCTAACATTAAACTAAATGGCGAGAAACTTGAAGCAATCCCAAAAAACTCAAGGACTAGACAAGGCTGCCCACTCTCTCCCTACTTATTCAATATAGTTCTTGAATTTCTAGCCAGATCAATCAGACAACAAAAGGAGGTCAAGGGGATACAGATCAGAAAAGAAGAAGTCAAAATATCACTATTTGCAGATGATATGATAGTATATTTAAGTGATCCCAAAAGTTCCACCAGAGAATTACTAAAGCTGACAAACAACTTCAGCAAAGTGGCTGGGTATAAAATTAACTCAAATAAATCAGTAGCCTTCCTCTACACAAAAGAGAAACAAGCGGAGAAAGAAATTAGGGAAACGACACCCCTCATAATAGACCCAAATAATATAAAGTACCTTGGTGTGACTTTAACCAAGCAAGTAAAAGATTTGTACAATAAGAACTTCAAGACTCTGAAGAAAGAAATTGAAGAAGACCTCAGAAGATGGAAAGATCTCCCATGCTCATGGATTGGCAGGATTAATATAGTAAAAATGGGCATTTTACCAAAAGCAATCTACAGATTCAATGCAATCCCCATCAAAATACCAATCCAATTCTTCAAAGAGCTAGACAGAACAATTTGCAAATTCATCTGGAATTAAAAAAAACCCAGGATAGCTAAAATTATCCTCAACAATAAAAGGACTTCAGGGGGAACCACTATCCCTGAACTCAAGCACTATTACAGAGCAATAGTGATAAAAACTGCATGGTATTGGTACAGAGACAGACAGATAGACCAATGGAATAGAATTGAAGACCCAGAAATGAACCCACACACCTATGGGCACTTGATTTTTGACAAAGGAGCCAAAACCATCAAATGAAAAAAGATAGCATTTTCAGCAAATGGTGCTTGTTCAACTGGAGGTCAATATGTAGAAGAATGCAGATCGATCCATGCTTATCACCCTGTACAAAGCTTAGGTCCCAGTGGATCAACGACCTCCACATCAAACCAGGTACACTCAAACTAATAGAAGAAAAACTAGGGAAGCATCTGGAACACATGGGCACTGGAAAAAATTTCCTGAACAAAACACCAATGGCTTATAACCTAAGATCAAGAATCGACAAATGGGATCTCATAAAACTGCAAAGCTTCTGTAAGGCAAAGGACACTGTGGATAGGACAAAACGGCAACCAACAGATTGGGAAAATATCTTTACCAATCCTACTACAGATAGAGGCCTTATATCCAAAATATACAAAGAACTCAAGAAGTTAGACTGCAGGGAGACAAATAACCCTATTAAAAATGGGGTTCAGAAGCCAAAACCATCCAATGGAAAAAAGATAGCATTTTCAGCAAATGGTGCTGGTTCAACTGGAGGGCAACATGTAGAAGAATGCAGATCGATCCATGCTTATCACCCTGTACAAAGCTTAAGTCCAAGTGGATCAAGGACCTCCACATCAAACCAGACACACTCAAACTAATAGAAGAAAAAGTAGGGAAGCATCTGGAACACATGGGCACTGGAAAAAATTTCCTGAACAAAACACCAATGGCTTATGCTCTAAGATCAAGAATCGACAAATGGGATCTCATAAAACTGCAAAGCTTCTGTAAGGCAAAGGACACGGTGGTTAGGACAAAACGGCAACCAACAGATTGGGAAAAGATCTTTACCAATCCTACAACAGATAGAGGCCTTATATCCAAAATATACAAAGAACTCAAGAAGTTAGACCGCAGGGAAACAAATAACCCTATTAAAAAATGGGGTTCAGAGCTAAACAAAGAATTCACAGCTGAGGAATGCCGAATGGCTGAGAAACACCTAAAGAAATGTTCAACATCTTTAGTCATAAGGGAAATGCAAATCAAAACAACCCTGAGATTTCACCTCACACCAGTGAGAATGGCTAAGATCAAAAACTCAGGTGACAGCAGATGCTGGCGAGGATGTGGAGAAAGAGGAACACTCCTCCATTGTTGGTGGGATTGCAGACTGGTAAAACCACTCTGGAAATCAGTCTGGAGGTTCCTCAGAAAATTGGACATTGAACTGCCTGAGGATCCAGTTATACCTCTCTTGGGCATATACCCAAAAGATGCCTCAACATATAGAAGAGACACGTGCTCCACTATGTTCATCGCAGCCTTATTTATAATAGCCAGAAAATGGAAAGAACCGAGATGCCCTTCAACAGAGGAATGGATACAGAAAATGTGGTACATCTACACAATGGAATATTACTCAGCTATCAAAAACAACGCGTCTATGAAATTCGTAGGCAAATGGTTGGAACTGGAAAAATCATCCTGAGTGAGCTAACCCAATCACAGAAAGACATACATGGTATGCACTCATTGATAAGTGGCTATTAGCCCAAATGCTTGAATTACCCTAGATCCCTAGAACAAACGAAACTCAAGACGGATGATCAAAATGTGAATGCTTCACTCCTTCTTTAAATGAGGAAAAAGAATACCCTTGGCTGGGAAGGGAGAGGCAAAGATTAAAACAGAGACTGAAGGAACACCCATTCAGAGCCTGCCCCACAGGTGGCCCATACATATACAGCCACCCAATTGGACAAGATGGATGAAGCAAAGAAGTGCAGACCGACAGGAGCCGGATGTAGATCGCTCCTGAGAGACACAGCCAGAATACAGCAAATACAGAGGCGAATGCCAGCAGCAAACCACTGAGCTGAGAATAGGTCCCCCGTTGAAGGAATCAGAGAAAGAACTGGAAGAGCTTGAAGGGGCTCGCGACCCCAAAAGTACAACAATGTCAAGCAACCAGAGCTTCCAGGGACTAAGCCACTACCTAAAGACTATATATGGACTGACCCTGGACTCTGACCCCATAGGTAGCAATGAATATCCTAGTAAGAGCACCAGTGGAAGGGGAAGCCCTGGGTCCTGCTAAGACTGAACCCCCAGTGAACTAGACTATGGGGGGAGGGCGGCAATGGGGAGAGGGTTGGGAGGGGAACACCCATAAGGAAGGGGAGGGGGGAGGGGGATTTTGCCCGGAAACCGGGAAAGGGAATAACACTTGAAATGTATATAAGAAATACTCAACTTAATAAAAAAATAAAAAATAAAAAAAAATTAAAAAAAATGGGGTTCAGAGCTAAACAAAGAATTCACAGCTGAGGAATGCCGAATGACTGAGAAACACCTAAAGAAATGTTCAACATCCTTAGTCATAAGGGAAATGCAAATCAAAACAACCCTGAGATTTCACCTCACACCAGTGAGAATGGCTAAGATCAAAAACTCATGTGACAGCAAATGCTGGCGAGGATGCGGAGAAAGAGGAAGACTCCTCCATTTTTGGTGGGATTGCAGACTGGTACAACCATTCTGGAAATCAGTCTGGAGGTTCCTCAGAAAATTGGACATTGAACTGCCTGAGGATCCAGCTATACCTCTCTTGGGCATATACCCAAAAGATGCCCCAACATATAAAAAAGACACGTGCTCCACTATGTTCATCGCAGCCTTATTTATAATAGCCAGAAGCTGGAAAGAACCCAGATGCCCTTCAACCGAGGAATGGATGCAGAAAATGTGGTACAGCTACACAATGGAATATTACTCAGCTATCAAAAACAATGACTTTATGAAATTCATAGGCAAATGGACTGGAAAATATCATCCTGAGTGAGGTAACCCAATCACAGATAAACACACATGGTATGCACTCATTGATAAGTTGCTATTAGCCCAAATGCTTGAATCACGCTAGATGCCTAGAATAAATGAAACTCAAGACGGATGATCAAAATGTGAATGCTTCACTCCTTCTTTAAAAGGGGAACAAGAATACCCTTGGCAGGGAATAGAGAGGCAAAGATTAAAACAGACACAGAAGGAACACCCATTCAGAGCCTGCCCCACATGTGGCCCATACATATACAGCCATCCAATTAGACAAGATGGATGAAGCAAAGAAGTGCAGGCCGACAGGAGCCGGATGTAGATCTCTCCTGAGAGACACAGCCAGAATACAGCAAACACAGAGGCGAATGCCAGCAGCAAACCACTGAACTGAGAATAGGACCCCCGTTGAAGGAATCAGAGAAAGAACTGGAAGAGCTTGAAGGGGCTCGAGACCCCATATGTACAACAATGCCAAGCAACCAGAGCTTCCAGGGACTAAGCCACTACCTAAAGACTATACATGGACTGACCCTGGACTCTGACCTCATAAGTAGCAATGAATATCCTAGTAAGAGCACCAGTGGGAGCCCTGGGTCCTGCTAAGACTGAACCCCCAGTGAACTAGATTGTTGGGGGGAGGGCGCCAAAAGGGGGAGGATGGGGAGGGGAACACCCATAAGAAAGGGGAGGGGCGAGGGTGATGTTTGCCCGGAAACCGGGAATGGGACTAACACTCGAAATGTATATAAGAAATACTCAAGTTAATAAAAAAAATTGTCAGGTGCAAAATATTGCCATAAAATGAGAAAAATATTTAACTCTAGTTAAAATCTTGCTGCAATTAACAGGTGACTAGGTCTCATGAGGTGTAACGTCTGGCATTACATGTTACCAAAATAGTCTTCGCTCATTTACAGTTCTTTTGCCTTCGTCCTTTTCTATCTGTTGAATCCATCTTCCTGCTAAGTGGGACATATTACACTAGGCTGCTTTGGCCCTGCCTCAACCAATCAATCGGTCAATTAATCAATGGATTAAATAAATAAAATTGAAAGCTACCATTTTAATGATCTGTGTAGATCTAAGGACTGTCCAAAAAGCAATTGCTGCCCAACTTCAAAGACATGAAACATTGTGACTCGTTGATTGGTCTATTGTGACAAAATATTCTTCTTCTTTTCCCAGAGGGCCAAAATAAAAATAAAGCAAAGCATTTATTATGTATCTGAAATTGTCTCCTTGAAGTTATGAAAGTGAGCTGGAGGGTAAAGAAAAACTTAGGCCATCCTTAATGGACTAGAACCATATATTGCCTACAGGAAGGATGGTTTACATGTACAGTGAACAGGCCGTAGGACAAAGACAAACAGCACATAAATCTGAACAATTATCAATTAGCATGAGGGATTCGAGCAAATATGCTTTGGGGGTACAGTGATTGAAATTTATTTCCTCCTGGGAAGGAGCCACATTCTCTACTAAGAGCTGAATTTTCTCAAGCAGGCAGATTTGCTTGGATAACCATTAAGTCCTTGTTCTCACTCTCAAGCATAAAATAAAAATATGTCTGACAGAACATTTCACCTGGGTGAGAGAATCCAGGCACACTTAGCAGGCAATCCTGTTTCCATAGTGTTTATCATACCTGGGGCAGTTTGGAGCACACAGTCACTGACAGGCAGTCAGTTCAATAGAGATTAGTGTATTGGTTGGGCAATAATTCAAATCCAAGGAAACCAGAAACATTAAAAGTCAAAATGACTCCATCTTTCCAGTTCTGGTTCATCAGTCTATTTCAGGTATGAAGAAAAAAGCTGAAGTTCTAAAAAATGCACACTGGAAAACATAGGATATCTTCAGTTTTCAAAGAGACTGTCATAACATTTCAGTGTTATAAATAAAGTCTTTTATATCACTATCATAGTGTCTATCAGGCTAGAAAATCTTCTCATATTTTCAGAATAGTTTTCATATCCCCTGTAACTATATTACAATAAACTGAGAAGGCTGGATGTGGGCAGGAAACTGAGCTAGTGCTCCATGAAGTTGGGACAAGACCACTCTAAGAGGACAAGAAAATATATTATATTTTTTCTTCCATTTTTTATTAAATTGGGTATTTATTATTTACATTTCAAATGTTATTCCCTTTCCCGGTTTCCAGGCCATCATCCCCCTAACCCATCCCCCTTCTATATGGGTATTCCCCTCCGCATCCACACCCCTATTACCACCCCCCTCAACAATCCTGTACACTAGGGGTGCAGAAACGGGCCCCCTTCCAAGGGGGACCAAGGGCTTCCCCTTCCACTGGTGCTCTTACTAGGCTATTCATTGCTACCTATGAGGTCAGAGTCCAGGGTCAGTCCATGTATAGTCTTTGGGTAGTGGCTTAGTCCCTGGAAGCTCTGGTTGGCATTGCTGTTCTTATGGGGTCTCAAGACCCTTCAGCTCTTTCAGTCCTTTCTCTGAATTCTTCAACAGGTGTCCCGTTCTCAGTTCAGTGGTTTGCTGCTGGCATTCTCCTATGTATTTGCCATATTCTGGCTGTGTCTCTCAGGAGAGATCTACATTCGGTTCTTGTCAGTCTGCACTTCTTTGCTTCATCCATCTTATCTAGTTTTGGTGGCTGTATATGTATGGGCCACATGTGGGGCAGGCTCTGAATGGCTGTCCCTTCAGTCTCTGTTCTGAACTTTACCTCCCTATCCTGTTCTATGCATATTTTTGTTCCCCTTTTAAAGAAGGAGTGAAGCATCTACATTTTGGTCATTCCTCTTGAATTTCCTGTGTTCTGTGCATCTTAGGTAATTCGAGCATTTGGGCTAATATCCACTTATCAATGAGTGCATAGCATGTGTGTTTTTCTGTGATTGGGTTACCTTACTCAGGATGATATTTTCTAGTTCACTCCATTTGCCTATGAATTTCATGAAGTCCTTGTTTTTGATAGTGGAGTAGTATTCCATTGTGCAGATGTACCACATTTTCTGTATCCATTCCTCTGTTGAAGGGCATCTGGGTTCTTTCCAGCTTCTGGCTATTATAAATAAGGCTGCTATGAACATAGTGGAGCACGTGTCTCTGTTGTATGTTGGAGAATCTTTTGGGTATATGCCCAAGAGAGGTATAGATGTGTCCTCAGGTAGTTCAATGTCAAATTTTCTGAGGAACCCCCAGACTGATTTCCAGAATGGTTGTACCAGTCTGCAATCCCACCAACAATGGAGGAGTGTTCCTCTTTCTCCACATCCTGACCAGCATCTGCTGTCGCCTGAGTTTTTGATCTTAGCCATTCTGACTGGTGTGAGGTGGAATCTCAGGGTTGTTTTGATTTGCATTTACCTTATAACTAAGGATGTTGAACATTTCTTTAGGTGCTTCTCAACCATTTGATATTCCTCAGCTATGAATTCTTTGTTTAGCTCTGTACCCCATTTTTAATAGGGTTATTTGTCTCTCTGCAGTCTAACTTCGTGAGTCTTTGTATATTTTGGATATTAGCCCTCTATCGGTTGTAGGATTGGTAGAGATCTTTTCTCAATCTGTTGGTTGCCATTTTGTAAACACATAACATAATTTTATGCCAGAAGAACATTCAAAGTAAGCTATGTGTTAGGTACCACTGAAATGGCTATCCTAAAGAAATGTAGAAATACATATGGAACATAGCAGTGGTACATCAGTCCTCTAGGAGTTGAATGTGATGGAAACAGTCTTCCTCTATAAATTCACACTGATTTAAATGCATTTCATAAAAGTCTTTTAAAATACTATTACTTTGGATTCATATTTGTATTTATTTAAATTTTCTAATGGATTATTAGTATTTTTATTTTATCATGAAAGACAAAAATACTATCTTTCCTAGATATAAATCATATAAGCTATTTTACCAAGAAATTACAATTGTAGCATAATGTTTTATAAAATTATAGTTTAGAAAAACCGTATAATCAGTATTTAAAGGCTAGTGTGAAGATTATAATTACGGGAATCATGTGTCAATTCCAAACATACTCAGTTGAGAACACAAATGCATAGAATTCTTTAAATTCATTAAATGCTTATTATAATTAAAAGAAGAGATTTTTTTGGATCAAACTCTTCTATTTATTTTATTAGTCATATATTTTCTGCCCAAAAAATACTGAAACAAAACAACCCAGACAGTTGTACATATCACCTATGTTAAGTAAAGAATATTACAGACTAGTACTAGCCAAAACTTTTATAAGGGCAAGAAAGAGAGTATTTATTACTTATGTATTGGAAATTACAGAGTAAGAGTCTGAAGTGGATCAACATTTAAAAATCAGTCCCCTGGATGAGGACAGATAGGATACAAACCAGTAGTCAGATCTGATTAAATGATCTTACAAAATTATTAAAATCGATTTGATTCTGTAATCATACCTTTAAAAACAGAACATTGTAGTTTAAACATGAGACAAGAATGTTATATAAAGATATAAAAAATTAAACATGATAAATATCCATAATGTTCAATGAATTTGCAAAATGTTTTTTATTGAATGTCTACTAAAATAGAATTATAGAGCATTGTGATAATTTAGTAGATTAAATTAAGATTGGTAAAAAAATTAAATGAGGCATAACACTTTGATGGTTATTATCATTTAACCTCCATTATGGAAAAAAATCTGCGAGCCATTTGAAATGTGTTAACAAATTTAAGCAAATCAGAAAAAAAAACCTAAAACTTAAATGGGTGAACTTTTGTCAATTTTTAAAAATTTAAATTCTCTTAAAAGATTTTTGACAACAAAATATGAACACAGACTTTGCTAGTCACTTCACGTTGGACAAGTGATCTACTTGAAGTTTCAAGAGGTAGAATTATCACCACATAACTTTTATCTTTATTTTCCTCAGAAGATAGTAAATATGGAAATGTTTCTCCCACATTCAATGTGAAGAGGGAGAAATGAATAATATGGTATTAGGGTTGCCTGGATATCTGAAAATATGGGATTCATTTCTATTCATCTTTCATTTATCACCTGAAGTGCAAATCAGCTATACACACACACACACACACACACACACACACACACACACACACACACCATACAAACAACTCTATATTTCTCTAAGACTCTGATCACAACTCCATAAGAATCACATGTTCTTCAAATAGGTTGTGATAAAGTAATTCATATTGAACATTAGCAATGTTATGTTCTCTTTCAACCTCAAGTCAAAGCTCGGTTAACACTAGGAACTTCTGAGTATCTCCACTTTATTTTGTGTCTTTCCTTTAAATATGCCTTTGGTGGCTTACAGCTACATATCCGATTTGAAATGGTATGTCCAGTTATTCTAGTTATCGACACTTCAGTTCCTTCATAATTCAAAATAGCCAAAAGGATTATTTTTAGAGATTCTAAAAAAAGGACCATACCACTTAGAAGTATGGAAAAGATGAAATCTAAAAAAAATAATGTCATGAGGATCAAAAGAACTGAAAATAGAATTATAAATATCAAATGAATAGTTTTTTAATACCATATCTACCACAATGAACACTGCTTTAGCACCACCCCATTTTCATAACTTGGTCTTACTCTCTGTGTAGGTCTACACTTTTTGAACATATATTCAGGATATATTTATATATTTTCTGATATTCTTGTGAAAACTAAGGTAAAAGAAATATTTTCATGAGTTGATTCATTTGCCCTCGATTCATATGTAAACATAGACTCTTTATGTCGTTAGGATGTTATTTTTACATAACTTGATATACTTTTTGAAAGGCAGTACTAACAAAACAAAGAAAAACTGTTAAGCTTTACCTTTATTATCTTTAATTAGGGATTGTTTTCTATCCTAATCAATCATAAGGTAGTAATGAGAGAGATGGTTCCATGTCTCAATGTCTAGTTCAGTCATATTCCACACCCGAAGCACTTCAACATCATCATACTTTACAGGAAAGCACCTACATTATTGCCACTTTGGCTTTCAGATAGCGATATCGTGTTTTGAGTAAATTTTGTTTCTCTCCCTTAAATCTTCATTATTAGTATTATATCTCCCAAGGAAGAAGACCAGTGGTACAGTAGATCAGAGGATGTGTTCCCATAGAGAACATGGGTTGCATGTCAGGTTATCTTAGTTTCTTCTCTTTCCACTGTAATGTAATTTTAAAGGATACTGTGAAGTGAATCATGGCATAGTGAAGGCTGGGATGACGTTAAGAATGGGCACTGGAAGGGGACTTATGTAAGAGAGGAAACAAGAACATCCTGTACTTAAATGTTACCCAGGGAACTTATCTGTTTGGAAATTACATATTCAATTAAGATTTCTAAAACTTCTATAACATAAGCTCTTTAAAACACAAATAACTTTGAGAGAGCTCATGACATAAATCAGCTTCCCTCATAGTAGGGTTGAAAATAACTGAAATTGTTTTACAGCCACGTGGAGAGTGCTGGAGAAATTGAAGTAGCAAAGAACTTCAAGAAAAAGAAGAAGACTCAGTTTGTTCTATCTATCTATCTATCTATCTGTCTATCTATCTATCTATCTATCTATCTATCTATCTATCATCTATCTATTTATTTTTACACTCTAGATTTTATTCCCCTCCCAGTCAACTGCCAAGAGTTCCATATCCCATACCTCCTCCCCCATCTCCACAAGGATGTCCCCACCCCACCTATCTCCCCCTAGATCTCTAAACTTCCTGAGGGCCTCCAGTATATTGAGGGTTAAGTGCACCCTCTCTGACTGAACCCAGACCAGTAAGTCCTCCTCTCCATATCTGACTAATCTCAGCTGGTATGTGCTGCCTGGTTGGCGATCCAGTGTGTAAGAGATCTCAGGGGTCCAGGTTAATTGAGACTGCTGGTTCTCCAACAGGGTTGCCCTCCTCTTTAGCTTCTTCCAGCTTTTCCCTATTTCGACCACAGGAGTCAGCAGCTTCTGTCCATTTGTTGGGTGCACATATCTGCATCTGACTCTTTCAGCTGCTTGTTGGGTCTTTTGGCGACCAATCATGGTAGGTCCCTTTCTGTGAACTCCCCATAGCTTCAGTAATGGTGTTAAGTCTGGGGGGCCTCTCCTTAACTGAATCCCACTTTGGGCCTGTCTGGGTACCTTCTTTTCCTTAGGCTCTTCTCCATTTCCATCCCTGCATTTTTTTTCAGACAGGAAGGATTATGGGTCAGAGTTTGGGCTGTGGGATAGCAACCCTATCCCTTACTTTATGCCCTGTTTTCTAATTGAGGTGGATTCAATAAGTTCCCTCTCCTCACTGTAGGACTTTTCATCTAGAATCTCTCCCTTTGAGTCCTGAGAGTCCTCACTTCGCAGGTCTCTGGTATATTCTAGAGGGTCCTCCCAACCTCCTTCCTCCTGAGGTTGCCTGTTTCCATTTTTCTGCTGGCCCTCGGGACTTCAATCCTTTTCCCCCATCCAATACCAGATCATGTTCCCCTCTCCCCCCATCTCTATCCCCAGTCCCTCCCCTGTCCCTCCCTCCCTTCCCCCTTTTTGTTGCTTTCATCTCCCTCCCAAATGGAACTGAAGTGTCCTCATTTGGGCCCTTCAGGTTGTTGACTTTTATGAGTTCTGTGGACTGTATCTTGAGTAGTCTGTATGTTTTTTTGTTGGTTTATTTGTTTGTTTTTTTGCTAATATCCACTTATTAGTGAAAACATATCATGCATGTCATTTTGGGTCTGAGTTACCTCACTTAGGATGACATTTTCTAGTTCAGTCCATTTGCCTGCAAAACTCGGGATGTCCTCATTCTTAATTGCTTATGTCTTTCTTTGTTAATGAGGTGGGTTTCTTATATGCAGCAAAATGCTGGATCTTGTTTGTGTATCCAGTCTGTTAGCTCATGTCTTCTTATAGGTGTGTTGAGTCCATTAATAAAAAGAGATATTAAAGACAAATGATTGTTGGTTCCTGCTATATTTGTTTTTGTAGGTAGCTTTATGTGCTTGTGATTCTCTCCTTTTGCCTTTGTTGTAAGATGCTTAATATCTCTTGCCTTTTCTGTGGTATAGATATCTTCCTTGTTTTTCTTATAGGCTCTTCTGTCAGGCTGGATTGATAGATAGATACTGTTTGAATTTGGTTTTGTCCTGGAATATTTTGGTTTCTCCATCTAATTGGGAGTTTTGCTGGGTATAGTAGCCTAGGCTGACATTTGTGTTCTTTTAGAGTCTGCCTGACCTCTAACAAGACTCTTCTGGCTTTCATAGTCTCTGTTGAGAAGTCTGGTGTAATTCTGATAAGTCTGCCTTTGTATGTTACTTGGCCCCTTTCCCTTGTAGCTTTTAATATTTTTTTTCTTTGTTCTGTGCATTTAGTGTTTTCATAATTATGTGACAAGAGGATTTCCTTTTCTAACCTATTTATTTGGTGTTCTGTGGGCTTCATGTACCATGATGGCCATCTCTTTCTTTAGGTTGCAAAAGTTTTCTATGATTTTGTTGAAGATGTTTTCAGGTCCTCTGAGCTGGGAATCTTCATTCTCCTCTATTCCAATTATTCTCAGATTTTGTCTTTTCATTGTGTCCTGAATTTCCTGGATGTTTTGAGTTAGAAGTTTTTTGTCTTTTGAATTTTCTTTGACCATTTTGTCAATCTCTTCTACAGTATCTTCTACACTTGAGATTCTTTCTTCTGTCTCCTGTATTCTGCTGGTAGTGCTTACATCTGTAACTCATGATCTCTTTCCTAGGTTTTCCATTACCTGGTTTGCCTCCATTTGGGTTTTCTTTATTGTTTCTACTTCTACTTTTAGGTCTTGGACTGCTTTATGCAATTCCTTCACTTGTTTGGTTGTGTTTTCCTGTAGTCCTTTAAGGGATTTATTTGTTTTTTCTTTAAGAGCCTCTATCTGTTTACCTGTGTTTTCCAATATTTCTTTCAGTGAGTTATTTATATTCTCCTTAAAGGACACTATTATCTTCATGAGATAGGATTTTAGGTCAGCTTCCTGATTTTGAGGTGTGTTGGTATATTCAGGGCTTGCTGTGGTGGGAGAACTGGGTTCTGTTGATGCCCACATATATTGGCCTCTGTTAATTATGGTCTTGTGCTTGCCAATCCCCATTTGGTTACCCCTAATGTTTGCTGGTCTGGGTGATTCTGTCTGAACTCTGCCTCTTTCGTCCCTGGGTTGCAATAGGCCTCCTGGTGGCCCTGTGACCCTAGCTGTAACAGATCTGTGGGACCTTCCAATTAGAGGGCCTTCAGAGAAGCAGAGAAGCTTCTAATTTGTTGCCCCACCTGAAGTAGATCTCCTGGGAGGTCTTATGACTGTTGGGTCTTCAGCAGAGCACTGTTGTCCTGCGAGAAGCTGTTCTTGGGGTGGGGCCATGAAGGGTGGGCAGGGGTGGGTGTCAATGGACTGTGGTTTCTGTTTCCTTGTGTGCAGCCCCACTCCAGGAAGGCTTTCAGTCTTTTGGGTCAGTTGCCCTGCATGCCTGAGAGCTCCTTAGAGTCTTCAGACTGTGGTGTCAATTGTCCATTTGATCTGTGTTCAGAGAATTCCTGGGATGTCTTCTATCTGTGGTGTCCTGGGTTCAGTGAATCTCCTGAGATTTTTCGGGTTATCCTGTCAGATGCTCTGGATGCAGCAAATTTCCTGGGATGCCTCAGGATGTGGTATCCAATGTTCTAAGTGCAGTGGCTCTTCTGGTATGCTTCAGGATATAGCCTCTTCCAGGGAGCAGACTAACTAGCAGTTTGTCCAAGCAGAATAGTGCCCATTTCTATTTTTATTTACGTAAAAGTAATTTTTAATTTATTAACCTGTTAATCCATTTAATTCATTTAATTTTCTTATTCCTATTATTTCTGACATAAACAAACCAGAATGAATATTCCTGCTCACTTGAACTTCATTTGCAGGTTTTTAATATTTATCTATATTTTGTTTATCAAATGTGTACAAAATTTGCATGTGTCAGACAATGTCACAAGCCGTTAGACAACTGTGCAGTTCATATTATGCAGTAGCAGTTACATAGCTCTATTCAATTGTAACATGTTGCATGTGATAAAATTTAAAATGTGAGTGGTCTTATTCTTTTCATTGTCAAATGAAGTAGAGAAGGCCGTTTGTTGCTGGTATCTGGGAGCTAATTAGTAACAATTAAGACATGTTGCTCTCCACTGATGGTGATATAGTTTGCCAGCATGGTACAGCAGACAGATATCAAGGAGTGCCACCAAAAGGATCATCTTAATCTCTACTTCAGTGTCATCACTGATAAGTGATGTGTCAGAATCATTTGGAGAACACTACTTAACATTTGGAGCATGTAAATCAGGCACTGATATAAACAGCCCACTTTGACATATTTTAGTATCATCTCCATATTACTGACAAGAAGGAAAGTATCTCTCTCTCTCTCTCTCTCTCTCTCTCTCATCCTTTATGATGGTCTTTGAAATACTATGTAAAGAACTGTAAATTTGATAGCAAGGGTTCTCTAGAACTTATAGAATGAATATCTATGCAAAATTTATTGGAATGACTTAAAGGCTGCAGTCCAACTAATCCAACAATGGCCAGGTATAAATGAGAAGTCCAAGAACCTAGTAGTTACTCATTTGGAGCCTGGGCCTTTCAGCTGTTTTTCTGTATAAGATGGGATCCTGAAGATGGAGGCTGCAACAAATAAGTTGGAAAGTTAAGTGCAAGCAGGCAAAAAGTAATGAACCATTTCTTCTTCCATTGGCTTTATGTAGACCTCCAGCAGAAGGTATGGCCCAGATTAAAGATCTGCCTCAAGATCTGGATTAAAGGGTTGTGTGTCTTGCAGCCTCAAGAGCTGGATCAAAAGCTTGTGTCTTCCAACCACAAGACTGGGTCACAGATCTGTCCAGTCCATTTCTGGATTATAGTTGATTCCAGATATAAGTCAATTTGACATCAGAAATAGCCACCACAGCAAGATAATTGCTTTGGGGTACATAAAGAATCTACATCGGCATCAACAACTGATGTAGTCGCTTTATTTCTGTTCAATATTTTCTATTAAGTCTTCTATAAACTCTACTCCCATTTAATGAGTGCTTATTTACTTAAGGGCAAATGTATAGACTCAATTACACTGTAGTTAATTTGATTCAATTTTAGGTACACTCATCTGTCCTTGTAGTGTATGTGTATGTGTGTGACTGTGACTCTGTGTGTGTGTGTGTGTGTGTGTGTTGCACACTCGTGCATATGTATGCAGGTGCCTGAGGAGGCCAGAAGAGGGAGCTGTATCCCTGAAGCTGGAATTACAAATAGCCAATATGGTCTCCTGACAGAGAAGCCCACTTAACTGCCGAACCACCTCTCTAGCCATGACTTCATGAATTATCTAATCTAGTGCAGGTGATATTTCTTAAGAACAAATCACAATATAAAAATACATCCTGGAGTTTGCTTTAGAATGATTAAAATATGTATTTTCACTGTTGCTCCTCTATAATCTAAAGCTAGTGAAAGAGATAACTTTGACTTTATCATAATCATCAGCTGAAACGCATAATAACCTTTTCTCGAAGGCAGTTTTATGAAAAGCAGCCTGATTAAGGGCAAATATCAATGTAATGAGGCATTCCTATTCTTTTCCCTCATGAAACAATGTATGGGGACTCTGTTTGAAATAATCAATAAAAAACAAATTGCTTGACATAAGGGAGTAAAGGAAACAGGGAAGGATTTTTCCTTAAAAGGGCAGAAATGGCCTTAGAAGCTTATCTCTCCCTCAAATGAAAATTCTTCACACTAAAAATGATGTGGGATGACTAGGATAATCTATGACCTTTAGGAAAGCAGGCCATAAACTTTTAGAACTGCTATAATCCATTCTCAGCTGATGGGGAGAGATTACAAATCCAAAACCCCTCTTATTAATTACAATTTTGGAAAACTCCCTTTGGGAGTACTCCATATATTTTTGGTCATGGGTCTTTGGGGAAATGAAGCAACTTGAGACTTATTACATAAGAATGCAGTGCAGAAAAAGACCACTGAGACCATAGGAAATAGAGCACAGCAAGGACCAATAATTTAGTAGGGACAGAAAAACCATAATGGAATAGAGAATTTATCAGAAAACACATGATTTACACCACAGGCTTCAACTCAAATACCTAGCAGAAACTTGTAAAGTTGATGAAGAACAAAAGTCTGGATCAGTAAATAATTAATTTAATTAAGAATTTAAGGAAGGGGCCCCATCATACCTTGTTATGAAGTAAAGAACAAGCAAGAAGCCTTTTGTGAAGTGTGAAAGGTGAAAGTAAATATCTGGGCTACAATATGTGAAGTTTAGGAGCTTCATACAGCAGTTGATGTCCATATGCATAGGAAAGGAACAATCTGAACCATTTACTCCTGGAATATATGCACTGATTACTACTAGGTCTGCTGATGCCCTCATCACTCAGTGGAAATTGTCCCTCATCTCCTAGATTATTCTTCTAATCTATATTTAAAATTCATTGTTCCCACTGTTTATTTCTCCCATGACCTTCATGTCATTCTCTAGAACTTGAACACATTTGCTGATTGTAACATATTTTTCTCTTTCATGGTTACATGGTTAACAGAGTAATCCTAATTAACAAATTCAGATATTAAATTTTAACATTGCAGTCTATGACCTGTGTGTATATTTCATTACATTTTACTTGGTACTTAATTTTGGCTGTTATGTGTACAGGCATGTGTATGTGTGTCCAAGCAGGCATGTATAGAAGACAGAGTGGTGTTAAGATGTCTTTTTTGATTGCTACTCAATGTGGTTGAGATGGGGTCTCTTACTACATTAGAGTTCTGTGTTTTGGCTCGACTTGCTAGCCAGTGAGCCTTGGGACCCTCATCTACTCTGCTCTTCCAATGCTGGTCTTAGAACAATGTACAACCACTTTGTACTTAAAACAATGTACTCACTTTCTTTGCTTTTTCTTTATTTTTTAATTGGATATTTTCATTACTTACATTTCAAATGTTATCCCCTTTCCTAATTTCCCATCTGAAGTCCCCCTATTCCTTGTCCCCTCCCACTGCCTCTGTGAAAGTGTTTCCCCACCCACCCACCCACTCCCTTCCATCTCCCTGCCCTGGCTTTCCCCTACATGCAGGCATTGAGTATTCACAAGGCCAAGGGCCTCTCCTCTCACTGATGCCCAATAAAGCCATCCTTTACTATGGATATGGCTAGAGCCATGGTTCCTTCCATGTGTACTCTTTGGTTGGTGGTTTAACCTCTTGGAGCTCTGCGGGGTCTGGTTGGTTGATATTGTTGTTCTTCCTATGGGGTTGCAAACCCCTTCATCTCCTTCAGTTCTTTCTCTAACTCCTCCATTAGAGACCCTGTTCTCTGTTCAGTGGTTGGCTGTGAGCACCTGCCTCCGTATTGGGCAGGCTCTGGCAGAGCCTCTCAGGAGACAGCTATATCAGGCTCCTGTTAGTATGCACTTCTTTACATTTCCAGTATTGTGTGGGTTTGGCAATGAGTGTATTCAGAGTCTAACTCAAGTCTTCATGCTTTCACATGTAAGTACCTTAACCACTGAGCCATTTGTCCCACCTTCATTCTTGCTTTTTAAAAAAATAACCTGCATATTTATCTAAACCAGAGTTTCCAAGAGGGGCTAAAGGTATTGTTCACATTAAACAGAACAGAATACACACAGCCTATACAGTGACGATATACAGTCACTGTTTATACAAACAGCCTATACAGTGACGATATGTATAAACAACACACAGTAGAGATTACTACAGAATTTTAGAGAAAGGGGCTCTATCAAGATGTCTTTAGCTGCCATTTTCTTACTATATATCTTAGATTCCTTCATGGGATAAAGATCTATAGGAATAAAATCAGTCTCTATTAAGTGTCTCTGTACATCACAGTTAAGTTTATAATTTTATAAATTCTTTTAGTACCTATTACTGCCAGCCACTGGACCATAGCTGTATTACCTGATGTGTTCTGTACTACAGTTCTCGCCTAGATTAATAGTATCACACATTTTTCATGAGGAAACAGTGGGGCTCAGTTACTCATTGAAGTCACTATCAAGGAAATAGTGAACTCATCTGAATATAGGTTATACTTCCAGATATAAATGTATGCATTTTAGTTACCATCTAAGGTACTGACTCCATTATCAAGCACTATGAATGTAATTCCATTTATGATTGTACTTGTCAGTTTATTTGAACAAGTCTACTCTTGTCTGGAATGGGTGATAGGAATACAGTTAAGTCATAGTTCCCACACAGAGACTGGTACTCTTTCTTCTACCTAGCCATTCCAGTAAAACCAGTCAGTGCTATTGCTGTTAAGGGGCTGACAGTGTCAGTGAATTATAGTTGGTTTACTTCAGGGTAAAGAGATGGTGAACAGGATTGGGTAGCTGAGACTACAGAAACCCATTTATATCTGAAATTAGGTAGGAGCAATGCAACATGTCTGAAGGCCACAATCCTATTCTCCAACATAGCCGCTTTCTGTTTACAGAAATAAAAATTGATATTTCTGTTAGCAGCCCTTAAAGGTGCACATTTACTATTTATTAGACAAAAAATATACTGTCCAATGAGAAGAAAACAACTCATGAGTATGTGATAATTATTATTCATCAAATATTTAGTATTTGATAACAAACATAAATATGAAGTATTATTTATATGAATATGTGTGTATGTATTGTTTGTGTTTCTAAATATGTGTCTAAAACTTCTAACATCTTAAAATGTGTTATCTCCTTGCCTGGAATCCCCTACTATTTTCTAGATACCTCATGTCTGAAATGATATAGATTATTTAGAAGTAAAGATCTTAAATTACTGCTTAATCATAGACACTAATTATTTTGAATTAAAAAAATAGTTCTGTTTACATATATTTGATATTTTGAATCCTGTGGTCTATCATTCCCCAAGAAATAGACCTAAGTCATACAGCCAGTTGGCTTCCAGCCTTAGTCCATTCATGTAAATTTGATAAAAATATTGTAACTATGCTATAAGGTTTATAATGCTTCGCTTTTTAGTAGAGTCATCTAGAACCAGAAACAGGATCATAATTGTTCAGAGGGGCATTAGGTAGGCTGACTGTAGTGAAATTAATGGAGTGCCTGGGTTATACCCTGCAGCTCTATTCTGCTAGTTTTAGACTTGTGTTCCTCCACGAAGTGACTTCTCTCACCAGGCATGTGTAAAATTGACAACACTGTACAGCAGCTGTGTGACTCCATTACAAACACATCAGCTTCTGGCCTCGATATTCTGTGCCAAAGAGGTGAACAGGCAACCTTCAGTTCACCTTTGAGTTGTATAAACATTATTACCTATAGCGTCTGCCCTTGCAACACCACTGAATTTAATTTCACCAAATTTCCTCGTAATCATATATATTGACCTTGAAAAAACATATTTCTTTCAGACTTTATTTACAAGCGAGGCAATCACTCAATCCCCTCACATGAATTTAGGATGCTTTTACCTATGGTGGCCTTTGATGATAGCTTGCTAAAGAGTTGGGAAGGTTCTAATACCTTTACTTGGCATTGTTCATTGGGAAAATTTATTCTAACATTTTTCTTGAGATTTTTGTACACTAGACAATCAAATGCAAAAGCTGAACAAAGATAAATGTTCTACTTGTGGTAAGGCTATGTGAAAATGGAAGGTTTTTAATCACTGGAAAGACCTACCATGTCATTCTCTTCATTTCTCCGCAAGCATAGGGTTGCTCCCTCTGGTATAATCTTTATTTTTTTTCCTGTCCAGAACAGACTTAAATGAGACCAGATGTTGGCTGTTCAGTAATATTTGTGTCATTTCTCAGTTGGAAAACTAGCATTCTCTTTTTCTAACTTCACAGAAAATTCCCACTTCTTTCTAAAAGAACAACAGAAATTAAAACTAAATTTAATCAGTTTTATTTTACCACTGCCGCATGCTAACATTAATTATACTCTGTGACAATTAATATATGCATACGACCATTCAGATTACATCTTTCTGCCTTCAATTTTGTAATCTAAAAGCTTTAAGGATGACCACTATTTATATTATATAAAAATCATTATATGTGTTCATAATTATTCTATAAAAGTTTTATTTTATAGAATCAAATTGTGAAAAGGTTTGACTTGGATATTTCTATGTATAAGGTTATGTATGGTGGACCTCCTGATATCATCTTATTAATATATAAGATGCCACTTAAATACACGACTGGAACCATAAAGCTGTTTGGAAATTTATGGTAGCAATTTTTAACAAAATATGGCTAACATAAGATGATGAGAACGTTCGTTTCTACAGATGTCAGGAGAAAAGACCACAAAGCGTGAGCCTCACATAACAGATGGTTCATTTCTCATATTTCTAGAGGCCAGAAGCCCAGGATCTACCGTATGGTTGGTGTGGTGTTTGCTGAGGCTTCTCTCTCTGCTTACAGGGAACAGTTACTTCCCGTGTCTTTACGAAGTCTTACTTTTTGGTGAATACATTGCTGGTGCCTTTGTCATCTTCTTGACAAGATATCAGTCACATGAAGCCTAATCTAAGGACCTTATTTTAGGTTTATTTAGATCTTTATAGACATGCCTGCCAAAAAATCATGTTCTAATAACCTGAGAGAGGGGATGCAGGATATGGATTTTGGTAGGCCATGAACTGTATATAACTCTACCTGGATCCAGGCTCAATTGAGGCATGCCAATGGATTCTGTAATGATGGACGCTTCTTCTAACCTATGCTTTAAGTCTACACTATAAACTTTCCTACAAGGTTTTTAATGGATTACTGAAATACCAAAATGATTATGATTGCTTTGAATTGACTGGGATTGATTTCTACTGTGTAAAAACACACCTATTTACTGAAGTTTGGAGAAACGGAAAAGTGACTTTTCTCCAGTTTATCCCATGAACAGAGCTCAGACTTGCTACTTGTATACTATGTGCAATGCCTGGACACCCAGAACACTGAGCCGTGAATAACTGAAAAACTTCAGGTTAGTTGGACAAAATCAATTTAATGAGAAGCTTCAGGAAACTCAGAATTAGTGGGAAGTTATACAGAGAAGACAGAAGAATTTCCAGACAGAAGAATTTCCAGATAGAGAAGCAGAGAGAAGAGGCAAAATGCCAGACATACAGTTGAAAAGACTTAGAAAAACTGCTGAGACTACAATCCACGTAAAGGCAAACACTAGGGCTTAAATCTCTGTTCTTACCCTCCCATAACTTACAAAAACCTTTCCTGACAGGTCCAGGAATGGAAAGGGAGATATTGACATTTGCCTTTGTGGTAGATGAGTTTCCTGTGACATGTCGTTTACTGGCTACCATGCACAATAGAGCTGAAATGACTATTCAGTGGCGTACACCAATATTAGTGGACCAGGAACAAGGAAGGCAAAATGTGACAGCACTCATTGTGTGGGCCCATTAAAAAAACATCCGGTTCAACAGCTGTTGCTGATTTTCCAATAATTACCAGTTATGTTTCAGACCCAGTGAAAATTACCCAGGAGGCTCTGGAAAGGAAAGGTCAACTCTGCCTATGATAGTTGGATACGGTTTGATAGCAGACTGTAGATGTGTAAGGACCTTGAAAGATGCCTAGGATCTGAATCATCGGTCCAGGTGAAAGAGCAGGATGCAGGGAGGGTAGCATGACTGTGTGGACGTGAACATGAGAATGATGAATGTAGAGGACAGAAGGCAGAGTGGAGATGCAAACTCCTTCTGGCAAGTTCTACCAGATCAGGGAGATCATTTCCAGGGGGAACTGCATAGGAAAACTCTTCTGTTTCCGCAAGGAGGATTTTGATTTATTGGCCAACAGAAAGTCACTGAAGGTTCTCTAGCCATCATTTCCCAGTGGCCCAACATCTCTTTTGTTTGAAATTTCAAGACAGTCCAGCAGAAGTCGTTCAGGGGCCTGGGAATCTCAGCTGTCATCAATTGTGCTTTTAGCTACTGTTAATAGGTTCTCTTATAGCTAATATTTCTTCCTTTTTAAAAAAGTCTTGCTTCTCTTTCTGTCTTTCTAAATTGTAATATATTATGTCTTCTATTTTCCTTAATTTAAAAGTACTTGAAAGTTAGTTTATTATATTATATCATAGATAATAAACTTATTGTGAGCTATTTCTAAGTAGGGTTTCCCTGGTGTGCATAATAGTTTTACTATAAAACAGAAAGAAAAAAAAAAACTCAAAAAAGAGTAATTTGAATTGGTTAACATTAGTTTGGATATATCAACTCTTTAAGACTGCCACAGAACAGATTCATGAAATTTATGCTGTGTGTATTTTTTCTTTGCACTCTTATCCTCTTAGCTTTAAAATAAGAATTCATTTTTATTTTTTTTTTGGTTCTTTTTTTTTTCTTTTTTTTTTTTTCAGAGCTGGGGACCGAACCCAGGGCCTTGCGCTTCCTAGGCAAGCGCTCTACCACTGAGCTAAATCCCCAGCCCCAAGAATTCATTTTTAAATAGATCTTACGTTATCTAATATTTCTTATGAATATGTTTATTGTATATGCATACAGGTGCTATATGCACATGTGTATACATGCAGAGGCCAGAAAGCGGTGTCAGATACCCTGTTCTATTTCTCTCAATCTTTTTCTATTGAAAAAGGTTATCTAGATGAAACTTGTATTGAGTGTTTATTTTTTAAAACCTAGGTTGGCAACGAACAAATTCCAGTCATTCTCTTGTTTCTGTTGCCAAGAGGTCCAGGGTTCCAGGTAGGCATCTGACCATAACTGGCTTTTTATGTGTGTGCTGAGAATCCAAAACCTGGCCGTCAAGTCTGTTGAACAAGTGTGTTGATTGATTGAGCCAGTTCTGCCGCCTTTACAGAATATTTAATGCTTTATTTATCTATACAGGTTTTGATAACTATGGTTGTTTCTGATAATGTGAAACTCAATACAGACCCATGAATTTTAAATTTGGACACTTGTTCTTGCCACGTTCAGAAAAATAGACAAAATTAATTAATGATTACTTTTATAAATCCTGCCCTCTACCTTTACTCTGTCTGGGACCCTGCACATATTCTTTGTATATCTTACTCAAGTGCAGTAATAATTCTTCAAAAACCAATTATTGACTAAAAATATTATGCTACCAAAACGTATTGCATAAAGGATGAGATGGCTCATCTCTGCTGCGTAGAAAATCTTGACTTTTGGTATACTACCTTCGATGAAAAGAAAACTATTTTAAGAAAGGTCTCTGATAATAGTAAAGTCATCATATTACCACAGCATAGTTATATTTCTTCTCATCAGTAAACAGTAGAGTCCAATAGTCCTTGTAGGTTGCTTGAACCCCTTCTACCCATACATTGTTTGATATACAGTAAAGTTTGTATGCTCTGCTTTTTGTTACATTTGTTAGAATTAACTCATTTTTAAGGAATTTTAAAGCAAATTTTCAATTTTAAATGAAACATAATAAGACGAAATCTGCACATATTAATGGATCAAGATTCATAAAGACTAACACACTCAGAGAGACACCAATATCACGTTACTGTGATATTACCAATGTGGATTTCATATTTCTCTCTGTTCACTCTATAGTGGAGACTAGGAAAGGCTCACCAACACTTTTATTGATAAACATGGATTTTGGTTATATTCGAACTTTGCCAATCTTATCTCTAATTTATGTAGCATTTCACCTAATCTCCTAATTCCAAATACAGTATATAGAAATATCTAAGCCACACTTCCTTTGCATATATTGCAAATCATTAAAGTATACAAATTACTCTATCCTTTTTGAATTTTTGCAACCAAGGCATTGATTATTATATTAGAAACATATATTTCTTAAGATCACATTGTTTTAAAACAATAATGTAATTGAACTATCTTTTTAAAAGAGGTCTTGACTTGGAAAGTTTCCACTCTATTGATTTTATATCTCTCTTGTGTGATGTGAAATTATTCAATAGCTTTTATGCCATTGGTAAATTCGTACTAAGATATTACATGAAAACATATTCTTAAAAAAAAGCCCAAACACAACAAAATGAGATTAAAAGTGAACAAAACAAACAAATAAAAAATAACAAAAAAAACTTCTTTAAAAAAAATGTGAATGCTTCACTCCTTCTTTAAATAAGGAAAAAGAATACCCTTGGCAGGGAAGGGAGAGGCAAAGATTAAAACAGAGACTGAAGGAACACCCATTCAGAGCCTGCCCCACATGTGGCCCATACATATACAGCCACCCAATTAGACAAGATGGATGAAGCAAAGAAGTGCAGACCTACAGGAGCCGGATGTAGATCTCTCCTGAGAGACACAGCCAGAATACAGCAAATACAGAGGCGAATGCCAGCAGCAAACCACTGAACTGAAGAATAGGTCCCCTATTGAAGGAATCAGAGAAAGAACTGGAAGAGCTTGAAGGGGCTTGAGACCCCATATGTACAACAATGCCAAGCAACCAGAGCTTCCAGGGACTAAGCTACTACCTAAAGACTACACATGGACTGACCCTGGACTCTGACCTCATAGGTAGCAATGAATATCCTAGTAAGAGCACCAGTGGAAGGGGAAGCCCTGGGTCCTGCTAAGACTGAACCCCCAGTGAAATAGTCTATGGGGGGAGGGCGGCAATGGGGGGAGGGTTGGGAGGGGAACACCCATAAGGAAGGGGAGGGGGGAGGGGGATGTTTGCCCGGAAACCGGGAAAGGGAATAACACTCGAAATGTATATAAGAAATACTCAAGTTAATAAAAAAAAAAACAATGACCATTTATTTTTACATATTTCAAAATTTTGGACTTGTCTTTTTCCTACTCTTATAGATAAGACCACTTGACTAAATCTACCCTCATTATCTCTACACACACACACACACCCACACACGCGCGCGCGCGCGCGTGTGTGGGTATGTGTATTATGTATATATGTTTTAATCAATTCAACTGAGACTGAAAGAAAGGCAACTTAGCATTTATAATCCCATAGTTTTGATAAACATAGTAAACGGTTTCTTAAGTGACAGCTCATATAGTCAATATGAGAAATATTTAATTTTTAAACAAGAATGTATGTTTATATCATAGAAATGAGGAATAGTGGAAAAGGAGTGAATAAAGTGACATCTTCTATATCTGCCAGGCCATTTAAGTTTTCTTACATACAACATATGTGGCAGTTGAGGGAAAAATCCTTCATTTACAACATGGATTTCCATAACCAGAGAGTGAAATTTACAAGCCAATATATTTCATTGAGAACTATAATAAGTACAACCTTTCTGGTATTTGTCTCTGTTTACTGTCTGAGTCACCAAGCTCAGAAATGCAACAAAGCCTTCTTTCCATCTTAGACTCAACTATGACTTGTCATAGGTATTCTCTGCCACCATCCTATGCCCTTGTCCTATTGATTTCGGTCTTCAGCTTAAAATTGCCTCCAATTCAAATGGCCCAGTGTAGTCAATCAATGACCCTCAGGAATTCAGAGGATAGCAGCTGTTAGTCCTGATTGAAGTTTCCATGTCAGTGGCCATCTTGTTATCATAAAGTCAGGAGGAAATATTACAGTGATAACAAATTTTAATGTGTGTTGTCTACAGATACTATGTACAGCCATATGTAAAAAAATTAATCACTGTTTGGATTTTACTAAGGATCCCTTGAATAAGTCATATGGAGACCTACTATGGCATATAATGCTTATATATAATGGAGGTACCTAACAAGAGGGTAATAATACCCATTCTAGATTCCATAAGTAACAAAAATTAGCCTAGTTCCAGGAATTTGTTACTTAGTTTGGAGTTTTAAGTCAGTGAGTTACAATAGACCCCCAAACATTACAGATTTTTGTCAATGTAAGACCCTATGGATAAAGGTATTAGATACTTGATCATACATAGAACATGAAGATGGTAAGCTGGTACTGACACAGAAGCTTCATCCCTACTGGTTAGCTTTCATAGAGCTGTAAGGTGCTACTCATGTTACCTAGGATAAAAACAATAAATTTTATTGAATTGTGAATTCTATGTGTTTCTGTAATAATTGGTTTTGTAAGACATGTCTCCTGTTGAAATAGTGGTGTGAGGACAAACAACAACTTTCTGGTTGGATTTAAGACCCGATCTACAAGATAAAACTGATGAATGGCACCCTATCATCCCAAGGACTTGTAGCTAGACAGGTTATAGGCCTGAAAGGAGATCCTACTTCTATTTTCCTAACAAGATATAATATTGAACCAAAGACTTATCATTATGACCATAGATTAATGCACCTCTTTGTTTACATCAACAAATCTATTTACAATCGATGATGACTAACAGATTCTCAATTTGTTGAAATGAAGAATATAAGAATTTGTGGAATGCTCAAATCTAATTGTATCATATATACTATACCCCCTCCTCAAACAACTCAGATATTTTGTTGAGGAGGTGACAGAAAGAATATAAGAGTTCCAGATAACTACAGAGGATCCGTGTTTTCTGTGTGCAGGAGAGCAGCAGCACAGGTTGTTGTAATGACATATAAAGAATTATGCAAGCTCAAGACAAACCGAATTCTAGCACAGGGAGGTAAGGTGGACGTTAAGTCCTACTTCTAGCCTACAAGCTATTGATAATTAGTAGCTGCCGATAGGGATAGTTTTCTTTAGAGTTTAGTCCCTAATCAGTAAGCCATGCTCCAATGAAAGACCATACATTAAAGAAAACATCAATCAGACAAGATAAGCAAAGAGAAAATGGACACAATGTTGTGTAGGTTGGAAAGTTAAGGATTTGGAAGGCCTTGTAGGAGGTGGTTAAGATGATGAAACAAATCAGATTATATTTTCAAAGCAACTAAAGACAATGAGTCTATTATATGTATAAAAAATGAATAAAAGCAAACATAACAAAATATCAAAAAGTAACAAGCTTGGAAAAAACAAACAAACAAATAAAAGCTGTAGATAGCACGTGTTAAAGCACAGGAGGATCTCCGATATTAAACTCATTTCTTTTGGTACACAGGTATCCCTGAGTAAATGTTAACTTTGAATTGATTGCCATTTTTGTAAATTTGTATCTGTATTTATACATCTTTAAGGAGAACATTTAATTGTGTAGACACACACTCACATATTCACACATGGAGACACAACACAGACACACATACACATGGGGGGGGCAAGAGATGGACACATAATTGTTAAGAGACATTGGTAGAATCCCTGCTATGGAAGCTAAGGTAGGCTAAAATATATTTTCTTTTTTTCCTTTTCCTTTATTTTTTTCTCTGATGTGTTATCTAGAGTGTGTAGTTGTTTGAGAATGATGGTTTGCCTCTAATTCATTTTCAAT
The DNA here is from genome assembly GCF_021556685.1 of Rattus norvegicus. Classification (NCBI taxonomy): domain Eukaryota; kingdom Metazoa; phylum Chordata; class Mammalia; order Rodentia; family Muridae; genus Rattus; species Rattus norvegicus. The sequence continues at coordinate 58,025,947 of NC_141549.1, forward strand.
TTTCATGTATATTACTTGGTATGAGTACTTTTTAGCATTACAAAATATTTTTCATACCTTACTACTGATTCTACCTGAGTGCCAAGTTTATTTTGTATTATGGCTGCAATGCGTTATAATAAATGTAATAAATTGACAATGAATCATGCTATTAACTGGTAGCTCTCACGTACTGAATTTCCCAATTATTTCAGGCATAGTACCAAGTATTTCCTATAAGACATCCATTATCAATTGTTGGAATGATATTTTTGTATACTTTGTGACGATTTGTTTATGTTTCTCCTTGCCTGCCTAATGTGCCTTCCAATTTGTTAAAATTAAAATACTATGGCCTATAGCAAAAGGTAGGATAGTAAGATGAGACATCCTGAAGAGAGAGAGGATCTCTAGGAAAGGAAAGTCACATTCTTGAGAATTTATCTGCCAGATGTGAAAAGAGAAGCAAGTGCTGGAACTGGGAAGAAGTAACAAGTCACATGGAAGAAATTAGAATAGAATAAATGGTTTAATAAGTTATAAGATCTAGCTAGGAACAAGGTAAGCAAAAGTCTTAAAGGATTCATAGTATGTCTCCATGTTGTTTTATTAATCAGATCTGGGTAGGCATAGAAAGTTTTATGGTTATAATCTATGTTTTCAATGACGGAGAACAATGGTCCATTGAATGAATAACTTGATCAAGTTAGATTTTTCTAAAGAAAAGATTGTGTTGCAGAAGAAAAAAAAAGAGAAACAAAGTAAAAAGCATTAGCAAGCCATGTCTTGGGAATGAAATGCACTCTGCAATTTTGTCATTAGTAAACTATAGTAGTATAGTCTGCTACCTACCTTTCCTTTATCACTCAGTTTAATACTTTTTTAATATTTTATTTGTATTTTATCCTTATTTCCCATGAACCTTCCATACATGATAATATATGGGAAATAATTGAGGCAGCTAATATGGCCCTTATTATCTTGATCTTAGAGAATTCTATATAAGAGCATTGTGAGTCAGAGAAATAATTAAGAGTGGAAATATGAAGAGACTTCATGGCCTATGCATTGTTATAATTTATAACATTTGCACAAATGCATATCCTCCATGGTAGAACAATTACAGAAGTAATAAATCTTATATCTGAGAACATAGAATATATGACTTACAGCTTTTAATTCACACTTGATTGCTCTTGATTTATTAATAGTGATTTTGCTTTAAGTGATTCTTCGTCTTACATATTTCATTTAGTCTTGCTGTGGCATGAACTTAACCAGTTACTATACTAAAGTTTTCTCACGACACCTCTAAATTCTCCTTTGTTTAGCATAGCATGTTTTCTGTTTTGTAACCAATGGTAATGGTAAGGTTAAACAGGAGCATAAAAGATTTAAAACAGAACCATACAAGGAGAAAATTAATAAATTGATTAACAATGAATAAAACTAAAACCAATTAATTCTCTATTCCTACAGCCGTTTTGAAACACATGCTGACATTTTCAGAGGCAGAAAATAACTTCTCTCTAAAGCTGTATCAGACACCATACTAATTGAAACACAATAGCTCTCCAAGTGACAGGTAATTACTTACAATGTTATAAAATTTTAAAATGTTACTTAGAATGGAAATGAATACAGCACCAAAGCTTCTAGCACTCTCCATTTATGTTTACTTACTTATCTTTGAAATTTAAGCACACAATATTATTTTCACCAATGAGTGTTAAAACGTTCTCATCCTGGTGGCCATCAATTTGCTTTTAATTATGCCTGTATCAAGAAATGTCTTCACTTTGGAATGTAAAAGCCATATAGGCTTTGGGTAACTGTGGCATGCTAACACTGACATTGCATAAACCACAGCAAACTGGCTTTAGAAGCAAATAATCTGTCACTGTTACTCCTATTCTATTATGAGGGTCCATAAAATAGGTAAAAATATTTAGATAATGAACAATGTAGCAAATGCAAAAATAGCTTCGTTTCTGTAAGTGCCAATGAAAGCAAACACAAAACAATGGGCAAAAAGTTGTACAATCTGAGCTTCTGTGGTCCATAGAATGACTAGTATTTCTCCCTTCCAGATATCTTTACCTAAAAATTGGTGCATTTGTACAAGTAAGCTTGTCATGGAAAAAGAGACACTCGTTTAATGTCCTCTCTCTTGTTTTATAAGAAATCGGAATCACCAAGCCTAATTTAAATTGTTTCTTATATGTGATATAGTTTTCAATATATTCAAAATAATTGATACCTTTTTCATTAGTAATCTATAGTGTGAAAAAAGTATCATACCAACCAAAAATATCTTTCTTCGCATTGCTAGTGCTCCCCTCCTCCCCACACACAATTAAGATGTCTATGAAACTTGTAATTGGTGTCTCAAAACATCAAGGGTGAGTACTTCTACAAAGCTCAAACCATTACAAAAGTTAAAATTATATTTTAAAATTATGAGACTTCAGGGTCACAATTATTCAATGAATACGGACAACTGAAGGGAATTATGAGCTAAGCTGTATGAAAGGACAAGGGGTGCCATAGTAGACCCACTTCAGTTGTATTTGTATTTGAGAAGTACCTATGTGGGGGAATTTGGTCCTTTTATTCTTAATGATTCTTTTAATATGTAAAGCAGTGAAAAATAATTTGATACCCAGGAGATTATCAGAGAAAATAATACATCTGTGTCTGCCCGGATAACAGAGGCAATTATTAATAGATTGTAACAGAATCACATTCTAGTATTCTGCAGGACCAGGAAGCTAGGATTACCTGTTCTGGGAAGTTGAAAAGGTGGATAGCTGAGATCATGAACTCTTCTTCAGATACTGATATGACCATTTGAGCTCTAGATATTCATGTCCAGGCAAAATAGAATGTTGTGAGAAAAAAATTATGTCTGCTGATTTTATTCTCCTCACCTAATTTTTATTCTTACTTCCCAAAACCACTTTATTCTTTAAAGGAACAATAATAGTTTTGCTTGTAAAGAGATAGAAGCAAAAATGAAAGCAAAAAATATACTAGAATAAAATTGTACCAAAGTGATTGAGAATCTCACAAAAGAAAAATGTGTTCTCTTCATTTTATTCTTTGAAAACATTTGCTGTTGTTGTTGTTGTTGTTATTGTTAAGATTCTTAGTGTGACAGCTTTTCTTATTCCTAGAGAGGCTGTCTTCCTCTTCTCTTGGAAATTTTTTAAAGGAAGTTTGTATGAAACTCTAAAATTAAGAATTGAATGTTTCAGTTTACGTTTAGTGTTTATTTTCTTTAGTAAAGGGATAGAAAATAGTCAGGGTGGTAGTGCATATATTTAATCCCAGTACTTCATATACTAATCCAGGAAGAATTCTGAGTGCAAAGCCAATGTGGTTTATAGAATGAGTTCTAGAACAGCCAGGGCTCCACAGAAGGACCCTGTTTCAAACAAACCAAACCAAACCAGCCGCTACCAAAATGGTAATAATTAAGAGCCACAAAAACCTTCCAGTTTAGAAAATATGAAAAGCATGAAAAAGTGTAACTCAAAATGGCTTAGTAGTTAGAGAATGTGGATGCTATGTAAAGAAATCCAAACTTACATGTTTTTAAATCGGATGACTCACCAGCTTATGGATAACAACCAGATCTCAATGATCAGTGTTCTCCTGATGTAACTGTTGCCTGGGAGGATGAACAAGTTCATCTTTTCTAGGTCTTTCTATATTCTGGCTAGCTAGTTCAACTCAGCTGTTCCAGTCCAAACTCTTCTCCAACATGACTGATTCAAGCTGGCTCCTCCAGGATTCCAACTGAGCTGTTCTGCTTGGCTTCAAACTATCTCTGGCAATCAGTTTTAATTTTCTGGCTCCTTCTCATTCTCTGACTCAATTCTATCTTTACCTGTAACCTGTCTCTGTAAAAATTTCCCAGGAAAGGTGTGTCCTCTCTCTCTCCCTAAGCTGTTCTTGAGTAACCTCTCTTTCCAGTACTGTTCTCATGAGAGTTGGTCTTACCCTCTCTCTGACTCATTCTGACAAATCTTCTCTACAAACTAAAAAATGGGTAAGAAGGGTGTGTCTGCAATATTGTCAGCTCACACATACCTAGAAGGTCTTTAGATGCGATCTTTTGCCAGAGCAGCCAGGTTGAATTAAATTTTTTTCTATAGACCAGGTAGAATATAGACTACATGTGAACAAAACATGAAGTGAAAATTTCTGGTTCTGTCATGTGATTCTGTCACGTGGCAACTCTTTCAGACTCATGTGGTTTGAACTTGCTGAGGCAACACCCTTGGGAGGACACATGATATTTGGAGTTAGTCTAAGTAGGACTCAAGGGACAGTGAACTGTGAAAATCTTTTTTGGATTCGAGTATTTCCTGATCTTCACTTCATTGAGAGAGGCACAGCAGAGAACCCCTGGCATTCCTGCTGGTTCTGTTCTTTCCTGAGGCCTCATGCTGATTTGGTAGAGGCCTGATGGTTTATGCTAGATCATACTGATATTGGGGTTTTTTTTTATTTTTATTGGTGACACTTTTGAACTTGACTGTTGGTATTCTGACACTACTGAACTGGACTGCTGGAGTCCCAAAAAACAGATTGGAATTGCCCCCAAAGAACTGTTTCTTACCAGATCCATATCTCTTTGTCCTATTTGCCATTGTTTCTATCCTACTTTTGGATGGTGGCCTAGATGTGGGGCAAAGCATTTGAGAACCGTTATTACAGTAGGTTTTGAAAACTTCGAGCCTACAAAAACCAACTCTGATTTTTAGAGTTCTTATTGTCTACTAATCTTTCCTGAAGTTGCAGCTTTTGGGCATCATCCTTATGATCAGAACGCAGCACAAATAATTTCTAGCACACTCAGTGTGAGAGCATAGTTAGTGTGAAAACAATGACCATTGTTATCAGTTATACAAATGCTCTGGCTTTCATTGTCAATGAATTCTTTTCTGTGTTCACAATATTGTCCTGGGTATACATTAGTGCTGAAGTAAGTCAAACACCAGTGAAAAAATGTTGTATGACAAAAGCATGACAGGAAATTAGGGTAGATGTACTCATGCATCTGAGAGTGAAATAAATCATCATGAATTCAATAACTTATGGAAACAGCTAAGAAAGGAAAGATTTTGGTATGACAATTTCAGATGATTTTAGCCAATTGTAGGAGAGAAATAATGACGATGGGAACATGCAGTGGAATTTGTTCATATCCTGACCAACGATGAAGCAACAAGACTGGCAGTAACAAAGATTGGCATGGATTTCATCTGGAGTGACCAACTTCCTCCATCTTGAGTTCTAATCCTCCAAAAGTACGCCACTAACTAAAAAACAGTTGTTCCAACAATAATTCCACGAAGAACATTTTCTAGCCATTACAATGTTGTAGAAAAGAGAGATGACCTTGTGTTTTTGGGTAAGGTAACACTGGCCACCATTCAACCAGTAAACATTAGTTAATATGGTAAGTTTTTCCTATCAAATATGAGACCAAACACATTCTGTGCAATCACAACAGTATAAATAATCTATGAAACAATCTATTTTTAACTTCATGCTTTGTCTATAGGAAAAATAATGCTCAATGAGGATGGATGTGGGGCATGGCTAAATCTGTTTCTCTTCCCATTGTGTACCCAATGTATTCATCTCTCTTTTCTTCTTTAAAAAAACTTAATATCCTCTAAAGCATATATCTGAAAGAGACTCCATGCCACTAATAGTAGTTCATATAGCTTTCTACTAGACACCATTTACTCACTCAGTATATTCCTAGGGTCATCTATTGGAAGTTTCTGCTTTCTATCTATTGCAAATATGCTTTTGCCTATGAAGAATTTTTAAAACTTTTCAGGAAAATGGATGGAATTAGAAATATCCTGAGTAAGATAATGCAGAGCCAAAAGGACATACATAGTACGTCGTCACTGATGATAAATAGATATTCTCAACGAAGTATGGGATACCCATGATACACTCCATAAACACAAAGAAGCTAAACAAAGGGAAGGCCTAAGCAAGGAAGCTTGAAACTCATTTAAAAGGGGAATAAAATAGTCATAGGAGGCAGAAGGAGGGAGCAAACAGAGTGTGAGAGGAGATAGAGATGGGAGTGCAGTGCGAGGTCAAGATCAGGTGTGGGGAGAGACAAGAGAGAGAACCAGATGACAAAAAGAATGAATGGAAATCTGCAACTGCCAGTGGTAGAGGGTCAGAGGAATTTCTCTAGAAAGCATGAGATACCTGGGATGGGAGAGATTCCCCAAAGTCAATGTTAATGACCTTAGCAGAGAGTCAGTGGGGATGTGAAACCTGAAGGGTCTACCTCCTATAGCCAGGCAGGACCCTCAGTGAAGGGATATGGCCACAAACCTCTCACAAATCTTTTGACCCAAAATTTGTTCTGTCAAAATGAAATTTAGGGACAAAAATGGAGAAGAGATTGAGGAAATGACCAACCAATAACTGGCCCAACTTGAGACCCAACCCATGGGCAACCACCAATCCCTGATTGAGGATACTCTGTTTTGCTTACAGACAGGGTCATAGCATATCTGTCCTCTGAAAGGCTCAACCCAGCAACTGACTGAAATAGATGCAGATACCCACAATCAAATATTGGACAGAAGAGGTTAAGGATTCTTATAGAAGAGCTTAAGGAAAGGATTGAAGGTCCTGTTGGCCCTGAAGGAACTTCACAGAAAGACCAACAATGTCAACTAACCTGGACTCTTGGGACCTATCAGAGACTCAGTCACCAACCAATGAGCATACACAGGCTTGCCTGAGACCCCAGCACATATGTAGCAGATGTTCAGTCTCCATGTGGGTCCCCCAACAACTGGATTGAAGCCTGTTTCTAAATCTGTTGCCTATCTGTGGAATCCTTTCTGTATCAGGGCTACCCTGTCTGGCCTCAGTGGGAGAGGATGTGCCTAACCTTGCCTAGACTTCATGCACCATGGTGATGGGATATCCAAGGGTGCCTCATTTTCTCAGAGGGGGAGAGGATGGCCAATGCAGGGAGGGACTCTATGAGGGGAGGACCAGGAAGCAGGCAGTGATTAGGATGTAAAAGTAAATAGATAGATACATAGATACATAGATGCATAGAGCTTAAAAAAACCCTGTTAATAAAGTAATTCCATGCTCCTGGTCATGAACTAACATAAAATCTTATAACTCTCTCAGTCACCTCCTTTTCCTTATTTAATTTTTTTTCTTACTCTCCCACTGAAGTTTAATTTCCTTAAGTAAAATGGCCATGGCTAGTTACTTCATTATTATATTCTTCTACATACTAATTAATAATTTCTGGCAATGCTTTGGCTCAGGAAATGACATTTGAAGTCTATCTTGGTAGTAGATAATTTGTCTTCTGAAACAGAATTGTACTAATGGTCTTGAAATCTGAGCCTAATTTAGGCCAGACTTCCCTTTAAGGGCTCAAATGAGGTAAATAAAGACAGTTCTCATCCTTATTTTGGTAAATATTGTTTTTTCTCCTTAATTTAATTTCATAGAGAATTTCATACATGTGTACTGTATTTTGAACTATTTCCACTCATCTTTTTTGTTCAAATTTCCCCATGTCAAATTCAAGACATCGTAGATTATTAGTCTCTCTGTCTCTGTCTCTGTCTGCCTCTGTCTGCCTCTGTCTGTCTCTGTGTCTCTGTCTCTGTGTCTGTCTCTCTCTCTGTCTCTGTGTCTCTGTCTCTGTCTCTGTCTCTGACTCTCTCTCTCTTTGTGTGTGTGTGTGTGTGTGTGTGTATGTGTGTCTGTGTGTGTTTGTGTATGTTTTCCTGGCTCAATTTGTGTTGCTTATATGTAGATGTCTTTACTGCTGACCATTTGGGATTAGACAGCCTGAAGAAATTGATTCTCCCTCTCTTGAAAGTAATTGTATTGATAGCCTGTAGTGCCTCATTCAAGGGTAGAACTTTTGTTTTTAATTTTTTCCCATTTACACTGGTAACTGGTGTTTTCATTATAGAGGACTTAGTTAGTCAATCATACATTTGAGACTTCCTTGGTGTAACTTCCTTATATAAAGGAGAAACTATCTTTCAGCAGAAATCCTAGCACTCTTTTCTGATAGACTTTCTGCTCTCTCTTCTGATTTTTTTTCCCAGAGCCTCAGTTACAGCAGTTGCTGTGTAGATGTATCACTTTTTGGGAGGGATTCCCCATTGTCTCCTATATTTTACATATTTAATCTACTGTGGATCTCTGTAGCAGTCTCTATCTGTCGTACAAAGAAGCCTTTTCCCTTGACCACCTCCAAGAATTTAGGGCAAGACCCTATTGCTGTGCACACCAGGGTCTTTCAGCACAGGACTTTGTGGAATCAGGATGAAAAAGACCTAGAAGACACTTCCCAAGGAGCATTTTTTATAAAACAGGAAGGAGCTATTCAAGCTTTGCAGGGAGAAAAACATACATAAGCACACCCAGTCATAAAGCCTGCAAATCATACAAATGATTGTCTAGATAAAATGTCTCATATCATGTTCTGTTAGTGTTTTCTTCTTAAGGATATCCAACAGCTGTGTAATTGTACCCCCTCAATAAAGGGGAAATCATGCCAGGTACTAAAAATCTAGCATGGCTAGTGAGGTCTTGGACCCTAGAGAAGAACCTAATATTGCCACTTTCTTAAACCAGGGTAGTTTCTAACTATATTCACAATACTGATCCCTTAAATTTCCCTGTGTAACTCTCAGATTTCATGAAGGACATTTCTGCCTTTTAAAGAAACAAATAGCCTCTTCCAGGGAGCAGACTTGCTAGCAGTTGGTCCCATCAGAAAGAACCAGGGGAAAGGGGATTATTATTCTGGCTGGTGGAAGGTTTGGGGAAGTGGTGGGTCCCTGAGTCCACTGGCCCCCAGCAGCTGTATCCTCAGACATACTATAGGATCCACTCCCCTCAGAACATTTGACATTATATCCTGAAGCATACCAGAAGAACCGCTGTACTCAAAACATTTGATACCACATCCTGAGGCATCCCAAGAGATCCACACAAAAAAACTGAGAACAGTTTCACAAAGGACAACTCAAAAAT